>NC_057753.1:9200355-9208681 GCF_004010195.1 Chiloscyllium plagiosum
ATGTCCTTGACCCTTACCACACACATACCAGCCCTTGTTATCACATAGTCTGCTACGACACACTACTTATTGTTAGCCACTAACGGCCTCCATTAACAGTTATTCACCCTCCCACACGGATCGTTATTCACTCCTTTGCCCCTCCTATTGTTCTCTCTCTGAGCTGGCGGGAAAGAGAGCAATGTACACTGGAGACTCTGAGCCAGCTGAAACTTGCTCAGTGTGAAGTACATTCCAGTTTGCTCCAAGAATTGCAAGCAGCAAAGAGTTTCCTGAACATCTGCTTGTCATTCTGTCCCCGGGATGCGCTTTCTGACATGCGGATCGTCTTGTCGTTCACGTCGATACCGGCGTGGCGAACTACTGCAGGGAAGGCACGAAACCACAAGGTATGTGTTTCAACTTTATCAGCTCATTGGCATCTCAGAGAAGTGGTTTTGCGGTTCAGTTCATAGGAAACCGACGAAGAACAGGAGAAGACAACTTAGACCTCCAAAAGCACGTTACTTGAACGGTTTCGCGACAGTATCGGTATGATACGGGTCATTCAGACACTCAGGAAGTCGTTTGAAAGGCAAGATGCTGAACAGAGTACCATTACAAAGGAAAGTCGCACTTTACCTGCACATTTGTCGCAACCTCGTCTACTGCATTCGCTCGTCCTAGTGACTTTAAACCTCTTCCGAATCACTGTAGATCCTTTCAGGCATGGGAGCATTTTCACAGCATTATTTCCTGTTTCTAGGCCCCTACTGACTTGGAAAACGTTGTTTCTCCGAGGAGAGCAGGCCCGATTTTTCAATCTACCTTTATTGCTGACATTCCTCAAACACCGCACCACTCACTTCAACCTGTCTCAACGCGATCTCCAACCATTTCACTTCCCTGTTTTCTGCCTCATTTGTACTCCAGGCAGCCCAATCCCCTTTTACGAAGGTGCTTTTTGAGAAAATTAATGGGGCATTTTTCACAAATCAAGTGAAGAGACGCAGCCTCGTCTGGGATTTGAATCTAGGACCGTGCACAAGTCTGAACAGTTAAAGACTCTACCTGAGAATCATGCCCCGAGACCAACAAGCCAAACAGCGGCTATTGCCCCACCCACCACACACCTCTTGAGCCAGCTGAGACTTGCTTGGTGTGAAATACATTTAACATTGCTCGAAGAATTGCAAATGACAAAGAGTTTCCAGAACACCTGCTTCTCATTCTGTCTCCCTGCTGCTGTTTGTCCCGTTGTTTCGAAACTTATCTCTGTCACCCGAGTCGCCAGTGACAAGCATTGTCCTCCTCAACGTCGGATACAGAGAACAGGAGACCACTCAGAGGTTGTCACCTCAACTGTGCACATCCAGTATATCATTGTGAAATACTTATGTCGAAGCTTTTTTGGGAAGCGGATGAGAAGGCAAGGTGTAGAACAGAGCGCCGTTACTGCTAAAGCTGCTAAAGACGACGTTGAATTAATAGGAGAGAATGGTTTCTCTTTTGGGTTATGGTCCCAACGCGCACGCGTTGTGCCATTCTCCCGCATTGCTGGGCAGTTTTTCCAGAGAAGTATTCAGCTTTTCATCTGGCGTGTGGCAGGCATGTTTGAGAATGACGTCAAAAGATCTTCACTGCTGTCGTGTCATATGCTATCGTGCAGACATATCGTCGATGTGCAAAAATAAACTCTGTCTAAATTCCCACATTCTGTTTTTCGAACTGTGATTTCGCTCAGAATCACTAATTATCAAAACTCGCAATATTCCAACTTTAACAAAGTGCTCATAGAAATGATTAGTGAACACGTGGAAGAAATTCTTCCGAACTTACCTGGGGAATTTCGCTTGGAGGGGTCTTGAACTTTAAGTGGAAGGAAGGGAAGTTTGCCTCGAGGCTGTTTAATGTGGAGATGTGTTCTCCATGTAAACTGGTCGTAGTTGACCATCCCAGTGCGTCCCGATGCAGGGCTGCCTGACCCCCAGGGAGGTTTACTTGTAGCAACTGGAGTGAATCCAGAGTGGGAGCAGATTCTGCAAAGGTGCTCAAATACTTTCTATCTCTCTTTTAGGTATTTTCCTAGTGTGTTCCCTCAGTTTGGCACGTATGCAGTTTGCACGCTGGAAAATGACTGCTTCTTTTCTCATGTTCACAATTAAAAGTGTAGTTTCTCATGGAACTGAGCCGTATTGAAAGGATTGGCATATTGATAAATATATATATGTACACGTATTAAGTTTAAGATTAGGTTACGTTAGATTTGGATGAAGTTTTCCTCTAAACACACCTAAGCCTATCTGGCTGCATGAGGGATTTCAGGTTTCTGTGTGCTGGGTATTATGTGATCAGCAGGCATCTGGCAAACTGTAGGAACTGCCACCTATGTTATGTTCGTTTAAGTGTCCCGCCAATGATCACTTATTTTGTGATTTTTTTTTTGCAGGAAGACGTGCCGAAAGAAATCTGAAAACAAATGATACATCAACTTCTGACAGAACCACTTGATTCATTGGGACTTGAATATCAGCAGCCATTCCAATCAAGAAGACATGGTTGCTTTTGTTTGCTTGAAAGATTTTGGACACTGGTGCGGCAGGAAGAATACTGAGACACCGAGTGAGGGAGAGTCAGTGCGCTGACTGTGAAAAGTGCTTCACACCATTTACTCAGTTTTGGGGGAATCAAAGTCTCATCCCTCACGGTGCGGAGAGACAATGTCCCCGTTCTGAGTGTAATTTCAAACCCAGACCAACACAAGGAAAGCTCCCCCAATGGGGAAACTGGGGAAATGTGGTTGACTGTGGGAAAGGATACCCTTCCCCATCCCTGCTGGAAACCCACAGACGTGTTCACAGCGGGGAGAGGCCATTCACCTGCTCGGTGTGCAGGAAGGGCTTCAGTCGGATCAGCCATCTGGAGACGCACAAGTGGGTCCACAAGTGAGAGAAGCCATTCACTGCCCCATGTGCGGGAGGGGGTTCACTCAGCAGCTGCACTGCTGACCCACCAGTGGGTCCACACCGGAGAGAGGCCGTTCACCTGCTGTCAGTGCGGGGAGGGCTTCACCTGCTCCTCCCACCTGGGGAGGCACCAGCGCGTTCACGTGCCATCGCAGGGGGATGGAAGGAGCGATGGCCGAGCGCCGCTAACAACCCAGCTCTGGGGACACTCAGGTTCGAATCCCGTCGCGGCAGATGGCAGAATTGGGATTCGGTCAGTAATCTGATCTTCAGAATCTAAGGATGAAACCATTTTCAGAGGGCAAAAACCCATCTGATTCACTCATGTCCTTTTCAGTGATGGAAACTGCCGTTGCGGGAAAGGATTCACTCAGTCGTCCCAGCTGCATGCTTTACCCGGCTGTACGAAGGATCCAGTTACAAAGGGACAACTCAACTGACCAATAATAAAGAAAGTGTGGTGGGGGGGGGGGGGAGTGTGTGCACCTTGAGGTTGAGGTGCTTTTTTTTAAGAAAAGCTACTTTTTGTACGCCTTGTGATGTGGAGATCTGAAGCTGCAACAAAGTTGGGCAACAGGCTGAGGAGTGTCAGATAGAGTTTAATTTAGAGAAATGAGGTATTGCATTTTGGTTGAGCAATCCAGGCAGGACTGACAGTTAAGGGGAGTGTTGCTAAACAAAGATCTTTGAGTTGCAGGTAGATAGACTAGTGAAGAAGGCGTTTGGTATGATTTCCTTTATTGGTCAGAGCATTGAATAAAGGAGCTGTGAGGTCATATTGTGGCTGTACTTTGGTTAGGGTATTTTTGGAAACTACGTTAAGTTTTGCTTCCCCTGATATAGGAAAGAACTTATGAAACTTTGAAAGGGGCCTTGAGAATGTTTGTAAGGAAAACTTGTCCTTAAGCATTTAGACTAAAATGTAATGTTGAATTGTAGAACACATTTGCTCCACACTAGAAAATAAACAGGCAGGGAGGGTAAGGCAATTAAGAACATTTTGCTTAACATCAGTGAATTTGTATAAACAGGATATTGAGTGATCACATTCACGGCTGTTCCTTTGTGAAATGAATAAGTGTTTGATTCTGACCTCGAAATAAACTCAGTATCAATTACTTCTCTCCCGAATTATTGCCCTTCACTGTTATCTGTCTAGATCAGAACATGCAGTGCTTTTGTAAAAATAAATTCCGATAAAGAAAACGTGTTTGCCACAGCACCGCCTTTGTAAAAAAAACTTGTGTATAAAGATAGTATACAGAGTAGCCCGCCAGGGCTCTTGGAAGAAGACCGATTGCTACTCTTCTGGGTTAATAGAATCCAGTTAGCTTGTCTTATAGGTATCAGTGTTATGTTGGAACGGTGATGGTATTAATGAAGGGGATAATTTAAAATTAAACTAAACTGTCTGTAAGAGTTTTATTTTTATTCCAGACTTCCAAAGAGTACGATCTCCGGGATGAACCAAGATAGGCTGACAGGTCTGAGTCCACAAGGGACTCCCTGGGCTGCCTCAATTTAGCACTGCAAGCAGGGTTCTAACAAGGGCTACATTTGATTGAAACTGGAAAAGAGGAGTTCCATCGAAGGGTTAGACTCCAGACCAATGGGCCCATAAGGTAAAATTGTACCTTGATTACTCTATGTCTACATCTGCGTGGTGTTTCCCCCATTTCACACTCTTGGTACCCTGACGGAACCCTAAATGAGATCGTTTAAATAGGACTTAAAAACAGAAACTGTTAGGATTTTACAATGTTGAGAATGTTTTGCAGAAATCATTAGTCTTGTTGTTCATTGTCGGGTTGTTGATTAGTGAAAGTTTTAAGTCGAGATTATCTTCTCTGTTCAACTTGGCTTGTCTTGCTTTGCTGTTTTGTCTTGTTTGTTAGTAATGGTTTTGTTCTGTTGGGTGTTCTTCATTTATGAAATATAAAGGGTGGCTGCTGCTTTTGTCATGTACATAAAAAAAAGCTGGCCAGTGATACAATTCTTGCATACTTGGTTAAGCAACTATGTGCAACATCCAGGATTTATGAGACATCTGGAATGTGAGTGCCTCATTTCTCTTAAAATGTTCATGTGTATGTACGCGTGTGAGAGACAGACAGAGACTCAGCACTGATTCCCTGCAGCTTGCAGAAAGTTTAATCCTGTGAGATGCATATTTGCATATTGGATGCATATTTGCTTGTTGGCGAATGAATGTTTGTGTTTGTATTTTGGAGCCCTTGTTGATCAGTAGTTTTGTGAAGATTTAAAGTAGGTCGGATAACTATGAGTGGGCCCCTAGATAAGATTGAAGACAAATGTCCCCTAACAGAAATAACAAGTCTATATCCTTAATTATGAGAAACAATTAAGGAGAATATCAGCTGCAGCTGCTCAACAGAATAAGGATTGGTTTCAAGAAGGCACACATGATTTAACTCTATTCACTAAAATTGAACAAGGGATTTGGGAAAAAAGAAAGGGAAGTAAGCAGAAAGAAGTCCTATCAGAGTGGAAAAGGGTAGCTCGGAGAAAAATGGGAAACATCCATGCAATCATCATGGAGACAAAACTGTATTAAAAGGGGAATTAGTCCATTAACTGAGGAAGGATGTGAACGAAATTGAACAGAACTAAAACATAAATGTGAAGCACATGATTCAGAAGCAGAATTGGAATAGGCAAGGGAGAAATTAAAAAAAACGCGAAGATTCAGAATCTACGTTGAAACGTCAAGGGCACCAAAGAAAAAGGAAACTGGTGAATAAACAACAGACGGCAATTGCAGCTGCGCAGGACGAAGCTGACAAGGACTGTTCCTTATACCCCACCCTCCCCTCTTCCAAAGACCCATTACAAAAGAATCCTGATCAGTTTGTAGATGGTGGGGGGATACTGATTCGGAGGAGGAAATATTTTATGCTTCTAATCCTGTCAGCTGACCACCTCCGGTTCCCTGCCTGAACCCTCTCCCCTTACTCTGATGACGAACGTGCCAAGGCTCATGACCTTCCCCCAGCTGTCCTGCCGAATAAGAATTCGGCTTACCACAAACCCGTTGCCTACTGTACGAGGAGTCAATTAAAATTAAAACCTGGAAGAAACACTGAAGAGACTCCTTTTGATTTCCACTGCCCCTAAACTAATAAGTCCCGAAGCCACTGGTGATTTACAATCAAAGTCTCGGGACCTTAATATCAGATCTTGCACTCACCCTGATGTGGGAGGGCCAAAAAGAAATTTCCCGAATAGAAGAGGTTCCTAACCCACAGGCTCTGAAACCGGGACAAGCCCAATTTATGGATCTTTATCAACCATGGCAACCTCATGACTCTCAAGCATTATCAATAAGGCTACAGATTTTGGAAGGAATCCTCAGGGATCTGTTAATTACATAAATAGGACTAAGTCCATTTATAATGCTGCCTCCCAAGACCAAATTCACCTCAGAATGCAGCTTTTTGCCTGAAAAATGGGCGAGTTCTGAGAAATTTTACAAGGTAATAATCATACCCAGCTGGTAGTCCGGCACCCGGCGGAAACTATCAGATTGGATTATTACCTGTCTCCCCTATCAAGCAGTGCATCGTGTAGTTGATGTGGGTAAAGTCTTAACATGTAAACCCAGCTCAGGCAAAGAGGCTGAGCAGTTCCTTACCCGTTTTAAGGAATGCTATGGTGCTTCCTCTGGTGACGCTAACTACCTACAAGGGTGATCATCCCAATTTAATGCCCTATGTATGACTCTTACCTGAACAGGTACAGAAAGCTATTAAAACCCACAATAATCACCGGCAAGATGCTGAGGTTGCACAATTCAGCCGAGAGGTTTGTTACTTCTGAGAACGAAAGGATCCCAAGAGTAAGGCTACCATCGGCACGGTCAAGACAGAACTTGCCCAAACTACAGTGGCTAAACTTAAACCCAGGATTCAAAGTAGACCTTTTCGTCTGCAAGGTCAGTCAAGCTAGCAAATGAAACCCTCATACTATCGTCCAGTATGGCACTTCAGTAGAAATGGTACTGTGTATTCACAACATCCCAATGGACCTTGCGGTCCTCCTATGTATCCTTCCCCAACAGTCCATGATGCCCCTATACATCCTCTCATTACTCTTCATTGCTTCCCCTACCCCCTAGAGTCCCCCAACAACTACACCTTTGTTTCAATTGCAGTGAACACGGACATTGGTCCAAGAACTGCCCTTTCCGTAGCAGTCCCTGGTTCATCACCGCAGTAAAAACAACAGAAAAGCTCCTGGTCTCTCTCCCCAGTGACCTCAGCAGGTTGCCCTTTTTACTGCACAAAACCCTTTTCAAAACTGACTCCCGGATATAGAGCAGCTTCCTGCTTTGAATTTTCCCATACTTACCGCTAGCCCAGAAGATGGACCTATGCTAATTCTTATCTGTAATGGCCATGATATTGAATTTATGTTTGACACAGGAGCCACTGTTTCATCACTTCCCATCCATCTTGCTAATGCTTTTGATTTTCAAATCTTGGACGATGATGAAATCCTGCAGTGTTTTGATAGTTCCTCTGATAAACATGCATACGCTGTCCCTCTGACAGTGGTGTGGAAAAATTGTGTCACGCTCCCTTTTTGCTTTGTTGTTACTAATGGATTACATATCCCTCTACTCGCTAGAGATCTCCTCTGTCCTCTAAATATTACTATTGAATGTCATGATGATGGTATCCTGATTCAGGATCCACCTCATTTTGTTCAATGCATCAAAACCAAAGCCTCCTCGATGGTGATCATTTGATTTGGATCCTTATGCTATTGATCCTATTTTATATAACGTCCCTCACCCCCACATTACTTTAGCTTATGACTCATCCGGGAATGATCTCAAGTTTGTACATATATTTTAATCTCTTACTGGGCACGACTCAGCACACTTGGGTGATTGGTGAGATCAGGTCACCAGCTGGTGTCAGTTCCTCTTCATAGCTGGAAAACTGGCCCTCTCATTTTCCTCTGTGTCACCCACTCACTTGAACCCAGAACATAAAGCCTAAGAAATAGGTTTTGACGCTAAGACTCTTTTTGACCATGCTGATCAAACTTGCCGTGAAATTCAGCTGCTCACTCAAGGATCAATCCTATTTTATGCACAACTTTAGTCGATTCATGGCAGCCTGCATCATCATCATGCCCACCCTCACCCGCAGGACGCAGTATACCCTGGAGTCTGGGTGGACTCTAAAACACAAGTGGGCCTTGCTGAGGTCCCACCCATCATCGTTCTGATCAAACCTAATTCTGTCCTCCTGTCTATATCTCAATACCCCCTGAAACCAGAAGGTGAAGCTGGAATTCAACCTGTCATTGATTCATTTCTACAGCAAGGCCTTCTCGTCCCATGCCATTCTTCT
>NC_057753.1:9209181-9236450 GCF_004010195.1 Chiloscyllium plagiosum
TAAAACGGGTAAGGAACTCCTCAGCCTCTTCGACTGAGCTGGGTTTACATGTTAAGACTTTACCCACATCAACTACACGATGCACTGCTTGATGGAGACAGGTAATAATTCAATCTGATAGTTTCCGCCGGGTGACGGACTACAAGCTGGGTATGATTATTACCTTGTAAAATTTCTCAGAACTCGCCCATTTTTCAGGCAAAAAGCTGCATTCTGAGGTGAATTAGGTCTTGGGAGGCAGCATTATAAATGGTCTTAGTCCTATTTATGTAATTTACAGATCCCTGAGGATTCCTTCCATAATCTGTAGCCTTATTGATAATGCTTGAGAGTCATGAGGTTGCCATGGTTGATAAAGATCCATAAATTGGGCTTGTCCCGGATTCAGAGCCTATGGGTTAGGAACCTCTTCTATCGGGAAATTTCTTTTTGGCCCTCCCACATCAGGGTGAGTGCAAGATCTGATATTAAGGTCCCGAGACTTTGATTGCAAATCATCAGTGTCTTCGGGACTTATTAGTTTAGGGGCAGTGGAAATCAAAATGAGTCTCTTCAGTGTTTCTTCAGGTTTTAATTTTAATTGACTCCTAGTACAGTAGGCACCGGGTTTGTGGTAAGCCGAATTCTTATTCGGCAGGACAGCTGGGGGAAGGTCATGAGCCTTGGCACGTTCGTCATCAGAGTAAGGGGGGAGGGTTCAGGCAGGGAACCGGAGGTGGTCAGCTGACAGGATTAGAAGCATAAAATATTTCCTCCTCCGAATCAATATCTCCCCCACCATCTACAAACGGATCAGGATTCTTTTGTAATGGGTCTTTGGAAGAGCGGAGGGTGGGGTATAAGGAACAGTCCTTGTCAGCTTCGTCCTGCGCAGCTGCAATTGCAGTCTGTTGTTTATTCACCAGTTTCCTTTTTCTTTGGTGCCCTTGACGTTTCAACGTCGATTCAGAATCTTTGCGTTTTTTTAATTTTCTCCCTTGCCTATTCCAATTCTGCTTCTAAATCATGTGCTTCACATTTATGTTTTAGTTCTGTCCA
Source organism: Chiloscyllium plagiosum (assembly GCF_004010195.1). Taxonomy (NCBI): domain Eukaryota; kingdom Metazoa; phylum Chordata; class Chondrichthyes; order Orectolobiformes; family Hemiscylliidae; genus Chiloscyllium; species Chiloscyllium plagiosum. The sequence continues at coordinate 9,210,220 of NC_057753.1, forward strand.
ATTTAGTTCACATCCTTCCTCAGTTCATGGACTAATTCCCCTTTTAATACAGTTTTGTCTCCATGATGATTGCATGGATGTTTCCCATTTTTCTCCGAGCTACCCTTTTCCACTCTGATAAGACTTCTTTCTGCTTACTTCCCTTTCTTTTTTCCCAAATCCCTTGTTCAATTTTAGTGAATAGAGTTAAATCATGTGCGCCTCCTAGAGACCAATCCTTATTCTGTTGAGCAGCTGCAGCTGATATTCTCCTTAATTGTTTCTCATAATTAATAATACAGACTTGTTATTTCTGTTAGGGGACACTTGTCTTCAATCTTATCTAGGGGCACACTCATAGTTATCCGACCTACTTTAAATCTTCACAAAACTACTGATCAACAAGGGCTCCAAAATACAAACACAAACATTCATTCGCCAACAAGCAAATATGCATCCAAACCAAATCTCACAGGATTAATCTTTCTGCAAGCTGCAGGGAATCAGTGCTGAGTCTCTGTCTGTCTCACATGCACACTCTCTCGTACATGCACATGAACATTTTAAGAGAAATGAGGCACTCACATTCCAGATGTCTCATAAATCCTGGATGTGGCACATAGTTGCTTAACCAAGTATGCAAGAATTGTATCACTGGCCAGCTTTTTTTTATATACATGACAAAAGCAGCAGCCACCCTCTATATTTCATAAATGAAGAACACCCAACAGAACAAAAATATTCCTAACAAACAAGACAAAACAGCAAAGCATGACAAGCCAAGTTGAACAGAGAAGATAATCTCGACTTAAAACTTTCACGAATCAACAACCCGACAATGAACAACAAGACTAATGATTTCTGCAAAACATTCTCAACATTGTAAAATCCTGACAGTTTCTGTTTTTAAGTCCTATTTAAACGATCACATTTAGGGTTCCGTCAGGGTACCAAGAGAGTGAAATGGGGGAAACACCACGCAGATGTAGACAGAGAGTAATCAAGGTACAATTTTACCTTATGGGCCCATTGGTCTGGAGTCCAACCCTTCGATGGAACTCCTCTTTTCCAGTTTCACTCAAATGTAGCCCTTGTTGGAACCCTGCTTGCAGTGCCAAATTGAGGCAGCCCAGGGAGTCCCTTGTGGACTCAGACCTGTCAGCCTATCCTGGTTCATCCCGGAGATCGTACTCTTTGGAAGTCTGGAATAAAAATAAAACTCTTACAGACAGTTTAGTTTAATTTTAAATTATCCTCTTCATTAATACCATCACCGTTACAACATAACACTGATACCTATAAGACAAGCTAACTGGATTCTATTAACCCAGAAGAGTAGCAATCACTCTTCTTCCAAGAGCCCTGGCAGGCTACTCTGTATACTATCTTTATACACCAGTTTTTTTTTACAAAGGCGGTGCTGTGGCAAACACGTTTTCTTTATAGGAATTTATTTTTACAAAAGCACTGCATGTTCTGAACTAGACAGATAACAGTGAAGGGCAATAATTCGGGAGAGAAGTAATTGATACCGAGTTTCATTTCGAGGTCAGAATCAAACACTTATTCATTTCACAAAGGAACAGCCGTGAATGTGATCACTCAATATCCTGTTTATTCAAATTCACTGATGTTAAGCAAAATGTTCTTAATTGCCTTACCCTCCCTGCCTGTTTATTTTCTAGTGTGGAGTAAATGTATTCTATAATTCAACATTACATTTTAGTCTAAATGCTTAAGGACAAGTTTTCCATACAAACATTCTCCCGACCCCTTTCAAAGTTTCATAAGTTCTTTCTTATATCAGGGGAAGCAAAACTTAACGTAGTTTCCAAAAATGCCCGAACCAAAGTACAGCCACAATATGACCTCACAGCTCCTTTATTCAATGCTCTGACCAATAAAGGAAATCATGCCAAACGCCTTCTTCACTAGTCTATCTACCTGCAACTCAAAGATCTTTGTTCAGCAACACTCCCCTTAACTGTCAGTCCTGCCTGGATTGCTCAACCAAAATGCAATACCTCATTTCACTAAATTAAACTCTATCTGGCACTCCTCAGCCTGTTGCCCAACTTTGTTGCAGCTTCAGATCTCCACATCACAAGGCGTACAAAAAGTAGCTTTTCTTAAAAAAAAGCACATCAAGCTCAAAGTGCACACACTCATCCCCACTCCCCCATCACACTTTCTTTATTATTGGTCAGTTGAGTTGTCCCTTTGCAACTGGATCCTTCGTACAGCCGGGTGACTGAGTGAATCCTTTCCCGCAACGGCAGTTTCCATCACTGAAAAGGACATGAGTGAATCAGATGGGTTTTTGCCCTCTGAAAATGGTTTCATACTTAGATTCTGAAGTTCAGATTACTGACCGAATCCCAATTCTGCCATCTGCCGCTACGGGCTTCGATCCTGAGAGTCCCCAGAGCGGGGTTGTTAGCGGCGCTCGGCCATCGCTCCTTCCATTCCCCTGCGATGGTACGTGAATGCACTTGTGCCTCCGCAGGTGGAAGGAGCAGGTCAAGCCCTTCCGCCACTCACAGCAGGTGAACGGCCTCTCTCCGGTGTGGACCCACTGGTGGGTCAGCAGTGCAGCTGACTGAGTGAACCCCCTCCCGTACATGGGACACGTGAATGGCTTCTCTAACTTGTGGTCACACTCGTGCGTCTCCAGATGGCTGATCCGACTGAAGCCCTTCCTGCACACCGAGCAGGTAAATGATCTCTCCCCGCTGTGAATACGTCTGTGGGTTTTCAGCACGGATGGGGAAGAGAATCCTTTCCCACAGTCCCCACATTTCCCCAGTTTCCCCATTGGGGGAGCTTTCCTTGCGTTGGTCTGGGTTTGAAATTACAATCAGAACGGGGACATAGTCTATCCCCACCGTGAGGGATGAGACTTTGATTCCCCCAAGCTGAGTAAATGGTGTGAAGCACTTTTCACAGTCAGCGCACTGACTCTCCCTCACTCGGTGTCTCAGGATTCTTCCTGCCGCACCAGTGTCCAAAATCTTTCAAGCAATCAAAAGCAACCATGTCTTCTTGATTGGAATGGCTGCTGATATTCAAGTCCCAATGAATCAAGTGGTTCTGTCAGAAGTTGATGTATCATTTGTTTTCAGATTTCTTTCGGCACGTCTTCCTGCAAAAAAAAAAAACTCACAAAATAAGTGATCATTGGCAGTACACTTAAACGAACATAACATAGGTGGCAGTTCCTATAGTTTGCCAGATGCCTGCTGATCACATAATACCCAGCAGACAGAAACCTGAAATCCCTCATGCAGCCTGATAGGCTGAGGTGTGTTTAGAGGAAAACTTCATTCAAATCTAATCTAATCTAATCTTCAACTAAATGCGTGTACATATATATATATCAATATGCCAATCCTTTCAATACGGTTCAGTTCCATGAGAAACTACACTTTTAATTGTGAACATGAGAAAAAAAGCAGTTATTTTCCAGCGTGCAAACTGCATACGTGCCAAACTGAGGGAACACACAAGGAAAATACCTAAAAGAGAGATAGAAAGTATTTGAGCACCTTTGCAGAATCTGCTCCCTGTCTGGATTCACTCCAGTTGCTACAAGGAAACCTCCCTGGGGGTCAGGCAGCCCTGCATCGGGAACCACTGGGATGGTCAACTATGTGGAGATGAACACATCTCCACATTAAACAGCCTCGAGGCAAACTTCCCTTCCTTCCACTTAAAGTTCAAGACCCCTCAAAGCGAAATTCCCCAGGTAAGTTTGGAAGAATTTCTTCCAGGTGTTCACCAATCATTTCTATGAGCACTTTGTTAAAGTTTGAATATTGCGAGTTTTGACAATTAGTGACTCTGAGCGAAATCACAGTTCGAAAAACAGAATGTGGGAATTTAGACAGTGTTTATTTTTGCACATCGACGATATGTCTGTACAACAGCATATGACACTACAGCAGTGAAGATCTTTTGACGTCATTCTCAAACGTGCCTGCCACACGTCAGATGAAAAGCTGAATACTTCTCTGGAAAAACTGCCGAGCAATGCAGGAGAATGGCACAACACGTGCGTGTTGGGGCGAGAACCCAAAAGAGAAACCATTCTCTCCTATTCATTCAACGTCGTCGTTAGCAGCTTTCCCGTATAACGGCGCTCTGTTCTGCACCTTGCCTTCTCATCCGCTTACCAAACAAGCTTCCACATAAATATTTCACAATGATATACTGGCCCAATGTGCACAGTTGAGGTGACAACCTCTGAGTGGTCTCCTGTTCTCTGTATCCTCTATTGAGGAAGGCAATGCTTGTCACTGGCCACCCTGGTGTCAGAGAAAAGTTTCGAAACAACGGGACAAACAGCAGCAGGGAGACAGAATGTTCTGGAAACTCTTAGTCACTTGCAATTCTTGGAGGAATGTCAAATGTATTTCACACTAAGCAAGTCTCAGCTGGCTCAAGAGGTGTGTGGTGGGTGGGGCAATAGCCGCTGTTTGGCTTGTTGGTCCAGGCGCATTACTCTCAGGTCGAGTCTTCAACTCTGCAGACTTGTGTGCGGTTCTGGATTCAAATCCCAAACAAAGCTGCGTCTCTTAACTTGATTTGTGCAAAAATGCCCCATTAATTTTCTCAAAAAGTACCTTCGTGAAACGAGGTTGGGCTGCCTGGAGTACGAATGGGGCAGAAAACAGGGAAGTGAAATGGGTGGAGATCGCGTTGAACAGGTTGAAGTGAGTGGTGCGGTGTTTGAGGAATGTCAGCAATAAAGGTAGATTGAAAAATTGGGCCAGCTCTCCTCGGAGAACCGAAATTTCCAAGTCAGTAGGGGCCCAAAATCAGGAAGTAATTCTGTGAAAATGCTCCCACGCCTGAAAGAATCTATAGTGATTCGGCAGAGCTTTAAAGTCAGGAGGACGAGCGAATGCAGTAGACTCAGTTGCGGCAAATGTGCAGGTAAAGTGCTGCTTCACCTGGAAGGTATGTTCGAGCCTGGAAGGATATTCAGGAGGGAGCGGGTAAATTGTGCTTCTGAGTGAAATCACGGTCCATAAAAATAGAATGTGGCAATTTAGACAGAGTTAATATTTGCTTGTCGGCGATATGTCTGCCGGTGCGTGATGGGAGCATAACCCAGAAGGGAAACCAAATTTCCTATTCACTCAATGTCGTCTTTAGCAGCTTTCCCGTATCACGGCGCACTGTTGTGCACCTCGTTTAGAAAGAAAACGGTTTAATTTTCTGCCAGTAGAGAGGGCCCTGTTCCTGGGGACGGGCAAACGGCAGCTGACGGACAGAATGAGAAGCAGCTGTTCATAGAGTCATAGAGATGTACAGCATGGAAACAGACCCTTCGGTCCAACCCGTCCATGCCGATCAGATATCCCACCCCAATCTAGTCCCACCTGCCAGCACCCGGCCCATATACCTCCAAACCCTTCCTATTCATATATCCATCCAAACGCCTCTTAAATGTTGCAATTGCACCAGCCTCTGCCACTTTCTCTGGCAGCTCATTCCATGCACGCACCACCCTCTGCGTGAAAAAGTTGCCCCTTAAGTCTCTTTTATATCTTTCCTCTCTCACCCTAAACCTATGCCCTCTAGTTCTTGACTCCCCAGCCCCAGGGAATGGACTTTGCCTATTTATCCTATCCATGCCCCTCATAATTTTGTAAACCTCCATAAAGTCACCCTTCAGCCTCCGACGTTCAAGAGAAAACAGCCCCAGCCAGTTCAATGTCAACTGTACTTCACGCTGAGCAAGACTCAGGTGGTTCAAGAGGTAGAGTGGGGGCACAGGCGCAGCTGCTGTGTGGCTCGTTGGTCTAGGGTATGATTCTCGCTTTGGGTCTTCTTTGACGCAGACGTGCGAGTGATCCCGGGTTCAAATCCGCGACGAGCCCGCGTTTCATGGCTTGTGCAAACGTGCCAGCTAAATTTTCTCAAAAAGCACCTTCGTTAAACGAGGTTGGGCTCCCTGGCGTACCACTGGGACAGAAAGCAGCGAAGTGGAATGATTGGCGATACCGTTGAATAGGTTGAGTGAGTGGTGCGGTGTTTGAGGGAAGTCAGCGATGAGGGTCGATTGGAAATTTGGGACAGCTCTCTTCGGAGAACACAGGTTTGAAATCTGGCCCGATTGAAGCTTTCCAAATCGTGCGAAGTCTAGACAGAGAAAGTGATGTAGTCAAAATGCTCCCACGCCTGAAAGGATCGGCAACGATTCGGCAGAGTTTTAAAGTCATGAGGAAAAGAACCAAAAGTGACATTAGGAAGAACGCTTTCGTACAGGGAGTGGTTGGGGTCAGTAAATCCCTAACTGACACTGACAAAGAGGCAGATTCATTAGACGCAAACAGGAACTCGGTGGTCATGTTTAATGTAACAATGTGTAGAATTACATGGAGAAGACTAGAGAATGATACGAATAGAGACCCACGTTTACTTACTGTGTCGACCCAGCAGAGCGAACTGGGGGAGCTGAGCATTTCCCCAGACAATGGGCACACCGCCTCCCTGACACAGTGTTCACAAATCAATCTGACAGCAAAGATTCACGTGTGATCGAAAATTTGGCTCAACAGATATCCGGAGTGAACGTACTCCTTTCTTGATTTGAAATGTAAGACGCTGACGTCAGGGAGCCGAACGTGATTCGAACACGAAGCTTTCTGATCTGGAGTCAGACGCGCTATCGTTGCGCCACAAGCTCACGCACAGCTGGCAGCCTCTATTCATGCTTAAGGGAAGTGATCGCACTGCAATGATTTTACGTTATGAGAAACAATGGAGAACAACAGTTCATGTCTGTTCTGTCTCTCACTCCTCTCCTTCTCTCTCTCGAACCAATTTCCAATTCTACCTCAATAAAAAGGTGAAAGAACTGTAGATGCTGTATATCAGAAACAAAAAACAGGAGTTGCCGGTGACCCTTCCACAGAACTGATGGTGATTGGGAAAATGTCGGTTGAGATGCAGGAGCGATTGTGGGAGGAAGGCGGATGCAGTTAATGATAGATCAGGACAGAGCCCAAAGCGAGGGAAGAACTGTTGGACAGGGAAGGGAGTTGATAAAGATCCGCGTGGGAGGGTGAATGGAGACTGTTCGAGGCTAAGAATAGGTAGTGTGTAATGACAGACTATGTGATAACAAGGCTTGGTGTGTGTGGAAGGGACGAGGATACTATGGATTTCAGGCCCGAGAATTATTGAATTCGATATTGGGACCAGAGGGATGTATGGTCCCCAAGTGTAATATTCGGTGCTCTTCGTTCTGCTGGTGCTGAGCTTCGCTGGAATACTGCAGCAAACCTGAGACAGAGATGTTGGTAAGGGAACAGGGTGAGGTGTGGAATTGGCAGGCAACTGGAAGCTCAGTGTCTTTTTTGCAGGCAGAACGTAGATGTTCTGTGCAGCAGTCACCCTGTTTATGCTTCATTTTCCCCAAATGTAGATGAAACCACATTATGAGCAACAAATGCAGTAGACTGGGTTGTGGGAAGTGCAGGTAAAGTGCTGCTTCACCTGGAAGGTAAGTTTGGGCCCTTGGATAGTGAGGAGGGAACAGGTAAATGGGCTGGAGTCACACATTCGGTAGTTGCAGGGGAAAGTGCCGTTGGACTATTGGGGTGGGAATGGGTTTAGGGTTGATGGGAATGAAGGAAGAGTGAACCCAAGGTCTAACTCCTACCCATTTACCTATTTGCCAAATAGTGTGTACAAGGACATTTTCTAATTCACAATGTGGATGTACATACTGGCGAGGGTGCAAAGTCTAAGGGCCATCAACCATAATTCTATTAACATTCGAATAGTGATTGAAAACAATATATAAGATCTAAAAGTTGAAGTTCTAAATTGGAGGAAGACTCAGGTATTAGGCAAGATCTTTCAAAAGCTGATTGGGGGCAGATGTTCGCAGGTTAAAGGACTGCTGGAAAATGGGAAGCATTCAGATATAAGATAACAAGAGTCCAGACACAGTATTTTCCTGATTCGGAGATGCCGGTGTTGGACTGGGGGTACAAAGTTAAAAATCACACAACACCAGGTTATAGTCCAACAGGTTTACTTGGAAGCACACTAGCTTTCGGAGCGATGCTCCTTCATCAGGTGATTGTCTGATGTAGAGTATATTCCTGTTAGGGTGAAAGGAAAGGCTGGTAGGTTGGGGAATGCATGATGACTAGAGAAAATGAGATTTTGGTTAAGATAAAGAAGGATGCATATATCAGGTATCGGCAGAGAGATCGACTGAATCCTTACAGTATAAAGGCAGTACGAGCATACTTAAGAGGGAAATCATGAGGGCAAAAAGGGGACATGAGATAGCTTTGGCAAATAGAGTCATGGATAACCCAAAGGGTTTTTATAAATGCATTAAGGACAAAGGATAACAAGGGAGAGAATAGAACTCCTCAAAGATCAGCAAGGCGACCTTTGGAGCAGCAGTAGTTGGGCTGCGGGTGCGGGATACTGAACGATATTGTGCATCAGTGTTTACTGTGGAGAAGGGCATGCAAGATATAGACTGTGAGAAAGTAGATGGTGACATGTTGAAAAAATGCCCATATTACAGATGAGAAATTGTTGGATATCTTGATATGCATAAAAGTGGATTAATCCCAAGGACCTGATCAGGAGTACCCTAGAACTCTATGGGAAACTGGGGAAGTGATTGCTGGGCCTCTTACTGAGATATTTGTATCATTAATAGTCACAGGTGAGGTGCCGGAAGGCTAGAAGGTGGCTAACGTGGTGCCACTATTTAAGAAAGGGGGTAAGGAAAAGCCAGGGAACTATAGACCAGTGAACCTGACATCCGTGATGGGCAAGGTTTTGGGGAGAATCCTAAGAGACAGTATTTACATGTATTTGGAAAGGCAAGAATTGATTAGGGATAGTCAGCATGGCTTTATCCTTGGGAAATCATGTCTCATGAACATGATGGGGTTTTTTTGAAGAAGTAACAAAGTGGATTGATGAGGGCAGAGCGATGGACGTGATCTCCCTGGACTTCAGGATGGCGTTCATCAATGTTCCTCATGGGAGACTGGTGAGCAAGGTTTAATCTAATGGCATGCAGGGACAACTAGCCATTTGGATACAGAACTGGCTGGAATGCAGAAGACAGAGGGTGGTGATGGAGGGTTGCTTTTCAGACTGAAGGCCTGTGAAAAATGGTGTGTCACAAGGATTGATGCTGGGTCCGCTACTTTTTGTCATTTATATAAATTATTTGTATGTAAACGGAGGAGGTATTTTTAGCAAGTTTGTAGATGACACCAAAATTGGAGGTGTAGTGGACAGTAAACAAGGTTATGTCAGATCACAACGGGACCTTGATCAGATGGGCCAATGGGCTGAGGAATGGCAGTTGGAGGTTAATGTAGATAAATATGAGGTGCTGCATTTTGGAAAAACAAATCAGAGCAGGACTTTTACACTTAATGGTAAGTTCCTTGGAAGTGTTGCGGAACAAAGAGACCTTGGAGTTCAGGTTGATAGTTCCTTAAAAGTAGAGACGCAGGCAGATTGGATAGTAAAGAAGGCGTTTGGTGTGTTTTCCTTTGTTGGTCAGAGCATCGAGGATAGATGTTGGGAGCTCATGTTGCCAGTGTACAGAACATTGGTCAGGCCACGTTTGGAATATTTGATGTAATTTTGGTCTGCTTACTATCGGAAAGATGTGAAACTAGAAAAGGTGCAGAAAAGATTTACAAGGATGTTGCCAGGGTTGGAGGTTGGAGTGTAGGAAGGTTACTATGAAACTGCATTTCCCGCGGCCGAAGCTTTCCCACGGCACAAAGCAGGTTTTCTAAAGTATATTTAAACCCCTTACTTTGCTTAAACTCAAACTGCATTGACTTGGAGGAGAGTGGGATTTGCAAAGTGCCCTCCCCTCCACACGTGCCTCAACTGCAGGACAGCTGTCCGGCCCGCCCTCCATTGTTGACGTCACAATGCGGATGCAGCCCTGTCAGTTTCAGAGTGGTTAGGATATCTGGGCTGCATGGATGAGTTGGACCGAAGGGTATGTTTCCGTGCTGTACATCTGTGTCACTCTGTCAGACTCCATGGGATTCTCTGCCCAAGAGAGCAGTTGTGACAGCTTAATGAAGTATCTTGAAGACGCAGTTGGATGGGTTTTTGCATGGTAGGGGAATTAAGGGTAGTCGGGATTGTGCAGATTGGTGGAGTTGTGATCTTAATGAATGACGGAGCAGGCTTGACCAAATGGTCTACTCCTGCTTCTGTTACTATGAATCTGTACCACTGCATTTCCCGTGGCAGAAGTTTTCCCACGGCACAAAGGAGGTTTTCTAAAGTATATTTAAACCCCTTGCTTTACTTGACCTCAAACTGCAGAGACTTGGAGGAAAGTAGAATTTGCAAAGTGTCCTTCCCTCCACACGTGCCTCAACTGCAGGACAGCTGTCCGGCCCGCCCTCCATTGTTGACGTCACAATTCGGATGCAGCCCTGTCAGTTTCAGAGTGAAACTCCCTCCCTCTGGGCAACATCTGGGAGCCAAGCAATGTCTCCCCCTTTCCATTTACCATCCTCCAGCAGCGAGGGGGAAGGGGAGGTAGGGGTGGGTGAAACACTGTTCACTTGTAGCAACTGGAGTGAATCCATGGAGGGAGCAGACTCTCGAAAGGTGCTCAAATACTTTCTATCTCTCTTAAAGCTATTTTCCTTGTGTTTTCCCTCAGTTTGGCACGTATACAGTTTGCACCCGAGAAAAGGATTGCTCCTTTCCTCATGTTCACAACTAAAATGTTAGATTCTCAAGGAACTGAGCAGCATTTAAGGGATTGGCACATTGCTCAAAAAAATGGAGGCCACCTCGGGCCTGTGGCTCGTTGGTCTAGGGGTATGATTCTCGCTTCGGGCCTTCTGTTGCGAAGGCATGCGAGAGATCCCGGGTTCAATCCCCGACAAGCCCTTGTCTCTTACGCTGCCTTGTGCAAAAATGGCTAGTCAACACTGTCAAAAAGCAGCTTCATTAAACGAGATCTGACTGCCTGAATTAGGGATGGGGCAGAGCTTCCGTGACAATGAACGCGGCAAGGGCAGCACTTATTCAAAGCGAACGCACGTTTTACTTCACACAGAAGGTGGTGGGCGTTTGGAACGCGTTGCCGGCAGAGGTGGCAGACATCCCACTTAGACCATAGTATCATTACCAGGGACACCATCACACAAACTGGCGAAAGAACTACAGCAGAAACTGAAACACTTGATCAGCGGATCCAGACACTCGATACAATCAACACAGGAATTCTTGGACATCATCAGAAATATACACACAGACAAGGAAGAAACCATGGTCTCATTCGACGTAACGGCACTGTTCACGTCTATTGACAAAGCCCTACTCAGAGAAACAATAGCCAACCTGCTGAACAGACATAACGGACAACAGGACGTTGAACCCATCAACAAAGACGGCATACTTCAACGACTGGATTTGTGCCTCACAACACACTTCACATTCAACAACCAGATATACGAACAAATCAACGGAACATCCATGGGCTCACCGATCTCGGGACTCATAGCAGAAGCAGTAATGCAAAGGTAAGAATAAACAGTCTTACCACAAATTCAACCCAAACTCTGGGTCAGATACGTTGATGACACCTTTGTAATCATTAAAAACACGGAAATAGAGAATACACACCGGATCATCAACTCCACACTCACAAGAATCCGATTCACGAGAGAGGAAGAAAAGGACAACCAACTCCCATTCCTAGACGTGAGGGTACAGAGAACACCAAAGGGAGAATTCACCACTAAAGTACACAGGAAAGCCACACACACAGACCAAGTCCTGAACTATGAAAGCAACCACTCCAATACACACAAACGAAATTGCATCAAGACACTATTCAAAAGGGCCACAACACACTGCAGCACACCAGAACTGCAAAAAGAGGAAGAGGAACACCTATACAAGGCATTCGCAAAAAACGGATGTCCTGGCAATTTCATTAACAGATGCCTAAGGGAAAGACAACAGAACGAGGACATGTCGCAATCCAAAGGACTAGCCACACTACCATCCATCAAGCACATCTCTGAAATGACAGCCAGACTACTGCGACCACTAGGACTTATAACAGCTCACAAACCAACAGCCACTCTCAGACAACAACTCACCAAAACGAAGGACCCTATACCCAGCATGAGCAAAACTAATGTAGTGTACAAAATCCCATGCAAGGACTGCACAAAACACAATATAGTACAAACAGGAAGACAGCTAACGATCCGCATCCACGAACATCAACTAGCCACGAAACGACACGACCAGCTATCCCTAGTAGCCACACACGCAGACGACAAGCAACATGAATTTGACTGGGACAACACTACCGTTATAGGGCAATCGAAACAACGAACAGCCAGGGAATTCCTAGAAGCATGGCACTCATCCACAAACTCCATCAACAAACACATAGACCTGGACCCAATATACCGGCCACTACAGCTGACAACCGGAAGCGGCAGGGACAGGCCAATATAAATGCCGGAGGAAACACCACAGAAGCGCTTCACAGGAGGCTCCCATACACTGAGGATGTCACCTAGACAGGGGACGAAACGTTTGCAACAAAAACTTACAGCTCGGCGAACAGAACCACAGTATTATTCACCTTCTAATGTAGTAATGGAGTTACGTCCTTTTTTGTCATAATTTTTTTATTTAATAGGTCAACAGGAAGTCATTCAGCAATTTTACTGCCTTTCCTTTCTCAAGCAGCCTTAATATTTCATTTTCATATCCTTGATTCAGATCCATTTCCAGCATCTTTGTTGGCAGTTTGTTCGATGTTATTGTCACTGAAATGAAGTTTTCCTCCATGCACAGCTAAGGCTATCTGGCAGCATGAGGGTGTTCAGATTTCTGTGGCCTGGATAATATGTGATCAGCAGACATCTGGCAATCTACAGAAATTGCCACCTATGTTATGTTCATTAACTGTACTGACAGTGATCACTTATTTTGTGATTTTTCATTGTAGGAAGACGTGCAGAAAGAAATCTGTAAACAAATGATACATCAACTTCTTACAGAGCCACTTGATTCATTGGGACTGGAATATCAGCAGTCATTCCAATCAAGAAGGCATGTTTGCTTTTGTTTGTTTGAGAGATTTTGGACAGTGCTGTGGCAGGAAGAATACTGAGACACCGAGTGAGGGAGATTCAGTGCGCTGACAGTGAAAAGTGCTTCAAACCATTTACTCAGCTTGGAGGAATCAAAGTCTCACGCCTCAAGGTGGGAAAGGCTATGTACCCGTTCTGTTTGTAATTTCAATCCCAGAGCAACACAAGGAAAGCTCCCTCCAAAGGGGAAACCTTGGAAATGTGGGGTCTGTGGGAATGGATTCCATTCCCCATCCCTGCTGGAAACCTACAGACGCATTCACACCGGGAGAGACTAATCACCTGCTCAGTGTGTAGGAAGGGCTTCAGTCGGATCAGCCATCTGCAGACCCATGAGTGAGTCCACAAGGGAGAGAAGCCATTCACGTGCCCCATGTGCGGGAGGGGTTTCACTCAGTCAGCTGCACTGCTGACCCACCAGCGGCTCCACCCTGGAGAGAGGCCATTCACCTGCTGTATGTGCCGGAAGGGATTCACCTACTCCTCCCACCTGCGGAGGCACCAGCGAGTTCACGCGCCATCACAGGGGGATTGAAGGAGCGATGGCCGAGTGCCAAGTGCTTATGCGCGAAACGTCGATTCTCCTGCTCCTTGGATGCTGCCGGACCTGCTGTGCTTTTCCAACACCACACTCTCGACTCTGATCTCCAGCATCTGCATTTTTCACTTTCTCCTCGAGGGCAAGGTTGGACTTGTCTTTTATTCACTCATTCACTCCTTACAGCCTGTCCTTTGTTGTGGCCTAACTGCACATACATCAATGCAAGTTTCAGAAAGATTTGTGCAGCTTTTTGTTTTGAAAAAAATAACATTCTTCCCAACTTTAACGAAGTTTCTGAATATATGGTTTTAGTTATTCTCAATTTTAAAAATCAGCTATTCCTCACATGCCGTGTTTCCCAGGTAAAGTCATCACCATCCATTCTCTCTCTTCCCTGAGAAAGACTTCATACAGCGATCAAAGAGGGCTGCGGCACGAGAAAGGACGATTGTGGGAGTGGGTGGTGAAGGGGTCACTGGTGGTAGTGGAGAAGGGAGGGAAATGGACAGGGGAACAGACTGGGGTTCAGAGGGTTGGGGGAGAGAATAGAGGATGCAGTGTGAGGAGAGAGAATAGGCAGGGGGCAGTGGATGGGGTGAAAATGGACAGGGGGGCAGAATGTGAAGAGAGAGACAGCACAAATGCCACCTTCTCCAGGACTGGTGTCAATGTCCCACAAACTGGAACCAACTCCTCCCACATTTTTCAAAATACGCGTGGCCAAGGCAGTGGAACCATATCATCCCTACAGGCCATTCACACCGATCTTCCCAACAGCATCCCACTTAGACGCACTCGATTACGCTACAGCCCTGCAGTTCCCATGGCTATTTCCTGACGAAGGGTTTTGCCCGAAACGTCGAGTCTCCTGCTCCTCGGATGCTCCCTGACCTGCTGTGCGTTTCCAGCACCACACTCTTGACCGTCATCTCCCGCATCTGGAGTCCTCACTTTCGCCATGTAAGGGTTGAATGTTCTATTCCTAGTCTTTTAGATCTTTTAAAATCTTTCCACCATACCCTAAACCTTTACCCTCTACTTTTGGAATGCCTCTATCCTGGGGAAAAGACAGAAAAGTTGACAAAATGCAAAAGAAATAAAATGTGGAGTCACAGGGAAAAAAATCGGCAAAATAAAATAGCTTCGGCATTTTTCTCTCGTATTCGCATTTGGACGCTTACTATTTGTCATGATCGGGAGGTGCCCGTGTTGGACTAAGGTGTGCGAAGTTAAAAATCACACAACACCAGGTTACAGTCCAGTCGGCTTGTTTGGAAGCACTAGCTGTCGGAGCGCTGCTACTTCATCAGGTGGTTGTGGAATATAAGATCGAAAGATCATGAATTCTGTGTCTTACGATGTTATACTCCACAATCAGCTGATGAAGGAGCATGGCTCCGAAAGCTAGTGCTTCCAAATAAGTCTGTTGGCCTATCACCAGGTGCTTTGTGATTTTTAACTTTAAAATTTGTAACAAATTCCTTCATACTGAGCATGCTCCACGGTGTCAGCAAGCACTGCACTTGACCGCCAGTGTCAGCAAGCACTGCGCATACTCTTGGGAGCGCGTGAGCTCCTTTCCATGGAGCAGTGTCGAACCTTGGAGGACCGGAAGGAGTCAGGTCCTCCTGCCAATCAGAGCCGGCCATTGTCGAAATGCGGAGGTTGGACCATGAGCTCTGAAGCTGCTGCTGCTCTTTTCTCTCTGCATAAGGTTAAGCTTCACCCCAGATTGTAACTTCCTTCCTTGTCTGACATTTGTGAGTACAACAGTGTTTTTCTCACCACGTTTTCATTCTGGGGTTCAAGAGTGAACCGAAGGAGGGGCCAGACTTTGGAAAAGTTGATCCAGGTCTGTGGGTCAACTTGCAAACACATGGCAAATACAATACCACAATGTGAAGTTCTAGCCTTTGCATTGTAAAAAAAATAGCAGAAAGGAGGTGCATTGTTTAAATGGTGATATGTTGAGATGTGGCGAAAGTGAAATGCTCGTGATCAGAGTTGAATATTGTGGCGCTGGAAAACCACAGTCGGTCAGGCAGCAACTGAGGAGGAGGAGAGTCGACGTTTCGGGCACGAGCCCTTCATCAGGAGTGATGTGTGGATAGACAAAGGGCCCTTAGTGTCCTTCTGCACCAGTCACTGCCAGTTGTCAGAAAGTGCAGCAAGCAATGAGCAAAGCAAGTGGTATATCAGCAAGAGGAATTGAGTTCAGAAGTGGGGATGTCTTCCTGCAGTTGGGTCGGTTGTTGAATGTATTCAAGGCTGAGTTCATGTGACTTTGAAGAACAAAGAAGTTATGGGTGAAGGCCAGAAAATGGTTTTAAAAACAGTACAGAACAGTTACAGAGTCATACAGCACAGAAACAGACTATTCAGTCGAACTAGTCCATGCTGGCGGTGTTCTGAAACTAAACTGGTCCCACCTGCCAATGATTGGCCTACATCCCTCCGAACCTTTCCTATTCATGTACTTATCCAAATGTCTTTTAAACATTGTAACTGTACCTGCATCCAGCAACTCCTCTGGACATTGATTCCTCAAACGAACTACTCTTTATCTTTAAAAAAAAGTGTCCCTCATGTCTTTTTAAATTATTTCTTTCTTCACCTTCAAAATTTGCTCCCTCATCTTGAACCACCCACACTAGGGAAAGAATACCTGCCGTTCACCTCATCTATACCTCTCATGATTTTATAATCCTATCTAAGGTCACCTCTCAACCTC
Source organism: Chiloscyllium plagiosum (assembly GCF_004010195.1). Taxonomy (NCBI): domain Eukaryota; kingdom Metazoa; phylum Chordata; class Chondrichthyes; order Orectolobiformes; family Hemiscylliidae; genus Chiloscyllium; species Chiloscyllium plagiosum. The sequence goes on from NC_057753.1 coordinate 9,226,631, forward strand.
TGATGCTCCAGTGAAAAAAGTCCTCGCCTATCCATCTGGATGCAGGTATATTTATATCCAGTTCTGAACTGTTCAATACTGGTGCCAGCTGGAAAGACAAATGACCTATTTCTGCTTCTAATTCTCTCACTGTGTCCAGGACAGCAAGAGACCATACGACATAGGTGCAGAAATTAAGCCATGAAGCCCATCAGATCTGCTCCACCATTCAATCACGGCTTATACGTTTCTCGACCCCATTTTGAAATATGGATTTTGGAGAGGCATATCAGGGCAGGATCTACACATTTAATGAGGAGTGTTGTTGAATAAACATACCATGGAGTGCTGGTTCAGGATGAATAGGCTGGGCTGTTTTCTCTGGATCATTGGGGGCTGAGGGTTGACTTTATAGAAGTTCATAAGGAGCATGGATAGGGTGAATAGCCAAAAGTTTTTCCCCCGAGTAGGGGAGTCCAAAACTAGAGGTCATAGGTCTGAGGTGAGAGGGGAAATATTTAAAAGGAACTTTGCAGGCACCTTTCTCACGCAGAGGGTGTTGTGTGTATAGAATGAGCTGCCAGAGGATGTGGTGGAGGCTGGTATAATTAAAGCATTTCAAAAGGCATCTGGTAATAGGGAGAATTGAGAGGGGTATGGGTTATGTGCTGACAAATGAGACGATGTTAATTTGGGATATCTGGTCAGCACGGACAATTTGGACTGAAGGAAAGCAGAAGTGTCATTGTGAAGACTGGACTTTCAGAGCAGCTTTCAAAGATGTTTTGTCCTAACTGGGAGCAGAAGCTACAATGAAATCTTTCATTTGTGAGATAGCAACTGAGTGAGTGAAGACATTCAGGATATTGGTGGAAAGTGGAAATTTGTTGCAATGTGGAGTTGAAGTGATTTAAGTAAAGTGTGCTGAGCAGGGAGCCTAGTGAAGGGTTAGGTGAGTTTTTGTTTTAAACTGCTCATTTCTTTCAGCCTCCAACATTGTATTTCCAATGCTGTCCATCAGTGGTTGTGGTGATTCAATAACTGGTATCGTTAGAAGCCTTACGATTTTCAGTACTGCAGGTATAGCATTGTCTCATCAGCTTTGTAAAGGTAACTCGCAGCAGCGGGAGGCGTGGGCTGGATTCACTAGAAATGATTAAGCAGTTAGATAACACATGTACAAGAGGGCAGGGTGGGACTTGTCTTTCGATTTGCAGAAGGTGGGAGGTTCTGGTGCTTCGGTCCATGGCAAACACAACTGCGGTAAATCATAGAATCACTACAGCGTGGAAGCAGGCCATTCATCCCATCAAGTCCACACTGACCCATCCGACGAGCATGCCACCCAGATCCACCCTATCTAGTTGTTTCTGCTGTTGAGTGAGACTAGGTCACAAGATTAGGGGGGGTAGGTTTAACACAGAGGAGAAGGAACTGCTTTTCCCGGAGAGTGGTGAATCTATGGAATTCTCTGCCCAAGGAAGCAGGAGAAGCAGCCATATTAAAGACATAGTTCGATGGGATTTTGTATGGTAGGTGAATTTAGGATAGTCAGGATAATGCAGGTAAGAGGAGCTGAGACGATGGATAGATGAGCCATGATCTTTATGAATGGTGGAGTAGCTCGATGGACCAAATGGCCTACTCCTGCTTCTATTACTGCGAATGTATAAACATGCATTTTTCATGGCCAATCCGTATCAAGGTAGGTGAGCAATGTAGTGATGTGGAAATGAACATCAGAGAATGATAGAAAGGGACACGGAAAGTAAATATCCCAGTCCAAAGATGTGCATGTCAGGTCAAATGACCATGCTAAATTGTCCATAGTGTTAGGTTCATGAATCAGAAAGAAATGGGTCTGGGAGGGTTACTCTTCAGGGTGTCGGTGTGGACTTGTTGGACCGAAGGGCCTGTTTCCACACTGCAGGGAATCGAATCTAATCAATCAAAACTGGATTCTACAGAACACAAGAATTGAAACTGAAGACTGTATGGCTGAATGTGTGCTGCAATGTAACACAACTGAATGTATTGACTGCACACATTGAAGACAATAATTATGATCTGAGACTCCTTACAGGGGCATGGTTTCAGGATGACAAGGATTGGATCTGAATATTGAGGGGTACGTGGCATTCAAGTTGAATAGGAAGCGAGGTAAAGGTAGAGGGTTGGCACTGCTAATCAACATGGTACTCTGGTGTCAGCTCGGATTTCAGGTCCTGATTTCTCTGTCCTCTTCTCCCTGTTCACACAGAGTAAGATGTTTTCTGTTCTCAGCTCAGCTGGCTTTCTGCTGAAATTTTGAGCCCCTTTTACACTTTCCAGAGCAATAAAACATTCAGTCGATCAAGGCCCAATCCACAATATTCTCAGCCTGACAACCATCCAGACTGAGAGAGTCATCGGAGCAGGGAATAAAACAAGAAAAATGAAACAAAATTATACATAAAGGCACATTTGGCGCTTAAAGTGTGTTCATTTGATAGTAAACTAGAATTAGGGGTCTCCCAGGATTCTTATCATCCCCTACTTGAGGAATTCTCTCTCCCTAACAATATTTACATCAACAGAAATAAAGCATCTTTTATCAAATAGACATAGAGATACGCAGCACGGAAATAGACATTTTGATCGAACACATCCATGCTGACAAGATGTCCTATATAAATCTAGTGTCCCATTTGCCAGCATTTGGCCCATATCCCTCCAAACCTTTCCTATTCACACACCCATCCAGATGCCTTTTAAATGTTGTAATTGTACCAGCCTCCACCACCTCCTCTAGCCTATTTGCCCTATCCATGCCCGTCATGATTTTATAAATGTCTATAAGATCACCCCTCAGCTTCCGACACTCCAGGGAAGCAGTCCCATCCTATTTAGGCACTCCTTATACCACAAACTCTCCAACCTTGGCGATCTCCTTATCAATCTTTTCTGCACATTTTCAAGTTTCACAACATCGTTCCTATCCTTTAGTAGGGAGACCAGAATCGAATGCAATAATCCAAAAGTGGCAGAACCAATGTCCTGTACAGCTACAACATGACCTCCCAAGTCCCTTACACAATGCATTCAATGGGCCAAATGGCCTCTTTCTGCACTGCAGCGATCTAATGATTTCATTTTGTATCAGAGTCAATTTCAGTCACTATCTCTGGTTTATGGTGTGTCAGGGTGGGATCACTGGTACCAGAATTGCATGCAATACTCCAAACGTGGCTTAACCAATGTCTTCTACAGTCGCAACATGACCTCCCGATTCCTGCACTCAATGCACTGACCAATAAAGGCAGGTATATCAAACACCTTCTTCACTATGCTGTCTATGTGCGACTCCCCTTTCAAGGAACTATGAACTTACCATCGAGTTATACAGCATGATCACGGACCTTTGGTCCAACCAGTCCATGCCAACCATAATCCCAAACTAAATCAGTCTCTCCTGCCTGCTGTTGGCCTGTATCCCTCCAAACCTTTCCTATTCATGTACTAAAACAAATGTCTTTTTACTGTACCCGCATCCACCGCTTCCAGAGGAGGTTCATTCCACACATCAACCACTCTCTGTGTAAAATTTGTAATTGAATGGCAAGAATGAAGTTAAATTGAAATGGTTCATTAAAATAAACAGCTTCTACCAAACCCCCTACAGCAGGTATGGTAGCAACTCCAACTCTGGAGTCTCTCAAATCGGTATTTCCATGGAGTGGAGGGGGGAGCAAAGTGTTGGATCCACAGAGATGGGGGTCTTCTGAGAGTGTAAAGCTAAAATTAAACCCCGTGCTTTGCTTGAAATCAAACCGCATTGACGTGGAGGAGATCGAAAGGAGTTTGCAAAGTGTCCTCCCCTCACCATGCGCCTCAGCTGCAGGGCAGCGCAGGGGCAGTGCGTCCCCACCCCATTGTGGATGTCTCAACGTGGAGGTAGCCCTGTCCATTTCTCCCTCCCTATGGGCAACATCTGGGAGCAAAGCAATGTCTCCACCTTTCCATTCCTCAACCTGGGAGGGGGAGAGAGAGAGAGGTGTGGGGGTGTGTGGTGTGGGGTGGGGACTGTTCACTTGTAGCAACTGGAGTGACTCCATGGAGGGAGCAGGCTCTCCAAAGGTGCTCAGATGCTCTCTGTCCCTCTCAAAGGTGTTTTCCTTGTGTATTCCCTCAGTTTGGCACGTATAGAGTTTGCACCCTGGAAAAGGTTTCCTTCTTTCCTCATGTTCAGAATTATAAGGGAAGTTTCTAATGGAACTGAGCAGTATTTAAGGGATTGGCACATTGATTTCAAAGGAAGACATATGTTGCTTCATATGGTAGGTATCTGATATTGTTGGCTGTTATAAAAACTTTGTGGCTATGATTTTCCACCTTCTAAAGCAGTAATAGAGTTACGTTCTATATTTCTTGTCTATTTTTTATTTACTAGGACAGCAGGAAGTCATTCAGTAACTTCGCTGGCTTTCTTTTCCCAAGCAGCCTTGACATTTCATTATCATATTCTTGATTCAGCTCCATTTCCAGCACCTTTGTCGACAGCTTGTTCCAGGTTATTGCGATCTAAATTACGTTTTCCTCCGTACACACTTAAGGCTATCTTGTTGCATTAGGGTTTTCTGCGTCCTGTATAATATATGGTCAGCACTCATCTAGCGATCTACAGGAATTGCCACCGATGTTATATTCATTTAACAGTACTGACAGTGATCACTCAATTTGTGATTCTTTTTGAAGGAAGACTTGCAGAAAGAAATCTGAAAACAAATGATACATCATCTTCTGACAGAACCACTTGAATCAATGGGGCTTGAATATCAACAGCCATTCAATTCGAGAAGAAATGTTTGCTTTTGACTGTGTGAGAGATTTTGAACACTGGTATGGCAGGAATAATACTGAGACACCCGAGTGAGGCAGATTCAGTACGCTGTCTGTGAAAAATGCGTCAAACAATTTACTCAGCTTGGGGGATCAAAATCTCACCCCTCACAGTGGGGAGAGACTGTGTATCCATTCTGTTTTTAATTTCAAACCCAGCGCGACACAAAGAATGATCCCCTCATGGGGAAATAATGGAAATGTGGGGACTGTGGGATAGGGTTCCCTTCCCCATTGGTGCTGGACACCCACAGATGCGTTCTCACTGGGGAGACGCCGCGCTCCTGCTCAGTATGCGGGAAGGTATTCAGTTGGCTGTGCAGCCTGCAGACATACCAGCAAGTTCACATCAGGGAGAGGCTATTCATGTGCCGCAGTTGTGGGAAAGGATTCATTCAGTCGTCCCATCTGCAGACACACCAGCAGGTTCACATCAGGGAGAGGCCGTTCGCCTGCTCTCTGTGTCGGCAGCCATTCATCGATGCATCCCACCTCCCGAAACACCAGCGGGTTCACCTGGGGGAGAGGCCGTTCACCTGCTCTGAGTGCAGGAAGGGATTTGTCGATTCTTACACCCTGCTGACCCACTAGCAGGTCCACATCGGAGAGGCGCCGTTCACCTGCCTTAAGTGCGAGAAGAGCTTCAGTCATGTGGGCAACTTGTGGAGGCACCAGCCGATCCACACCAGAGAGGGGCCATTCACATGCTCTGTGTGTGGGAAGGGGTTCACTCTAAGACATCTACACTGTAATCTACCAAAGGGTCCATATCATGGAGAGGGAGTTCATCTGCTCTCAGTGTGGAAAGGGCTTCACCCGCTCCTCCCACCTGCGGAGCCACCAGCGAGTTCTCGAATTTTTTGAGGATGTAACTCTGAAGATGGACAAGGGAGATCCAGTGGATGTAGTGGACCTGGAGTTTCAGAAAGCCTTTGATAAGGTCCCACGTAGGAGGTTAGTGAGCAAAATTAGGGCCCATGGTACTGGGGGCAAAGTACTGACTTGGATTGAAAATTGGTTGGCTGACAGGAAACAAGAGTAGTGATCAATGGCGCCCTTCCGGAATGGCAGGTGGAGACCAGTGGGGTACCGCAGGGATCAGTGTTGGGTCCGCAGCTTTTTACAATATATATTAATGATATAGAAGATGGTATTAGTAGTAATATTAGCAAATTTGCTGATGATACAGAGCTGGGTGGCAGGGTGAAATGTGAGGAGGATGTTAGGAGATTACAGGGTGACCTGGCCAGGTTAGGTGAGTGGACAGATGCATGGCAGATGCAGTTTAATGTGGATAAATGTATGGTTATCCACATTGGTGGCAAGAACAGGAAGGCAGATTACTACCTAAATGGAGTCAAGTTAGGTAAAGGGGCAGTACAAAGAGATCTGGGTGTTCTTGTACACCAGTCAATGAAGGTAAGCATGCAGGTACAGCAGGTAGTGAAGAAAGCTAATAGCATGCTGGCCTGGAATATTGTGTGCAGTTCTGGTCTCCAAATTTGAGGAAAGACATTCTGGCTATTGAGGGAGTGCAGCGTAGGTTCACGAGGTCAATTCTTTGAATAGCGGGACTATCTTATGTTGTAAGATTGGAGCGACTGGGCTTGTATACCCTTGAGTTTAGAAGACTGAGAGGGGATCTGATTGAGACGGATAAGATTATTAAAGGATTGGACACTCTGGAGGCAGGAAATATGTTTCCCCTGATGGGTGAGTCCCGAACCAGAGGACACAGCTTAAAAATAAGGGGTAGGTCATTTAGGACAGAGATGAGGAGAAACGTCTTCACCCGGAGAGTGGTGGCTGTGTGGAATGCTCTGCCACAGAAGGCAGTGGAGGCCCAGTCTCTGGATTCGTTTAAGAAAGTGTTGGATATAGCTCTCAAGGATAGTGGAATCAAGGGTTATGAAGATAAGGCAGGAACAGGATACTGATTGAGGATGATCAGCCATGATCATAATGAATGGTGGTGCAGGCTCGAAGGGAAGAATGGCCGACTCCTGCACCTATTGTCCATTGAGTTCACGTGCCATTGCAGGGGGATTGAAGGAGCGACGGCCGAGTGCAATTATTGGCTGGACTATCAACCCAGTTCCGGGGATTCCCGGGGTTTGAATCCACCCGAGGCAGATAGTGGGCTTGGAATTCGGTCAGAAATTTGGAGTTCTGAATCTAATAATGAAACCATTTTTGGGGGTAGAAACTGCCATCTAAATCACTCATGTCCCATTTAGGAAAGGAAACTGCCATTGTGGGAAAGGATTCACTCAGTCATCTTAACTGCATCCTTTAACTGGTCTGGCGTCCACCTCACTCCAGACCCACAGCAGCATGGTTGACCATTGACTGCCCCCTCCCCCGCATGTCAAATGAGTGGGAGTAACTTAAATGGATACAGTGTGTGGGTTGAAATTGCTGAGTGAGGCAATACTTCCTTCAGCTTAAGGCTGTACCAAGGATCCAATTATAAAGGGACAACTCGGTGCTGACCAACAGTAAAGGAAGTGGAGTTGGGAGCAGTGTGTGAGCTTTGAGCTGTTTAAAAAATCGCTTCTTTTCATGCACTTTTTTTGCTGGGGAGATCTGAAGCTGTAACAAAGTTGGGTGGCAATAAAGGTTACTTGAACTTAACCCCAGTCTCAGACTGTCAATGAAAGCTATGAGATCCAATAGGTTTTTGTTTTAAAACTGCTCATTTCTTTCAACCTCTTGCACTAAGTTTCCAATATCGTGTATCAGAAGGAGCAGTGAATGAGTAGCTAATATTGTTAGAAATTGTAAGTTTTTCATCTCTGCAGGTATTGCATCGTTTCATCGACATTGTAAGGTTTACTGGCAGCACCGGGAAGTGTGGGATGTATTCACAAGAAACAAAGTTAAAAATCATACAACACCAGGTTATACTCCAACATGTTTATCTGGAAGCACGAACTTTCGGAACACTACTCCTTCATCAGGTGTTTGTGGAGAAGGATCATAGGAGAATTTATAGCAATAGATCGCAGTTTCATGCAACAGAAATGATATAGAACAACTTAGATTGTTGTGAAGTCTTTCATCTTTGAGAATGGGTTGCAGGTTTTGGTTCATTAATATGTAAATCCCAGAACTTGTTTGAAGACACATTCGAGACAACTTAAGGTCTGTATCCCAATCTTGAGTGAGACTGGTTCTATTTCCAAAGTAGGAATTTATAAAATCTCACATGGATTAACTGCCTGTAGATTGTATTTGGCTCAAAAAGCGCACAATGTCTCTGCAAATACAAAATCACACCAAAGCCTTATATGTAAGTGCGCATGCATGAGAGTATGGGTGAGTGTGTGCGTGCTTGATAAAATCTGTGAGTGATAGAGTATCAGGCTGTGAGAGGGTGTATATTTGTGTGTGTCTGAGAGCTGGATCTGTGTGAATGTGAGATTGTGTGCTTTGTGTGGATGTGCGAGAGTGTGACAGTGAAGTGGGGTTACCTGTCATGTGACATAAATCCAAGGTCCTGGTTGATGCCATCCTCATGTGTTCCGAACTTGGCTACTAGCCTCTGCTGGGCCACTAAAACTGAATAAGCAGTTAAATAGCACAGATTGTTGAGGGCAGGGTGGGACTTGTCTTTCGATTTGCAGAAGGTGGGAGGTTCTGGGTGCTGGAAACTAGGGAACACACATGCTGGAGGACCTTCGGCTCAGAGAGATGCAGCTGGAAGCCAGGCTGCAGACACGTTGGGGGAATCATCAAACCCCCTACACTGTGAAAACAGGCCCTTTGGCCGAACAATGCACACTGACCCCACCCTTAGAGCAACCCACTCAATAACCTCCACAGCGAATCCCTGAATTTAGAACACCCAATCCCACTCTAAGATTTACATCTTGGGAGGAAACCAGAGCACCCAGAGATTGGGGGGTGGGGGGTGGTTGGAAAGTGCAAACTCCACACAGACAAACACCCTGAGAGTGGGATCGAACTCAACTCCCTGGCACTGTGAGGCAGCGGTGCGAACCGCTGAGCTGCTGCCGCGCCGCCTACAGTCTTGGATTGAAGGAATCGATTGACTTCATTCCAGGATTGAAGGAATCGATTGGCTTCATGCCAGTCCTGGTGACACTCCAGCCCGTTTGGGGAATTGAATTTGCTTCTACAGAGTTTCCACGGTACAGGGGTCATTGCGTCTCAGCAGCTTTAACGATCAAAAGAAGGGCTCGTCTACAGCGAAAACACTAGTCCACATTTCGCTCCAGAGTTAAAGTTCTCTGCACAGTCAGAACCCTGGAACACTCCCACGCAGGCTGCGTGGAATCGCGGGGCTTCTCAAGTCACGTTGATATTTGAAATAACTTCCCCTCCTGGATTTAAACGCTGCTAATATTCAGGCCCTGAGTAAATTTCTTGTGCACGCCTGAACAGCAAATCCTCCTCTGCTAACACCTTGAGAAAACAGATCATTGCTGTCAGTGCAGGGCAGGAAATAGGATAAGAGAATTCTAGTTTGTACCGAACAGCCTTCCCTATCTCCTACCCGAAATCTGTCTCCCATTTCCTCCACTTTTCAATGGATTCCAACTCGAATTCATTCTTCCATCCTCCTGTTTTTGCCCAGCTCCCCTCACCAGAAAGCGCTGACTCTCGGTTCAGTTTCTTACTCACTTCTTGCCATTCCCAGTATATTGCCCACATCTTTATTTAGTTTTTAAAACAGAAAGGCAGTGGTTTGCTGATGCCAGGATCTGAGGGTAATTGCGCTCACGCTCCAGATTCTCTCTCACGTCATTCACAATAATCTGCACTGCACATGTGCAAAGAAGGGGATGATGGGAGTGGGTGGGACGCATTCACCAACTCCCCATTCAATCAAGACCCAATCATGCCCACAGCGCCCCCTGTCTATTCTCTCTCGCTATCCCTAGCTTCACCCCTCTCACACACATGCCACCCACTGCACCTCCGTCCATTCTATCGCCAT
>NC_057753.1:9236534-9253230 GCF_004010195.1 Chiloscyllium plagiosum
CACGTCCATTCTCTCTCCCCACACTCTGCAACCCCATTCTCTCTCTCTCTGACAAACGCTCTGCCCCCCACCCTGTGCACCCCCAGGGTTTCTCGAACTCCAATGCTCTGTCCCCGTATCCATTTCTCTCTCTCTCTTCCCCCTAGCCTCTGTTTCCTGTCCAATTTCTCTAGCCGCACCCCCACCCTGATCCTTTCTTGTGCCTCGAGCGCCCTTTGATCACTGTACCAGCCCTTCTAAGGATAGAGAGAGAGCGGTTGGTGATCACTCTACCTGGGAGATGGGAGGGGGTGGTGTGAGAAAGGCTGATCTTTAACATTGAGAATCGCTAAAATGATATTTTCAAAAACATCAGTAAAGTTTGAAAGCAAATTCAATTATTTTTAAAAAACGCTGCAGACATTTTTCTGAAACTTGCATTGAAATCCGTGCAATTTGGCCACAGTTGAGGGCCGGCTGTAAGGATGGAATGGCCAATTCCTCGTCTTGTGAAGTTGGTTCAGATAAAGTAGAAATAGAGTCATAGAGTTGCAGAGCAGGGAAACAAACCTTTCGGTGCATGCCAAGCACATATTCTAAATTAATCTGGTGATCCATTTGCCACCATTTGGCCCATATCTCCCTCAACCCTTCCTATTCATATACCCATCCAGATGCCTTTTAAATGTTGTAATTGTTCCAGACTCGACCACTGTCTCTGGCAGCTCATTCCATACATATACCACGCTCTGCATGCAAATGTTACCAGTTTGGTCTCATTTCAACCTTTCCCCTCTCAACCTAAACCTATGCCCCTCCCGTTTTGGCTTTCCTCTACCCTTCGGAAAAGACATTCAAAGGTTGAGCAGCCAGACAAAATGCAAAAGGAATAAACTGTTGAGCTCCAGGTAAACAAAAGAAGTGGGCTCCAGCCTTTTGTTCTCTCCGATTGGCAGTTGGACCAGCATCTCCACTGGGCATATTACGCATGCTTCTCGATGTCAGGAAGCATTGCGCATGTACGCTGGTGTCAGCAAAATACTGCGCATGCTCGTTGCTGTCAGCGGAAATGGCACTCAATATTCTTCTGATCGACCCTGAAGGATCGGAAGGAGTGTGGTCCTCCTGCCATTGAGAGCCTCCCCACTATTGTCGGAATGCGGAAGTTGGACCATGCGCTTGTGAAGGTGTTGCTGCTCCTCTCTCTATGAATGAAGATTGAACTTCATCCCAGACTGCAACTTCTTTCCTCTGTCCAACATCTGTGAGTACAACACACTCTTCTCACCCCCTTTTCCATTTTATTTTTTCACTCTGGTGTTCAGTTCTTGACTTGCAGCAACGTTGGTTTAGGTATGTGTCTTAATTGGCAAACACATGGTAAATGTAGCAACGCAGTGTGAAGTTATAGCCTTTCCTATGACATAAAAACAGAAAGGAGGTACATTGTTTAAATGGTGATATATTGGGATGTGGAGTAAGTGAGGACTGCAGATACCGGAAATCAGAGTCGAAAATTGTGGCGCTGGAAAAGCACAGCTGGTCTGACAGCATCCGAGGTGCAGAACAGTCAACGTTTTGGGCAAAAGCCCTTCATCAGGAATGATGTGTGGATGTACAAACGTGCCTCAGCTACCTTCTGCTCAGACTTTCGACTCCAGTCAATGCCAGTTGTCACATAGGTGCAGCAAGCAATCAGCAAGGCAAGTGGTATGTTAGCAAGAGGAATTGAGTTCAAAGTGGGGGTGCCTTCCTGAAGTTAGGGAGATATTGAATATATTCAAAGCTGAGTTCATCTGACTTTTCAATGTCAAAAATAGTTATGGGGGAAGGCAAGAATTTTTAAAAAAATATTTTTATTAGAAACCTTTTCAAATCTCTCTCAAGATCTCTATATACAAATAAGAACAATACCAAAATACAGAAAAATAGCAGTACAACAATGTCATATTATGATACTGTTAATAATGAGCTACCTATTATTCTACAAGAACAAACTTAGCTTAAACTAAACTACAATCAAATTGAATAAAAACAAAATTAAACATAATTTAAGTTAATTTGAATTCTATCACATTACTTTATTCTATTTCACTCACCACACCTCCATTAAGGCTCCAATCCATGGGAGTACCAGTTATTGCACCCGTATTCCTTTCACCCAGCCTTGCCCTCCCAGGGCCCCATGAGCGCCCAGACTGATTCCCACAGTTATACCACGGCTCTAATTAATACTGCTGATCAGTCTGCATCAATATAATTTAGAAAGGGCCGCCACGTCTTGGAAAACTACTGTTTTGTGGTGCACCATATTTGTGAGGTCATCTTGGGGGCGATGCTCCATCAACAGCATATGCCACCCCATATGCCCTGGGGGATTTTCCAACGTCCAATCCATTAAATTGTTCTTCCTTACACAGTCTGTTCCTATGTTCTCTGAGAGAAGGCAAATTGGCAACCCCAGAAGAAGAAATACCGGATTTACTTTAACTTCAATCCCCCAGGATGTCCTTCAACTCCCTTACTATAGCACTCCAGTATCTCTGGATCTTACAACATGACCAATAGCAGTGTGTGAGTGCCTATATAATTTTACATTTGGGACACCCTGGTGATGCTCCTCTCTTGTACTTACCTAGCCTCTCTGGCACCACATAAGCCCTGTGTAAAATCTTCAATTGCATGCCCTGTGCTTTGTTACATATTGAAATTTTCCTTACATTTTCCCATATATCTTGCCATACTTCTAATGAAATATCCTATCCTAGCTCCCGATCCCACATCCGAGAGAGTCCCTCCACATCCCCTAAGGTACGTCCCCTCTGTAAATGATACAACGTACTAACTGAAAGAGCGCCTGTACACCAGAGTACTCTTTCCTCCACATTTGACCTGTAATGCTGAGCCAGGAGCGTGGTCTTCCTCTGTATATAATCTCTTAGCTGAAAGTACCGGAAAATGTCCCTATTAGACAATGCAAATTTCTGACTTAGCTGGCTAAATGACATCAAGACCTAACCCTCGAATAAACCTTCCCTCCAGGAGATTCCCTTATTCTGCCATGACTTAAAGCCGGAGTCCATTGCCCCAGGTTTAAATCCTTGGGCTGCCACCAGTGGGGTAATCAGCGAGGTCATCAGCCAATTGCCCTTGTCTTGCCTCATTATCCTCCAGGTTTTCACTGTATTTAAAATGATTGTACTATTACACTGCTCAATCTCGGATTTCATCTTATCAACGAATAATAGATTAACTAGCCGACATCTCGACTGCAATGCTTCAACGTCAAGCAAAATCGACCCAGAGTCCCCCCGTACCCAGTCACCCACATATGCTAAGAAAACGCTTATTTGATACCTATTCAAGTCCAAAACATCCACACCTCCTCACACTGTGAGAGCTGCAATTTGGTAAACTTAATTAGGGGGCGGCTGCGAAACCAAATAAAAGAACCTAGCCAACCATTGAGCCTCAGTAATACTCATCTGGGTAGCAACAACAGGAGCATTCTCATGGGGTACAACAGGCGAGGAAGAACATTCATTTTAATCAGAGCTATTCAGCCTAACCATGATAACGGTAATCCGCCCCATCGCTGCAAATCCTGCTTTATCCTCTCCAGTAATTGTACATAGTTAGCTTTATACAGCTGGTGGAAGGCAAGGGTAATATAAATTCCCAAATACAAAAACCCTTTTGACGACCATCGAAACAGGAACTGCATTCCATCCTTCAGATCAGGCACCTCCACTAATTCTCCCACCCCCCATCCACCATCGGCATGGCTTCTGATTTTGTAAAGTTGATCCTGCAGCCCGAAAAACTGCCAAATAAATTAATTGTTCGAATCAATCGAGGAACGGGCTCCTCCAGATTGGCCAAGAACAAAAGGACGTCATCAGCATATGGGGTAATCTTATGTTCCCCCATTCCCACTCCTGGCGCCACTATTTCAGGATCCCTCCTGATAGCCTCAGCTAATGGCTCAATTGCCAAGGTAAATAGCAGCGGTGCAAGAGGACATCCCTGTCGACTACCTCTCCCAGTATTAAAGTTATCTGACTTAGTGCCATTTGTGATGACTGCTACCTTAGGATCATTATACAACACCACCACCCATCTAGCAAAGGTTGTCCCCAGACCAAAGCGCTTGAGGATCACAAACAGGTACAGCCATTCTATCTGGTCAAATGCCTTTTCTGCATCTAGGGAGGCCACCGAACCCAGGGTCAACCTTTGCTGGCACCATGTTCAGTACCCTCCTGATATTGTTGGAGGAGCTACGGCCTTTAACAAAACCCATCTGATCTTCTTTCAAAATACGGGAGAACACCTTTTCCAACCTCAGGGCCAGCGTCTTGGGTAGAATTTTACAATCTACATTCAACAGTGAAATGGGTCTTTATGAAGCACATTCTTCGGGCTCTTTCCCCTTCTTTATAATGAGGGAGATACTCGCCTCCCTAATCCTGTACATATGAATAGCTATACATCCCCAGAGGTGGCTCCACCAACACATTTATGAATTCCTTATAGAATTCACTTGGGAATCCATCTGACCGCGGTGCTTTGCCACCTTGGAGATGCTTTATTGCATCCTGCACCTCCTGTATCGTCAAAGGCGTATTCAACAGGAAACCTGTTCCGCGTTTATACTAGGGAGGTGCAGGATCTCAAAAAAGGCCTGCATTCTCACTGCACTGTGTTCATCTCCCTCTGACTGATATAACTCTGCAAAGTATTCCCTAAATCTAACATTAATCTTCTTTAACTGACGGGTAACTGTGCCAACCTTCTCTCTGACAGACATAATACATTGGGAAGCATTTTTTCTTTCTAGTCAGATATCTACCTGGCTTATCTCCAAATTCAAACAATCTTTGTTGAGCAAAGCAGACCTTTTTTTTCCCAGTGTGTGCAATGAGTTGGGAGCAGCCCGGAGAGCTGCAGCTTGACCAGTGACGGCCTATTATAATATACTTCCTCAGCTATCTGCAGACGGGTCTCCAGCATCTGTTGTTGGTCCTTCCTCTGCGTCCTTCTAGTCGTTGAATAAAAAATAATCAGGCCTCATAAATATGCCTTAGTGGCCTCCTGCAGTATTTCCGAATTACTGGCCGTACCCGAGTTGATATCCCAGAAGGTTCTGAACTCTTGTGATGTACTCAAGAAATTTGCTATCCCTTAACAGGAATGGGTCCATGCACCAGTGTTGTGCATTCATTCCACCACTCTTGATTTTACCATCTAATTACACTGGCACATGGTCCGAGTTAGCTATATTGCCAATTTCACAAGCCAATGTTCTGTCCAAGCAATCCAATGGCATTTAAAATTGTCAGTTCCCATGTGGTACTTATATGGGTTGGAAGCTGCCCCGATTGTGGGAAGGTGTTCAGTCGCTCCTCCCACCTCGTGATTCACCGGCGGGTCCACACCGGTGAGAAGCCCTTCCCCTGCCCCAAATGTGGGAAGGCCTTCAGCGATTCCTCTGATCTGCTGGCCCACTGGCGGGTCCACACCGGCGAGAGGCCATTCACCTGCTCTGTCTGCGGGAAGTACTTTACACGCTCTTCGGACCGGCTGAAGCACCAGTGGGTCCACACTGGGGAAAGGCCCTTCAGCTGCTCTGAGTGCGGGAAGGGCTTTACCCAGGACTCCCACCTGCTGACACACCGGTGGGTCCACACTGGGGAGAGGCCGTTCACCTGCCTCGAGTGCGAGAAGGGCTTTGCTGTCTCCTCCACTCGACTGACGCACCAGCGGGTCCACACTAGGGAGAGGCCGTTTGCCTGTCCCGAGTGTGGGCAGAGGTTCACAATGTCCTGCAGCTTGAACAAGCACCAGCGGAGGCACCAATGCTCCTAACAATCAGATTCTGCCGGTAACGCTGCTGAGGATCACTCCCAGGGCTGAACCTCCTGCCCTTTCTGATAGTGGGGGTAGTGGGAGAGTTGGTAGGCTGTTTTTGTTTTCTACTGGGGGAGTGGAGGGGGAAGGGGGGTGGTGGCTCAGTGGGTAGCACTGCTGCCTCATAGCGCCAGGGACCCAGATTTGATTCCATCCTCAGGGTGACGGTCTGTGTGGAGTTTGCATGTAATTCCCCCCTGCGTCTGCGTGGGTTTCCTCTGCGTGTTCCAGTGTCTTCCCAAAGTCCAAACGTGCGCATGTTTGGGCGAATTGGCCAAGCTAAATAGCCCCATAGTGTTCAGGAATGTGTAGGTGTGGTGCATGAGTTAGGGGTAAGTGCAGAGGGATAGGGTCGGAGAATGTATCTGGGTGAATTACTCTTCAAAGGTCGCTCTGAACGTGTTGGTCAGAAGGGCTTGTTTCCACACTGTCGTGATTCTATGATTCTGTGAACATTGCTTCCAGTGGGCGCTGCAGCTCATTGAGCCCAGGACACGCACAAACCTAAGACCACAAGACCATTGGAGCAGAAGTTAGGATATTTTGACCCATCGAATCTGCTCCACCATTTGTTGAGACAAAATAAAAAACTGCAGATGCTGGAATCTAAAATAGACAAACAGGAGGCTGGGCACAACAAGGCAGGCAGCACCAGGAGGTGGAGAAGTTAGCATTTCAAGTATTACCCCTCAGGACTGAAGAAGGGTTCCACCCGAAACGTTGACATCTCCATTGGAAGTGATTTATCAGTTAGAACGAGAGGGCATAGGCTTAGAGTGAGAGGGGAAAGATTTAAAAGGGACCTAAAGGGAAAACTTTTCATGCAGAGTGTGGTGCGTGTATGGAACAAGCTGCCAGAGGAAGTGGAAGAAGCTGGTAGAATTTAAAAGACATTTGGATGGGGACATGAATAGAAAGGGTTAGAGGGATTTGGGCCAAGTGCTGGCAATTCGGACTAGATTAATTTAGAATATCTGGTCAGCGTGGACGAGTTGGACTGAAGGATCTGTTTCCAAGCTGTACCTCTCTATGACTACTGGTCCTGATGTAAGTTTAGAATTGAGTAACTTTGAATAATTCAATCTTGTTGAATTCACCTCCTGAAAGGTTTCAAATGAACCCCTCCAAGCGATATGATTTAACTATGCCGAGTTGGATAAAGTATCCCATCAAGTTCAACACGAATGCGCAGTTGAAGAAGTCAGAGGTCACACAACACCAGGTTACAGTTCAACAGGTTTATTTGAAATCCCAAACTTTGGGAGCATTGCTCCTTCATCAGTGCTGCTCCTTCATCACTTCACCTGATGAAGGAACAGTGCTTCGAAAGCTCATGAGTTCAAATCAATCTATTGGAATTGTCACCTGGTGTTGTGTGACTTCTGACCTGTCCAGCCGCAGCACCACCACATCAGAGTTGACCAATGAGATCAGATTTTATTCAGGATGATTTATTGAGATATTTATCTGGAATGCCCTTATGCCTCAAACATCGATTCTCCTGCACCTCTGGTGCTGCCTGACCTGCTGTGCTTTTCCAGCACCACACTCTCAACTCTGATCTCCAGCATTTGCTGTCCTCACTTTTTCCTGGTTCATGTGGAAACTCAATATTGTCAGAGTTACGAAGAGACGCCAGTCATAGAGTACTATAGCACAGAGACAGGCCCTTCAGCCCAAACTGGTCCATGCTGACCAAAATGTGTGTCAACACTAACCTCATTTCCCTGCACTTGGCCCATATCTTTCTAAAGCTTTCCTATCCATGTATTTGTTGAAACGCCTTATCAATATTGTTAATGTACCTGTTTCAACCACTTCCACTGGCAGCTGTTTCCCCAGGCGAACTACACTCTGTAAATATTTTGCCATACATCTTTCCTTCCATCTTTCTCCTCTCATCATAAAAACGCGTCCTTGGACTTGAAATCCTCCCCCCAGGGAAGAGACAGCTACCATTAAGCCAACTCTGCCCCTCATGGTTTTAAAATATTGCCTCTCAACTTCCTCTGCTCCAGTGGAAAAACATCCCAGCCTATCCAGCCTAAATTCTAATTTGATAATAATGGCAGTGATGATTTTGGCTGTGTGTGTGTCAAGGATCTCTCATTTCTAAGCCAATGCTGTGCCTCTTAAGTTCACCTGATCTTAAAACGAATGGCACCCCATTCATTTAAAATGTCCATGTTTTCTGTGTAAAGTCGGTCCTGGTCAGGAAATAGGCATTGGTGTCTTATATTCCCGTAGACTTCTTGTGACCGGGTTCATATGCTCTGTTTTGAGATGCATGAGTATATCTTCAGAACAAAAGATTAATGCAGCCTTTATTCATGTCTCATTATTAAAAACACTTTGTCCATTTACAGATGTGATTGAGAAGCTTCTCCCAATGAATCTTTGACTGATAACAGCATTTGTCAGGCTTTTGAAAGTCACTGCAGCTCTGTCATAGCACAGGGGAGGGCTCTTTCAGACACAACGCGTCACGCAGAAAATTCTCCCACATTAGTCGAGCAAAGTAGACGTCTTTTTAAGACATTGTGAAAATTGAAAGGTTTCAGAAAAGGTTTGGAAGGATGTTGGCAGGTTGCTAGGTTTGAGCTACAGGGAGAGGCTGAATATGCTGGTACTATTTTGCCTGAAGCTTTAGAGTCAGCCAGAAACATCTGTTGAATCAGGAAACATCTCTTCCTGCAGCAGCTTCAGACAGACTGCTTGCTAAAACCAAAACCAGGGGAAAAGAATGGGACAACTGCCCTTTCATTGTAGAAGTGTTTTAGAAAAAAAAATGTCAAACCCTTTTCCCGGATTGTTGCCTTAGCCAGTATCTGTTAACCATTAGCAAAAACCTTAAACCTGGATGAATGGGAAGCCTTTTACAACCCCTCCTGAAAATAAACCAACAACGTCATCTTCTTAAAGGAGCAGCATGATCACAACAAAAAGCACCTGAACTGAAACTTTTGTAACAAAAGGCTCTACACTTAGCAGGACAAGAAAACACGTTTGCAATTTCACCAATCAATTTAAATCAGCCCCATTGGCTACCAAAAACTTGTTAAATTTAAATCCTAAAGTTTTGACAACAGGGCCAATCCTATCATAAAGAACTGGCTCTCTCAGTCATCTGTGTTTTAGAGAAAGCATCATTTAGAAAAACAGAGAAGGACATTCCTGACAGAGGAATCGGAGGAGGCATCCCCGACAGAAAATGGCACAGAATATTCCGGAAGACACATAACCTGGTTGTAATCTGAGAGATTAAATTCTATATTGTGTTATCTGAGTGGGGCATGTATTGATCGGAACAGCATACCAGAAGGATCTTGATTTATTCCAGAATACTCAGTAGTTAAGAAGGATTTATTCAGTTTGTTAGTAGTTTTGTTCATTTGTTCACCGTGAGAGTTGGTTAAATAAATTGCTGATTGTCGATTTTAAGATGTCAGGGATTTACTTTTAACACTACAGCAAGTTACACCACTTATCACACTGACTTTACAGATTAAAGGGCAACGTGCCACTCTTTGGACGTTTCAGTTTGAGATCTTGGTGAGTGGGGGGTGGGTTCAGCCTTCACTTTGTAACAGTATTGATGACATTCTCTTGAATGCAATGGAGTCAATATTAACCCCAGCCTCTTGGTGTGGTTGTGGGTGAATCGCCTTAATTTGGCTCCTGACTCAGAAACCGCACAGAGAATCAACTGCTGAAACAATGATTTGCACTTTATTGCATGGAGCAACCACAAATAAAACCTCTCAAGTTCATTCAGCTTCACCACCCCCCCCCCCCCCCCAAACTTGGCGATCAACCAATTGATGGCTGAATTTAACTGGGTTTCCACCGACAGTGCACACACCTGGAAGTGTCCAGGGGTTTCATACAGTATTATTCTAAGTACTGCTGCTGCTGCATCATTCTGGAATTGAACTTTGGTGGCTTTTCCTCAATTTCAAATCTGTGGTGTGACTTTTTTATAAGACTCTAACATCACCTCACATTGCTGGAGACCTCAGGTCTGTAGCTTACCTTCTTATCCTTGAGGGTTAGCTGCCTGTTTGAAACAGCCTGCCCTGCAATTAACCCCTCTATGTCAGGACTTTCCTTCTACAGGCAGAATTAATTGTCCTTTTGTCACACCATTATTAAACAACATTATCTTGCCTGTCCCAAGTAACAACTTATTGTGTTGCCTCCTTCTTCCCATGGATGTTAACGAGCAGTAATTAAGCCATTTATCGTATTGAATCTGCTCTGCCATTCAATCATGGCTGATATGTTTCTTAACCCCATTCTCCCTGTAACCTTTGAGCCGCTGAATGCTCAAGAATGAGTGAATGGTGGAGCAGACTCAATGGGCTGAATGACCTAATTTCACTTCCGGTGGTGTCACAGTTTCTCGTCGGCCCTTTCGTTTCTTGGTCCAGAAAGAGTTATTGTTGACTCCTGTAATTTGGGAAGCTCTGGAGTTTACAGGTACACACCACGCTCCTCTCTGCCTCCTCCCAGAATAACGATTCCTCCTGAGATACTGGCAGTTCTTGAGATCCCTGGATATCCCGGAATACAAATCAGTGTGTCTGGAAGTCTCTGCTGCTACCCTGGAACAGAAGGATTATGGGGAGAAAATTCAGAAATCCGAAGAGCAAAGAGACTTGGGACTTCTAGCCCAGGATTCTCTCAAGGTAAACTTACAGGTTGAGTCAGTAGTTAGGAAGGCAAATGCAACAATGGCATTTATTTTGACAGGACTTGAATATAAAAACAGGGGTGTACTCCTGAGGATCTATAAGATTCCAGTCAGGCCACAATTGGAGTACAGTACACAGTTTTGGGCCCCATATCTCAGGAAGGATGAACTGGCCCTGGAACATGTTCAGAGGAGGTTGATGTGAAAGGTCCCAGGATTGAAAAGCTTAACATATGAAGAACATTTGAGGACTCTGGGTCTTTACTCAATGGAGTTTAGAAGATGACAAGGGAACTAATTGAAACTTACAGCATACTGAACAGCTCAGACAGAGTGGATGTTGGGAAAATATTTCCATGGGTAGGAGAAACGAGGAGCCGAGGGCTCAGCCTTTGGAACGGAGATAAGGAGAACTTCTTCAGACAGAGAGTGTTGTATCTATGGAATTCACTGCTCCAGAAGGCTGTGGAGGCCAGATCGTTGAATATATTTAAGCTGGGGATAACTAGGTTCTTGAGTATCAAGAGGATCAAAGGTTATGGGGAGAATGGGGTTGAGAAACTTATCAGCCATGATTGAATGGTGGAGCAGACTCGATGGGCTGAATGGCATAATTTCTGCTCCTTTAATCTTATGATATGCTGATGTGTGGAGGGGTGAGAATGGGGGGAAAGAGATAAAGAGGGAACACAATTAAGGTGAAGCTGGATCCAGATACATCGGAAATACAAGAATTGTACGATAAATTTCAGAACACATAGAAGCACTGGCATACAGAGGGATCTGGCCATATAGATCTCCAAAAGTTGCAATACAGGCGGGTAACGTGATCAAGAAGGCACACAGCACGTTTGCCTTGAGTGTAAGAGTTGGTCACATTCAGAATATTGCGTGCAGTTCTGGTCCCCACACTACCTCTGGGAGAGGGTATAGAGAAGGTTCACTAGGACATTTCCTGGTCTGGAGGTATCATTATGAGAAGAGATGGGATAAACCTGGATTATTTTCACTGTAAAGATGGAGGCAGAGGGATGGCCTCACCAAAATGATGAAATACACAGATTGACTGGACGGGGGCGGCGTGGTGGCTCAATCATTAGCACTGATGCCTCACAGCGCCATGGGAACTGGTTCGATTTCAGTCCCAGGTGACTGTCTGTGTGGAGTTTGCACATTCTCCCTGTGTCGATATGGGTTTCCTCCAGTTTCCTCTCACAATCCAAATGTGCAGGTTAGGGTGGAGTGGCTATGCTAAATTACCACAATGCCCAGGGATTGGCAGGTTAAGTTGGATTGTCCGTGCTTAAATTGCCCCACAGTGTTCAGGAATGTGAAAGATAGTTACATTAGTCAGGGGTAAGTTTCGAGTCATCGGGGTAGGGAAATGGGTCTGTGTGGATTATTCTTTGAATGTTTGGTGTTGGGCCAGATAGTCTGTTAAATAGTCAGAGGCTCCCCCACACCCCCACCCAGGGTGGAAAAGTCAACTACAAGAGGGCACAAGTTCAAGGCGAGAGGGGGACCGTCTGGGGGAGAATTGAAAGGGAAGATTTTTCACACAGTTGGATGGTATATGCCTGGAATGCATTGCCAGTGGATGTAGTGGTAAGAGGCACCTTAGCAACACTTAAGGTGTATCTGGATAGACACATGAATGGGAGGTGTGTACAGGGACAGAAACCACGCATTGGCAATAAATACCAGGTCTAAGTTTGGATTAAAAATTGGCACAGGTTTGGGCGGGGAGGGGCTAGGGGGTAAAGTGAACTTTCAAAAATGTAGGGGATACCTGTATGCTGATGAAGGGGTGGGTGGAGGCTCAGGTGGAGCATAAACACTGACAAAGGCCAATTGGATCGACTGTGCTGGAGACTCAATGGGACAGAGACAAATGTATCTATTTCAGATCTACCTGCACTTCAGCCGCCTCTGTGGACTGTTTCCGTAGGGAAGGTGCAATCCCAGTCTCAGAGAGCATCAGTCCCCACTGGAAGTAAAGTGAGTGAGAGAGCGGCCAGTCAGCATCAAGGAACTCCTTACCCCTCCCACTTCACCCACTAAACAGGGTTCAAGATGTGACTCTCAGCAGCGGTAACAGCAGAGTCCAACCTGAATACCTGTGCCATCTCACTTGTGAAGTTGCTGGTGACTCCACAAGTTGCGCGACTGGATGAAGCCCTTCCCACACACTGGACAGGTGAACGGCCGCTCCTTGGTGTGGATGTGCTGGTGTTTGCACAGGGTGAAGGAATCACAGACGTCATTGCTCCACATGGGACAGGTGATGGCTTCTCCCCAGTGTGGGCGTGGAAGCTGAGCATCAGGTGATACGACTGGGTGTAGCCCTTCCCGTACACGGAGCAGGAAAACGGTTTCTCCCCGGTGTGCATTCGCTGGTGCGGCAGCAGGTGGTGTTACTGAATGAAGCCCTGCCCACACACGGGGCAGATGAACGGGTTCTTGCTGGTATGGACCCACTGGTGGGCCACGAGGTGGTGTAACTGAGTTCAGGTGAACAGCCGCTGCCCGGTGTGCAAACGCCGATGAATCTCCAGCGCAGATGGCGAAGGGAAACCATTCCCACACTCCCCACATTTCCACGGTTTCTCCATGGTGCAGGTGCCCTCTCTGTCTCAGACCTTAACAATCAGTTGAAAACTTGCTCACGCTTACAGCATGTGTGTGGTGTTACTGGTGAACCCCCTGATAATTGGAACACTCTCATTCAGTCTGTAAAGCTTGTTCCAGTCACTACTCGGGTGTGTGGATATATGAGACTTTGTGTTTCCAGTCACACTGACGTTTAAAACCTAACTAAGCTGACAGACCTTCTCCCCTTTGTTTTCAAGGCAATCAATATCCACGTCCTCGTGAATCAAGTGACTATCAGACTTTGATGTGATGTTTGGTCTGAGATTTCTGCCGCCAAAATCTTCTCTTGTAATATTCCTGTGAAGTGTTTGCAAAGTTCATCATAGTCAGTCCATGATAGAAAATCTGAACGTAATTCTAGTTACTGTGGAACATTCTTTCCTTTCAATCCCAAAGATCTTTGTGTCGATCTATATGTAACTGTAAACCAACAGGGTTATGGGGCAGACTGCATACCTCCACGAAGAGTTCACATGGACTCAAGTTGCTGAATGGACCTCTGTAGTGCAGTATTGACACTCTTACTGAAGATCTACAATATGCTGCAGTACGATATTACAAGCCCAGGAACAACTGCAAATGAGGCATGGTCTATTCAGAAATTGGACCATGATCTTGTGAAGCTGCTGCAGCTCAGTCCAAAGATGTGCAGGTTAGGTGAATTGGCCATTCTAAATTGCCCGTAGTGTTAGGTAAGGGGTAAATGTATGGATATGGGTGGATTGCGCTTCGGCGGGGCGATGTGGACTTGTTGGGCCGTAGGGCCTGTTTCCACACTGTAAGTAATCTAATCTAATCTAATCTAATCTAATCTAATCTAATCTAATCTAATCTAATCTAATCTAATCTAATCTAATCTAATCTAATCTAATCTAATCTAATCTAATCTAATCTAATCTAATCTAATCTAATCTAATCTAATCTAATCTAATCTAATCTAATCTAATCTAATCTAAAGCAAGCATGCCGAAAGTCTTCTTCACTGCCCTGTCTACCCATGAGTCCACTTTCTAGGAGCTATGAACCTGCACCCTTACATCTCTCGGTTTGAAATACTGCATATTTCAACACATACCAACAAGATTTGGTGCTTGTTGGTATGTGTTATTATTTGGTGCTTATCTCGACTCTAATTCGGTATTTTATACTGAATGCCATGACTGATGAAGGCCAGTGTGCCAAAAATTTCTCACTGTGACTCCACTTTCAAAGAACTGTGAACATGTACTCCAAGATCCCTCTGTTCCACTACACTCCTTAAGATCCTACCATTCAGCATGAAATTCCTACCTTAATTTGATTATACAAAATGTAAGACCTCATACTTATCTATATTAAACTCCATTTGCCATTAATCTTAAACCTATGCCCTCTAATTTTGGACTCCCCCACCCCAAGGGAGAAGACCTTGCCTATTTACCCTACCCATACCCGTCATGATTTTATAAATGTCTTTAATGTCACCCCTCAGCCTGCAAAGCTCCAGAGAAAATAGCTCCAGTCTATTCAGCCTCTTCCTGTAGCTCAAACCCTCCAACCCTGGCAGCATCCTTGTAAATGTTTTCTGACCCTTTCAAATTTCACAACACCCTTCCTGCAGCAGAAAGCACAGAAATTGCATGCAGTATTGCAACAATGATGGAACCAATGTCCTCTCTGAAGAGGATTTTAAAACAATATTTATAACAACAAGCAAATCATGTTAATTGGGCATGACTTTCCCATAGCAGTTTGTTTTGGTTGTCCTTCATTAACCTATGCTTTAAAATATATAAGAAAATATTTTGAGGGATGGGATTGTTGCTAGCACGTCCAACATTTGCTCCCCATCCCTCATGGCCTTTGGACTGAGCAATTGGCTACATGCTAGAAGGCAGTTGAGAGTCAACCACATTGTAGTAGATCAGGAGTCACATGATGTGAGCGTGTGCACGCGTGTGCAGGATTGTGGGTGGTAGATTTCCCTCCCTAAAGTAACACTTTCACAACACTCTGTAATGATTGGACAAAAACAACAGTTCTGACAGCATCTATGAGGAGACGACAGTGTTACTGTTTTGAGTCCGGTGGCCCTTCAAAATTAGGCTGGATTCAAAATATTAACTCTTTTCTTTCCACAGATGCTGCCAGACCTGCTGCATTTCCCCAGCAATTGTGCCTTTTGTTGCTGATCTCCAACAGCTGCAATTCATTGTCTTAGCCAATAATGGTTTCCTGGTTGCCAGTACAGAGACAAACTCTCACTTCCAGATCTTTTTATTCGTTGAAAATAAAGTCCAATAGCATCCATGATCGGATTTTAATTTTTGTTCTCAGAAGACCGAGATCTCTGGGCTACTTAATCAGTATCACGAGATCACAATCTTCCCTTCACTGACAGTGACATTGACAATCTTGTCCTGAATATTTTTCTTTATTCATTCATGGAACGTGACACTTGGTCTCCCAAAAAATAACCAAGTGCCAATTCAGAGGGCAGTTAAGAGTCAACCACATGACTTTGGATCAAGAGTGACACATTCACCAAACTGGGAAAGGACTGAAGATTTCCTTCCTTAAAAAAAGGTTGTTAGTGAACAAGATAGGTACTTATGACAATTGATAAGATCACCAAAGCAGCGATAAGTTTATATTCCAGATACGTAAATTGATTTCTAATTGCATCAGGGCCATAGCAGCATCAATTTTAAACTCCAGATGTTAAATCCAGTAACAATGCCCAAATGCCACCAACTCCCTACAATCTCGAGGCTTCCCAACACTGACTGGTCTGTAATTGCCAGTTGCATCCTTTTCCTCTTTACTATTTACTATTCAAATCAGCCCATTGAGTTGACTCTGTCATTTATTCAGATCACGATTATTCTGGGAAACATTTACTCCATTTTGCTGCCATTTCCCCATAATCCTCAATTCGCTTACTGATTAAAAAAATCCATCTCAGCCTTGAATGCACGTAACAACCCAGGCTCAACAGCCCTGTGTCGTATCAAGTTCCACAGATTTACTGCCCTCAGGAGAAATTCCTATCGGTCCTCAACATGCAATCTCTTATTTGGAGGTTACTTCCTCTGGTCCCAGACTCACCCACTTTTCCACGTCTAGCCTGTCAAGTCTCCTCAGAATCTTGTACGTGACAATAAGGTTACCTCTAATTCTTTTAACTTCTAAGAAGCACAGGCCCAACCTATTCAGTTCTCCTCATAAGACGTTCTTTCCATCCCTGGTATCATCATGGTCAACCTTCTCTGGACTGCCTCCAATGCCAATGTATCTTTCCTCAGGTAAAGGGCCCTAAACAGTTCACAGTATGCAGTTGTGGCCTGAATAATACCTTACATAGGTTCACTATAATCTCCCTACATTTCTACTCGATTGAAAAGGCCAACCTCCCATTTGCCTCCCTATTACTCACTGAAATTGGATGAAGAGATTCGTGGACGTGATTCCAAATCCCTCTAT
>NC_057753.1:9254058-9260151 GCF_004010195.1 Chiloscyllium plagiosum
TTAATTAATAATACACAGTGAATACCAAGGCTGATTAATGTGAAATTAAATTTGACTGAAAATGTAAAATCGAGATGAGAGATAACAAATGGGGGAAGGGCAGAAGGCAAGAAATGCAGCATCATAGAAGGTGCTCCTCCAGGGAGTGTATTTTACCAACTACAACTGCTAAATATAAAGAAACACTCTGACATGATCCTCCGGTTTTAATGTAAACCATACCCCCATACAGTAGGTACCATTTAAATAAGTTAATAGATACAAGCCTTGAGCAAATCCAGCCTCCAGCCGGCCCCCCGCTTCGTGGAGCTCGGAGAGGGGTTCCCACTCATTCATTCAACAGGAGACGGCTCAATTTATTGTAATGGGCACGGAGGGTACAATGGTCGTGTCTCATTTTGAGGAGGGAGCTGTTTCCTCTCATTCAACAGAAGAGGACCTATTTACTAGAGGTTTTTTTTTGTAGTGCAGCTGTAGTCCCTGGAGCCCTGAGGCTCTGGTTCAAATCCCACTGCTCCAGTGTGTGTAATAACATTACTGCACAAGCCACGTGCCAATTGGCATAGGGATAAGAAGATTCGGGAAGTAAACACGTCAAGCTGTTCAATGTTATCTACAATCATTTCACTTCCTGTCCCATTCGTACTCCAGGGAGCCCAGCCTCGTTTAACGAAGGTTCTTTTTGAGAAGTTTAATCGGGCATTTTTGCACAAGTCAAGTTAAGAAAGCCGGGATCTCTCGCAAGACTGCGCGGTAGACAACAATTGTAATTCCAGGCGGGGAGGTTGAATTATGAATTCACTAATAGCCTCGCCTAAGCGATTGCGCAGACCTGACCCGTGCCTGTCTCTGTGGCGCAATTGGTCAGCGCGTTCAGCTATTATGCGGGAGGTTGGTGGTTCGAGCCCACCCAGGGGTGGTGTGTTTGCTGCTCTTCCTTGGCTTCGAAGCTGAACGCTTTTAATGGGGTCAGGAAAATGTTCCCCAAACGGAAATCCTTTTCCACAAGGGGGTTTCTGAATTGAATTAATGTCTAACATAAGGGACTGCGGATGCTGAGAAGCCGAGACAAAAAGAGAAACTCGGCAGGTTTGACAGTACCTGTCGGAGAAAACAGAATTCTGAAATGTTGTCTCTGATTCTCTTTCCACGGATGTTGCCTGACCTGCTGAGTTCCTCCTGCAATTTCTACTTTTGTTTTTAACGGAAAGTTCATTTCACCTTTTGGGATGAAACACCTCGACTCGCCATGTGCAGATATTTAACCCTTTCGAATCACTGTGAAGTGATTGGATTCAAACAAACTCTGCGATGATTCACTCTTTCTCAGCTCCACAGGCAGACAGACATAGGAAGTGAAGGTGTCAGTGTGGTTCTGTATTCGTGGGCCGAGTGGTTAATGCGATGGACTTGAAATCCATTGCGGTTTCCCCACGCAGGTGTGAACCCTGCCGAGTACAAAATGAGAAATGTCGTCGAAAAGAAAGGGAGCTTGCTCTCCGGCTTCTTCTTTAAGATTCAAATCAGTGGAGGGGGAAAAGTATTTCACTCACATTGGGACTGGTGGGAATCTGCAACCCACTGCCTGTTCGGGTGGAACAAGCAGATACCCGCAGAGCTTCGTTTGAGGCTATGAGCAAAGTGTTTGGAAATGGGACTAGAACAGTGAGGGGCTTGAAATCGTGATCGAAATGAAGCAGGCACCTGAGGACAAGGGTGTTTCCTTTGCCAGTGAAAGATACTGCTTCACAAAGTTGGGCCTGTGGCAGGGAATCAGTGATGGTGATTATCTTTGGTTGTTCACCTTGTGAAGGTTCCCAATGCTGCGCATGTCCGTGTTAACGTCAGAACTCTGCAGCATGGTGGTGTTAGATACGCACAGGCCGGGGCGCAATGGATGACGCATCTGACTCCAGCTACCTGTTTGAAATGCAGCTCACAGCTTCTTCACACACCCCAATTAATCTTTCTCATTGTCCTGAAGCCGGAATACGGTTTGAATTCCCGATCTGCGGGAATGAGAATCTTTTCACTGTCTCGCGTCAGTCAATGGCCCTGAGAACATTGGAGTCAAGTCACAGCGCTGTCAGATGAGGGGAAGCTGAAATAGCCCCACACGCTGCTCACGGGCACATTTTACTTTCCCCAACTCAACGCCTCATTTTCCAGCATCATCCAGATGAAGCATCCCTTCGGGACTTCCATCCTGGCCTGACAGCGTTGATTTTAAATGGCTGCCCAGTCAGTGCCGATTCGTTTTGGCTGAAAAAATCTTCCTTATCTCATCCCAGCATTTCTTGCCACAGAGAAGTGTGCGGCAGAGTTCATGTATATTTTTCCTTGGATGGTATTTTGTGAATAACATTCGTTTGGTGGTTGTTTGTATCGGGTATTTCACGTTCATTAGCCGTTGTTTAATGCTGAGAGGGTTGAGTTATCTGGAAATCATTTCCCAGATGTCTTTTATGTAAAGTAATGTGGCTAGGGTTTCTGCACACGTTGTGTCTGCTTGTGTCAGTTTGTTGATGTGAAATCGGCACACTGGGTTTATTGGGTCGGCAAAAGTGCGGATTGCAGATGCTGGAAACCAGAGTTTAGATCAGAGTGGAGCTGGAAAAGCACAGCTGGTCAGAGAGCTTCCGAGGAGCAGGAAAATTGACGTTTCGGGCAAAAGCCCTTCATCAGGAATAGAGGCAGGACGCTTCCAGGGTGGAGAGATAAATTAGGGGTGGGGGTGTGCTGGACCGAAGGTAGTAAAGAGTAAAATAGGTGAATGGGGTGGGGATGGAGGTATGGGGTATTCTTCCTCCAGGCATCGGGTGGGGAGGGAGCGGCGATGGAGGAGGCCCAGGACCTGCATGTCCTCGGCAGAGTGGGAGGGGGGTGGGGGGTGTTGAAATTTTGGGCCATTGAGCGATGGTGTTGATTGTTGCGGGTGTCCTGGAGATATCCCCTCAAGCGCCGTGACTTGACACTGCGAGGAGTGTCCAGCCTCCCCAATGTCGAGGAGACCGCATCGGGAGCAATGGATACAAGAAATGACATTGTTGGATGCACAAGTGAAAGCTTGCTGACGACCGCGGTCGAGGTTCGATTTCCGGGCAGGAAAGTAATTTTTAGTTGAGCTGACAGCATGCACCCGCATCTCCCTCGTAGTCTAGTGGTTAGGATTCGGCCCTGTCACCGCCGCGGCCCGGCTTCGATTCCCGGTCAGGGAAGCCATTTTCTGGGGTGCAAACTACTCATTCTTCTTAAATGCGCTATGCAATTATTTTCGTAGTTTCTGGGTGCTGCAGTGTTTCGTGGCTCGTTGAAATAGTGTCCTGATTCAGATTTGTTTGTCTGTGTTGGAATGATTACTTCTGTAGTTAAGTTCTTGCTTCGTGCGGGTTGTTTTCCTGTAGACGCTGTTTTGAATTTACCATTGACTGTTCGCTCCACTGTGACATCGAGAAATGGCACTTTGTTGTTGTTCTCCTCTTTTGTGAATTTTTTTGTCAGCGAGGATATTGTTGATGGTGTTGTAGGTTTCCTCTAATTTGTTTCATTTTTTGATGACAAAAGTGTCATCACTGTAGCGGACCCAAAGTTTGGGTTGGATCCTTGGAAGGGCTGTTTGTTCGAGTCTCTGCATTTTTGCTTCTGCTAGGAATCCTGATACTAGTAGTTTCATGGGTATTTCGTTGATTTGTTTGTAGGGCTTGTTACTGAATATGAAGTGGGTGGTAAGACACAGTTCCACGAGCTGGATGGTGCTATCTTTGCTGATGAAGTTGGTGCTGTGTTTGTGTCTTTGGTTCTTCGAGCAGGGTCTCCAGTTTTCTTTGGCCACGTTGATATTAATGGATGTGAACAGGGCTGTTCTGTCAAAGGACATCATTATTCCATCCTCTTCTATCTTAGTGTATTTGGTGTTCAGGAATTCTTGGATGGAGTAAATGGAGTGGCGTGAATCTTCGACTTGGTGTTTTAGTCTTCAGTGGAGGCCTTTGACTAGTCTGTATATTGGTGTTCCAAATGGTGAGACTGTGGGCCTGAGGGGGGCTCCTAGTTTGAAAAGGAGAACAACAACAAAGTGCCATTCTTAGATGTCACAGTAGAGCGAACAGTCAATGGGGATCTTCAAACTAGCGTCTACAGAAAAACAACACACACAAAACAAATACTGAAGCACAGAAGCAATCGTCCCAACACCCACAAACGAGGCTGCATCAGGACATTATCTCAACGAGCCACTACACACTGCAGCACAGAGATACTACGAAGAGCACAAGAGAAATACGTATGTAATTAAGGAGAACGGGTACCCAATAAACGCAGTCTGCCGATTTCTCATTGATGCTTCCAAGCTGACTCTCAAAAATTCGGTTTGTCCCTCCATTCTTTCCTGTTTGTTTTTTGTGGGTTTTGAAAGCTTTCACAATCCTCTGTCTGAGTATTGGAGTTGGGAAGTTATGTTGTGGCTGTAGAGGACATTGGTTAGACCACTTTTGGAATATTGTGTGCAATTCTGGTCTCCCTCCCATCAGAAGTATACTGTGAAAATGGAAAGGGTTCTGAAGCATCAGTGGGTCCACAGAGGGGAAGAGGCCCTTCTGCTGCCCTGCGTATGGGAAGGCCTTCAGTGATTCCTCTGCCCTGCTGACGCACCAGTTGGTCCACTCCGTGGAAGGCTGTTCTCCGGCCCCAAGTGCGAGATGGCCTTCAGCAGTTCTTCCCACCTGTTGAGACACCAGTGGGTCCACACTGAGGAGAGGCCGTTCTTATGCCCCGAGTGCAGGAAGGGATTTGCTCTTCCCTCCGATCTGCTGGCCCATTGCGGGGTCCACATGGGAGAGAGGTCGTTCAGTTGCCCTCAGTGCAGCAAGGCCTTCAGCAACTCTTCAAACCCTGCTGAGACACCAGTCCGTCCACACCGGAGTGAAGCCGTTCTCCTGCCCCGAGTGTGGGAAGGGCTTTATCCGCTCCTCCAGTACCAGCTGGTCCACACGGGGGCGGGGGAGGCCATTCTGCTGACCTGAGTGCGGGAAGGCCTTCAGCAATTTTTCCACCCTGCTGAAACACCAATGTGTCCTTCAGCAGTGGGAGGCCCTTCAGCTGGCCCGAGTGTGGGAAGAGGTTCAAGTTTGCTTGCAACTTGCGGAAGCACCAGCGGGGGCACTGCTGCTCATTGAGCCAGCGACTGCACATTGCCAATGAAATGATCCAAAGAAACCGAAGACCGCAAGACCATCGGAGCAGAAGTTCGGCTATTGGGCCCGTCGAGTCTACTCTGCCATTCGTTAGAGACAAAATTAGTGCAGATGAGATTAGCTACAGGAAACAGGCCATTTGTCCCAACAAGTCCACACCGACCCTCCGAAGAGTTACCCATCCAGACCCATTTGCCTCTAACTAATGTACCGAACTCTATGGGCAATTAAGCATGTCCAATACACATGACCTGCACATATTTGGTTTATGTAAGAAGACAGGATCATCCAGAGAAAACCCATGCAGACACTCGGAGAATGTGCAAACTCCTCACAGACAGCCATCCAAGGCTGGAATCAAACCTGGATCCCGGGCGCTGTGAGGCCGCAGTGGTAACCACTAAGCCACTACATATTGCAACCCGAAGTTGCAAGCAGGAGGTTGGGAGAATACAGCAAGCCAGGCAGCACCAGCATATGGAGTAGTCACCGTTGGGTATTAACCCTTCTTCGGGACTGAAACGTTGACTTCTCCATGAGAAACGATTTATGGAAATGATGCTGGGGGTTGTAGGGTTTGAGCTCCAGGGAGAGGCTGAATAGGCTGGAGCTGTTTTCACTGGAGCATCGGAGGCAGAGGAGTGACCTAATAGAGGTTACAAAATCTTGAGGGGCATGAACAGGGTAATAGACAAGGTCTTTTCTCTGGGGTGGGGGAGTCCAGAACTAGAGGGCATAGGTTTAGGGTGAGAGGCGAAATATATTAAAGGGACAATGTCTTCATGCAGGGGGTGGTACATATATGAAATGAGCTGCCAGAATATATGGGTCAGGTGCTGTCAAATGGGACTAGATTAATTTAGGATATCAGGTCAGCATGGACAAGTTGGACCAAAGGGTC
>NC_057753.1:9261697-9276181 GCF_004010195.1 Chiloscyllium plagiosum
GTGCTGCGTGAGTGTGCTGGGCACGTAACAAGAGGTCAATTGGTCAAAACCGTGTGATGCTATTGCTCAATGTCTCTATAAGCTGCTTTCATTTGCAAAGGTGCTCTGTTCTGTATCTTGCCTTTGCATCTGCTTCCCAAAGCTTCTTCAGTGGAGGAGTGGTAGTGGCATCAATCCCCCGGAGCTGGAAGAAGGTCCGAGCTCCAAGAAGCGGAGGGTAAGGCTGGAGACTGGATTTGCTCAAGGCTTGTATTTTTAACTCATTTAAATGGTGCCTCCTGTATGGGGCTATGTTTTACATTAAAACCAGAGGATCATATCAGAGTGTTTATATTTAGCAGCGGTAGTTGGTAAAATACACTATCTGGAGGAGCACCTTCTATGATGCTGCATTTCGTGCCTTATGCCCTTCCCCCATTTCTTATCTCCCAATTGATTTTATATTTTTTTGGGGTCAAATTTAATTTCACATTAATAAGACTTTGTATTGACTGTGTGCAATTAATTTGTTTCTTCGAAAATTGTAAGTCAAAATTAATGGTGTAATTTCATTTCTCATGTCAGAGGTTGACATTGAATGTGCAGATGTGAATACCAGTAAGTTGTGAAAATACATCAAGAACTTGTGGTTTTTAACAAAAAGAGCAGTTCACTGATATTCATGGCATTGTCTCATTTGGGAGTGATGATTCAAATCTAACCAACAAACCGTTTCATGCAGTCACCCAATTTAATTAAAGTTTTCTTTAATTAAGTTAAAGAAAATAACTCTGGCAGGCTAAGATTTATGCAATCTATTGATAAGATTATGTCCATTGCTCGCAATATGGTCTCATCAACATTGGGGAAACTGGACGCCAACTAGCGGAACGTTTCAGGGAACAAATCTGGGACAATAAAACTAAACGACCTGTGGCTGAACGCTTTAACTCCCCCTCCCATTCCGCCAAGGACATGCAAGTCCTGGGCCTCCTCCACTACCAAACTCTTGCGACCTGACGCTTGTAGGAAAAACACCTCTCCTTCTGACTTGGGACCCTCCAACTACATAGTATCAATGTAGATTTCATCAGTTTCCTCATTTCCTCTCCCCCACCTTGTCCCAGATCCAACCTTCCAATTCGACACCAACCTCTTGACCTGTCATACCTGTCCACCTTGCTTCTCACCTATTTGCTCCACCCTCATCTCTGACCGATCACCATCAATCCCTACCTCTGTCTATCTATTGCACTCCCAGCTGCCTTCCCTCCAGCCCCACTTCCTTCCCATTTATCTCTCAGCACCCTTGGGCCACCCTTTATTCCTGATGATGAGCTTATGCTCTAAACCAAGACTGTGATGAAGTAACATCCTCAACAAATAGGAAATAGCTCCCACGTCAGATTTCATTCCCTCTTCTGTTTCCCAGTTCTTTCAGAAATAAGGAATGTCTTTTTCTTCCACTAGAAAGTGATCTTCCACTTTGCGCTGTCTGAAGTGTTATGCCACATTATTACTTCAGCCACCTTTTAAGAATCGTTTCAACCTGTTTTTCTAACAATTGTGGAGGTGACCAAAAGCAAACATTTCACTCCTCCTCAATGCCCCATTTCTCCTCCTCTGAGCCATTTTGTCATGTTGTCTATGTTACAAGCAGCCGAGTGCACTTGGTTTCTGAATTGAAATTTGGCCATTGAAATGATCAGGATTAATATTTATCGATGGCTAGCTGTGTTTGCACTAACTGTAATTATCCACCAATACGATGTCTTTTGTTCCACCAAAACTGGAAACAATGATCTGTGTTTATATTGCAGTCGGATGTCGAAAATCATCCCAGCGATCTTCACGTTATTATAGATTACTGTGGCCATAACAGCATTGCGTGGCAGTTTGATGTGGCTAAAACTTGGATGGAAAGAATGTAGATTGATGAGAAGTCAAAATGGCAGAGTCTCTGACCACAATTGATCTGTCTGGCTTGATTATATGAGTGGGGGCTCTTCAAGAGCAACTTCCACTCCATCACTTCAACCAGCAAGAGGAGATAAGAGTGAACACAACATTCCAACTGTGACTTTTACGCATTGCTTCGATGTTATTGATCAAAATCTTGGAACTCGCTCCTGAACCTTTATTATAGACCACATCATATTTGTGAAGCAATTTAAGAGGCAGCTCACCACCACTTTTTCAAGGACAGTTTGGCAAGACTTGCTGGCAGAGCCAATGATATGCACATGATATTGGAAATAGTCTAATCGTATGGATAGATGATTGGCTAACCAATAATACAGGAGGGATAAGGGGCATGTTTAGGATCGCAACTTATAACTAGCCACCTGCCACAGGGATCAGTGCTGGGGCAAAAATTATTTACAATATGTATATGAATTACTTGGATAAGTAAAGTGAATGTACTATTGCCAAGACTGCAGTAGAGACAGTTGATTAGAATGCCGGTGGTAAGGATGACATGAACTCTTCATCCAAGTTCAGTGAGAAATAGGGAAGGCAAAAGGGAGATTGGCCTTTAAACGGAGTACAAAAGTAGGGAGGTTATAGTGAACCTCCGCCTGGAGGTTTTGATTGAAAGTGCAGTGAAGATTCAACCAGCTGACAGTGGATCTGAATCACATGTAGATCTGACCAGGTTTAGAACATAGAACATAGAAGAATACAGCGCACTACAAGCCCTTTGGCCCTCGATGTTGCGCTGATGCAAGCCCATCTCATCTACACTCGCCCACTTTCCTCCATCTGCCTATCTGCCCGCTTAAATGCCCATAAAGAGGGAGAGTCCACCACTGCTACTGGCAGGGCATTCCATGAACTCACGACTCGCTGAGTAGACAACCTACCCCTAACATCTGTCCTATAGCTACCACCCCTTAATTTAAAGCTATGCCCCCTCGTAATAGCTGACTCCATACGTGGAAAAAGGTTCTCACGGTCAACCCTATTAAACCCCTAATCATCTTGTACAACTCTATCAAGTCACCCCTAAACCTTCCCCCTCGTAATAGCTGACTCCATACGTGGAAAAAGGTTCTCACGGTCAACCCTATCTAAACCCCTAATCATCTTGTACACATCTATCAAGTTACCCCTAAACCTTCTTTTCTCCAATGAAAACAACCCCACAGGGGTTTGGACAGCAGGAAACCAGATAAGTTTTTACAACAAACCACAACGATTTCATCATTAGATTCTTAATTCCAGATTTACATTGAATTCACAATCCACCATCTGCCGTGGCAGGTTTTGAACCCAAGTCCCCAGAACATTACCTGGGTGAATGGGCTGATGACAATAAAGTCGGTCATCGCCTCCCCTGAACACATTGGCATATTGCGTTCAGAGGTAACGAAGGAGCAAGAGGTTTCAGCAGCTGCTAAGTTGTTGATATTACACAAGGGAACATCAGCACTCTCAGTAATGGCACATACTGAAACCCATGGCCCTGTATCAGAGGTAAGGGCTCGGGAACCATAAGAAATAGGAACAGGAATACGCCATTCAGCCTCTGGAGCCGGCTTCTCCATTCAGTAGGATCGTGGCTGATCTGGCATTCCCCACATGAAGGCTGTCAACAGAGTTTAGGGGGGGGGGGGGGGGTGTGGGTGGGGTGGGGTGGGGCGGGGGATCAGGTAGAACTTGGGGGCTAAAACAATGGCTTCACATTTCACAACATTTAACTAAGGGAATGTTTGTGGTTATCCAATGCTGGAAATTGGGCAGGCATTCAGATGAAATTATTGATAAATTATGAACGACAGAGGAGTCAGGAGAGAAGTGGTGTTCAGGCACAGTTGGATATCATCAGAAGAGATGCCAACACCAGCAGATACGGTAAAACAAATAAGAACGGAAGATGCTAAAAACAGACCCTCCCAGAGCATATAGCGATATTTGAGAGGGTCAGTACTGTCATTAACCCTGATCAAGGCTGTCCGCAGGTCGACGAGGGAAAGTTCATCCCTGTCACCGTTACAAAGGATGTCAAATATGACCTTGATAAGAACTGTGTCAGGG
Organism: Chiloscyllium plagiosum; assembly: GCF_004010195.1. NCBI lineage: Eukaryota > Metazoa > Chordata > Chondrichthyes > Orectolobiformes > Hemiscylliidae > Chiloscyllium > Chiloscyllium plagiosum. Next base: position 9,265,715 of record NC_057753.1, read on the forward strand.
GTAGAAACCAGACTCGAGGGCTTTAAATACAGAATTCTGGAATGGCTTATTCACCAATGTTCCATCCAAACCAACACTACCATTGGTGTGATAATAATAGAAGTGTTTTGGTTTTTATTTAGAAGATTCTCAGCAACACTGAGTAAGAAGCAACAAAATTAACACAAGCAATACTGCAATTCCTACAATGTGCCTGCTCCCAATAGGAGGCCATCTGGTATTCAATTAACTGTCTACAAGGCGCAATATTGGAAAGGAATGACCCAGTTCATAGCTATAAGAGGGGAGACACAGACTGCTTGATACAGATATACAATGGGCGGGAGTAGGCCTCTCGGCCCTTCGAGCCTGCTGTAACATTCAATAAGATCATGGCTGATCTGAATACAACCTCAGCTCTACATTCCTCCACATCCCCGACAATCTGTCACCCACTTGGTTATCAAGAACCTATCTACCTCTGCCTTAAAGATTTTGAATTCACTGCCTTTTGAAGAAGACACACAACCATCAGAAAGAAAAAAAATTATCCTCATTTTTGTCTTCTACTTTTAAAATATGACCCTCTATTTCCAGATATTAAGATACGGATACAAGCTGCATTCAAATAATACCTGTAGTACAGTTAACTATCTCAGAGTGTTTCATGTGAACATAATGAGAATTCCTTTAAAAATCATAAGAGCGGAGCACAGATTAGGACAGGTGACCAAACACTTGGTCAAAGGGGCAGGTTTAGGGCAATCTTTTAAACAGGTTCAATTTTCCAAACATCAGAGGACAAAGACGTAAAGAGCAAACACAAAATAGCAAAGGATGCGAAGCAGCAATGTGGACATGATGTCACAGGATGTGTAATCCAAGGAACATGAGATCAAATCCCACCACAGCAAGAGGTGAGATGTGAATAATTCAAATCATAAATGGGGAACTCAAAGTTAGTCTCAGTATGGTATCGATGGCACTGACGTCAATTGTCATAAAAAACCATGTTCACCAATGTCCTTTCAGGGGGGAGTCTGCCGTCCTTACCTGGTCTGACTTACATGTGACTCCAGACCCACCGCAATGTGGTTGACTCTTAAACTGCCATCTGAATTGGCACTAGCAAGACACCTTGCACTTAGGGATGGATAACAAACATCAACCATGTGAAAGTGTCATAACAGAAATTGCTGGAGAAACTCAGCCAGTCTGGCAACACCGGTGGAGAGAGAGAGAAAGAAACAGAGTCAATATCCTGACCTGCGTCCAGAACAGTTGTGAAGAAGGGTCACAGCACTTGAAATGCTAACTCTGCTTCTATCTCCACATGTGCTGCCAGTCCTATTGAGTTTCTCCAGCAATTTATGCATTTTTATGTATCAGATCTCCGGCATCTGCAGTTCTTCATCACACTGACTTAGGGAAGCTCAAATCCGATAAAAGAATAAAGCAGAAGGGCTGGGATTACTCAGCAAGTCTGGCAGCAGCTATGGAGATAAAAACAGTTAGTTCTTCGGGTTATTGAATGATCTTATATCGGGGACAACCTTTTGGCAAGCTGCAAGAGTAAAAGGCACTGGTGTAACTTCAACATCTGGGAGAACTCTCTCAGCCATGGGGGTCAGACTGACTCAGCATTCTGGTCCTGCTCATTACCTGTTAACTTCTCCATTTGTTGTTCTTGTTATATTTCTACATGGTTGACACATTCCTATGTTTTAAAATGATATTCCAAACAGACAGGAATTTTCCATGAAAGTAATCGTACATTAGAGGGTTTGGAACGTGAATATAACTTTTAAACAAAAAGTATTTATTTATGCATGGGGTGTGGGCATCGCTGGCAATGCCTGCATTTATACCATCCTTAACCACCCTGTGGTTGGTTGGAAAAGTGAATGAAGGTGTCTGAGATTGTCTTGAGCAGCACAGCAATCTCAAAGATGGGTGTGCTCAGGTAGAAGTACTCTCCACTCCCACAGCCAAGTCTGCATTCACTTCAATTACAGATGCCATCTAAAACTCCCAGGACAAGGACAGCATGGGATTACAATCAGAATAATGCTTCCTCTACTCTTAAATTGAAAGTGAAGCTACCTCAACACTGTCCCCAACAAACACTGCCAAGACAGAGACAGCATTGGTTTAGATAGAGTAAAACTCCCTCTGCACTTCCCCATTCATTCAGTGCCAGGGCAATGACAGCAAAGTGTTAAATAAACAGGAGAGTTTCTTCCATTCTGACTGACACTTAGTACGTTCTACACCAATCCTCAAGGATAATTCAGAACTGAGACTATTATCTGGTATTGAATTCATACACCCTAATGGGAATGACAGCAACAGAAAATCAGGTAAAACACACACAATGTACAATAAAACTAGACTGTTATTGGGATCTAAGATATTTAAATGACAGGAGACACAGTTCCTGCAAATATTCGAATGTGAGCTGAAAAACTTTCTCACTTAAACAATATTCTCTGGGAATGCAATGTCCACCTTACTGCTGTCTATTCAGTTCCTCTGCTCTCGTTCAGGGCTGAGTTGCGGCTGACCACATGGTGGCGTGGGGGTCAAGAGGTTAGACAGTTACGGTCAACTTGGATTGAGGGCATCCTGTGTCATGCCAGTGAGGTCGAGGGTCACTGATTTACTCAAATTACAATCAGGGACAAGGGGATGTCAGGCGGGGCTTGTATCAGTTTGAGTTTAGAAGAAACAGATGATCTGATGAAGCTGTATAACATCTGGAGAGGACTTAATGTAAATGTAATGTCCACTCATTTCTAGCCAGAGACTACCCTCTCATTTAAGATAGGAGAGTTTTGTTTTTCTCTCAAGGTTTCCTGAGTCTTTGAAATTCACTTCTTTAGAGAGCAGCATGTGGTGGTGGCACGGTGGTTAGCACTGCTGCCTCACGGCATCAGTGACCTGGGTTTGATCCCACCCTCGGGCCGACTGTATGTGTGGAGTTTTCACATTCTCCCCTGTGTCTGCGTGGGTTTCCTCTGGTGCTCTGGCCTCCTCCGACAGCCCAAAGGATGTGCAGGTGAGGGTGGATTGACCATGGAAGATGCAGGTTTACAGACATAGGGTAACGACCTGGGTCTGGGTGGGACGGTCAGTCAATGTTGACTCGATGGGCTGAATGGCCTACTTGCACGCAATTGACCTATGTCAATCAATAGTATACACTTGCTTTATGGTTACCAACATCAAATTACATTCGTGGTTTTGGTTATTTCATCTCTTATGTTATCGTATTCAACCAACTACAGCATCTAGAAACTTGCTTAATTACAATATCCAATATCGGCAGAGTACTTTTTCTTTTTGTCACGACCATTATCTTGCACTCTGACGTGTGACCTCTTCATTGCTGTCAAAGTTCCTTATTTGTCCCTACATAGTCATGGATTTACTTTGTCAAATGACTTCCTGGCTTTTGCAGTTAAGACCCTATATTCTGCCCTCGTCAACATTTTCCCTTCCAATTCTGTACTAAGGATTTCATGAAAAACCTCAGAATGTGGTGAGACTCTGGAACTCACAACATAGTGAATAGTTGGGGTGAAAGACATCACAACTAAGGATAAGCAACCCAATACAAATGAATGTCACTCTCACCGGATTCACAACACAGTGAAATTAAAACATGCAATGTCCCTCAATTTCTCAACTGTTCCGAACCAGACTTGATGAAGAACAGATCTTGCACATCAACATTATAATTTAAACAAAAAACAACAATTGTAAATACGGCAACTTTTCTACGGCAAAGTTGAAGTAGATAATCTAATTAATAGCAATGATTTAAACCCTTTGATCAAGTCTCCCATCATCTCAGAGACAGAAACTTAAGCGGCAAATTAAGAAAGAATTTTTTTTTAAAAACTTACCAATTCAAACAAACAGTTTCACACAATGGATTGCCAAGCCTTTGTGCAATCCTTGGACTATGAGCTTTTCACAGACACGTAACTGTAAATCTAATTTAAAAGTCACTGCTGAATGTGAATAGACACTCCGAAGCATTCAGCCATTTCTTACAGGCTGGGAGTGATTCCCAGAAAGTGCCAACAATTCTTTAACTGGACAGTAGAATCTAGAGAGAACAGCTCCTGGGCTCAACAAGCAGCAACGCCCAATGGAAGCAAAGTTGGTGGCGGGGCAGGGTGGGGCAACGGCATAAAACAAAAAAGCCCACTGACTCTCCCACTGCACACACACTGTCAGAATGCACAGGGGCTCAGTCCTGGGAGTGACCCACAGCAGTTTCATCAAGAGGACCACACTTGATGAACAGATCTTGCACACCAGAGTTATAATTTGAACAAGAACAAACAATTATGAATACCGCAAATTTACTTGGGCAAAGTTAAACAAGATAATCCAGTTAATAGCAATGATTTAAGCCTTTTGTTCAAGTCCTCCACCATCTCAAAGACAGAAATGGAAGGTGTAAGTTAAGGAAGAGAATTTTTAAAATTATCAATTCAAGCAAACAGTTCCCAACAATGGATTGCCAAGCCGTTGGGCAATCCTTCGATGATGAGTTGTTCACAGGCACATAACCGTAAATTTAATTTCAAAGTCACTGCTGAATGTGAATGGACACCCTGAAGTATTCAGCTATTTCTTACAGACTGGAGCTCGTTCCCAGACAGAGCCAATAATTCTTAAACTGGACAGAAAACACTAGAGAGAACAGCTACTGGTCTCAACGAGCAGCAGTGCCCACTGGAAGCAAAATTGCGGGGGTGGGGGAGCACGACGGCATAAAGCAAAAAAATCCGACCGACTCTCCCACTATAAGCACTGTCAGAATGTGTAGTGGTTCAGTCCTCGCAGTGACGCACAGCAGTTTCACCAGCAGAATCAGATTGTTGGGAGCACTGGTGTGCCCGCTGGTGTTTCTGCAAGGTGCAGAATGATGAGAACCTCCGCCTGAACTCGGGACAGGTGAACAGCCTCTCCCGGTATGGCCCCGCCTTTGCCTCAGCAGGTGGGAGGAATTGCTGAAGGCCTTCCCGCACTCTGGGCAGGGGAAGGGCCTCTCCCCCGTATGGACCCGAAGGTGGGATGCCTGGGTGAATCCCTTCCCGCACTTGAGGCAGGAGAACGGGCTCTCCCCTGTGTGGAGAAAGTGAGGTCTGCAGATTCTGGAGATCAGAGCTGAAAATGTGTTGCTGGAAAAGCGCAGCAGGCCAGGCAGCATTCAGGGAACAGGGGAATCGACGTTTCTGGCATGAGCCCTTCTTCAGCCCCTGTGCATTCCTGAAGAAGGGGTTATGCCCGAAATGTCAATTCTCCTGTTCCCTGGATGCTGCCTGGCCTGCTGCGCTTTTCCAGCAACACATTTTCAGCTCTCCCAGGTGTGGACCCGCTGGTGCCTCAGCAGAGCAGAGATATAGTTGAAGGCCTTCCCGCAATTGGAGCAGCTGAAGGACTTCTCTAATATGTGGACCCGGCGGTGGGTCAGCAGGACGGAGGAATAGCTGAAGGCCTCCCGCATTCAGGGCAGGCGAATGGCCTCTAGCCTGTGTGGACCCGCTGGTGCCTCTGCAGAACGTAGGAACTGCTGAAGGTCTTCCCGCACTTGGGACATCTGAAGGGCCTCTCTCCTGTGTGGACCCCCTAGTGCCTCAGCAGGAGGGAGGAATTGCTGAAGCCCTTTCCACACTCGGGGCAGGGGAAAGGCCTATCACTCGTGTAGACCCGCTGGTCCCCCTGCAGTACAGAAGAATTGCTGAAGGTCTTCCCGCACTCAGGGCAGCTGAAGGGTCTCTCCCTAATGTGGACCCGCTGATGGCTCAGCAGGCGGGAGGAATTGCTGAAGCCCTTTCCGCACTCAGAGCCGGAGAACAGTCTCTCCCCGGTGTGACTGCGCCCATGAGTCTCCAGGTCAGATGGGAAACGGAAGCCTTTCCCACAGTCGCCACACTGCCACAGTTTCTCCACGGGGCGGGATTCCTTAGGTTTCTTCATGACTGAAGCTTCACCTGCACACAAACACGTGTACAGCACCTCTCTGCCGTGAATTCCTCTTCCCAGTCTGTATAACGTTTTCTGGCTCCACAATCAGAGTGCTGCAACAGTCGGGTCTCTCTTCCAGTCTCACTGATGCTGAAAACGTACTGAAACAGGAACCAAAAAGCTTGGTTCCTTCTCACAGAATCATAGTCGAAAATTGTTATAGTCCCGATGGATTCAGTGACTGTCAGACATTGATGTGAAATTGAGGACTGTAAATGCTGGAAAGTCAGAGTCAAAGTGCAATGCTGGAAAATCACAGCAGATCAGACAGCATCTGAGGAGCAGTCGAGTCAATGTTTCAGGCAAAGCCCTTCAGCTATTGATATTGAAACTTGCGTCTTCAGATCTTCACATAATCTGTAAAAAGAGATTACAAAAATCATCACTGTCAGTCCAGGTTAAAATTCCAAACAAGCAATTCTACTTTCCGCAGAACATACCTCTGAATTATGGTTACCTCCACCTGAAAGTTAGTATCTTTCACGACATCTAGGAGTGAGTAAGCCTGATTTTGGGAAGCAAAAAAAGTATCATTTCAGGATGAACCTTCAATGCAGCTCCTTGAGAAACAACCAGACACGAAATGGTTAACATCTCGGGAAGCGGAGGAAATGAGATATCAAGGCATTGGCACCGACACCAGACAGAAACTGAACATACAGGCATGGCAAACATTACGGGCAAGCCAGAGTCATAGAGATACACAGCACAAAAACAGGTCCTTCAGTCCAACTCATCCGTGCCGACCAGATAGCCTAAATTAATCTCGTCTCATTTACCAGCACTTGGCCCATATCCCTCTGAACTCTTCCTATTCATATACCCATCCAGATGCCTTTTAAATGTTATAATTGGACCTACATCGACTACTTCCTCCGGCAGATCATGCCTTACACTTGCCTTCCTCACCCCAAACATATTTCCCTCTTGTTCTGGACTTCTCCCATCCCTGGAAATGACCTTGTCTATTTACCCTATCCATGCCTCGCATTACTCTATAAACGTCTGTTAGGTCACCCCTCAGCCTCTGGTATACCGGGGAAAACAGCTCAAAAAATGCACTGCGTTTACTTTTAGCTTTACACTCACTGAACCTTCCTCCCGTGTAAAACATTGTTTTCCTCCCCAACACTGTCCATGGGAAAAGCCAAGAGTGCTGAGACTCTGGAGTTGGGGGATTGCCACGTAGAATTCCTACAATGTGGAAACACGCCATTCAGCCCAACAAGTCCACACCGACCATCCAAAGTGGAACCCATGCAGACACTTTCCCCTATCCCATTACAGTACACTTACTGCACACTTTGGGCCCATTCAATATGGCCACTTCTCCTGAAACTGCACATAGTTAGATTTTGAAGGAAACCAGAGCCACCGGAGGAAACCCACGCAGACACGACAGGGAGAATGTGCAAACTCCACACAGACAGTCGCCCCAAGGCTGGAATCGAACACGGGTCCTTGGTGCGGAAAGGCAGCACTGCTCACCACTGCTCCATCGTGCTGCTTACGTATGCAAAAAGAGGTGGGGACTGGGAACTTTGTTAATTGTACCGCACAGTGGATTGTTGAGTAAGGTTAAATCTCACGGGATCCAGGGAGAGCGAACCAACTGGGTCCAAAATTGCTGTTGTAGATGCTGGAATCCTTCCTGAAAACAACAAATGCTGAAGATCACAGTGGGTCAGGCAGCGCTGTGCTACACTATGACTGGATAGTGTGGATGTGGAGATGATGTTTCCACTAGGAGCAGGATTGAGGATGCCAAGTCATTGAGGGCATTTAAGACAGAGATAGGTTATTGATTAGTAAGGGGTCAAGGGTTATGAGGAGAGGGCATCAGAATGGGATGGAGAAACATATCAGCCATGATCGACGGGTGGAGCAGACTCGATGGGCCAGATGGCCTCATCCTGCTCCTGGGTATTATGGTCTTAAAGCGGAGCAGTAGTCTTAAGGGGTTCTCACAAACTATTTCAGAATCCTGAAGAGGAGTTGTTGGACTCGAAACTTTAACTCTGCTTTCTCTCCACATATGCTTCCAGTCCTGCTGAGTTTTTGCAGTGTTCTCAGTTTTTGTTTCAGATTTCCAGCATCCACAGTTCTTTGTCTTATTTATCACAGTCATTTCTTGCCCTTCCCAAGTATCTGGAACTTCATCTCTCTGATCTACAAACTGTGCACTTACCATAGAAATGACCACTACCTCCTTATCAGAGTAGACCCCTTTGTTGCAAAATAATTGTTCAATTCTGTGACCTAAATAATTGCATTCGTAATTACTGACACCAGGGACTCTCAATATCTCAGGCAAGAAGACAGCCAGATTGTTTCAGACAGTACATTTATGTGATTTGATACAATTCCCTATTCCCTATTTTACTAGCGTGCTGCTGGGAATGGAGGGTTTGAGTTAAGAAGAAGCTGGGACATTTTTCCAACGGAGCCCAGCAAGTTGACAGATAACTTTATAGAAATCTTTAAAATCAGGAGGGGTATAGATAAGGTGTGATTTCCAGGAGGCTCAGAATATTTTATTGCTCCAGGAGGTGTAAAAGGGGGTCAACGCTTCAGCAGAAATTGAGCAGAGCTGAGAACAGACAACATCTAGCTCTGTGGGAACAGGGAGACCAGAGGACAGAGAAATCAGGACCTGAAATCCGAGCTGACACCAGACTACCATGTTATCAGTGCTTTGATTAACAGTGCCCACCCTCTACCTTTACTGAGCCTCTCATTCGACTTGAATGCCACATATACCCTCGATATTCCGGATCCAATCCTTGTCATTCTGAAGCTATATCTCTGTAAGGACTGTCAGATCAGAATTATTCTCTTCAACGTGTGCAGTCAATTAATTCGCTTTTGTTACAATGCAGCACACATTCACATACTGAGCTTTTAGTTTTATTTTTTGTGATGGTTAGAATCCAGTTTTGATTGCTAGTACATTTATTCTCCTTGTCCCTTTCTATCATTCTCAGGTATTTGTTTTCCACATCACTACATTGCTCACTGGCCTTGATTTGGATTGGCTATGCTTAATTGCCCAGTGTACAGGGATGTGCAGGTTAGGTGGGTTAGCCATGGGAAACTCAGGGTTATAGTTTCAAAGTAATAGAAGGAGTAGGCCATTTGGCCCGTCGATCCTGCTCCGCCATTCATTAAAATCGTGGCTGATCTATCAATCATCTCAGCTCCTCCTAATTGCATTATCCCAACTACCCTTAATTCCCCGACCACGCAAAAACCAATCCAACAGTGTCTTAATGAAGCTGCCTCTACTGCTTCCTTGAGCACAGAATTGCATTAATTTACCATTAACCACATAGGTCCTGCCCTGATTTGCCTCATCAAAATGCAACAGCTAATATTTGTCTAAATTAAACTCCATCCAATACTCCTTGGCCCATCGCCTCATCTGATCAATTGTAATTTGTATTAAACTTTCTTTCCTATCTTATTCCCTAAAAGCTGAAAATCTCCCTCCCACACACTCTCCCTCCATTCTCACTTTGTTGAACTAATCCCGGCTGTCCTCATCCTGAAGGGTTTGGTTCATGCTGATTAACAGGCCCACATTCAAGGGGAATCTAACTGAAACGTCCAGAATATTGAACAGCCTGGACAGAGTGGACATTGGGAGAAGAGACTAATACCCATGGGCATAGCCTCAGCATAAAGGGAGAATGGAGATTAAGAGAAATTTCTTTAGCCAGAGAGTGGTGAATCTATGGAATTCATTGTCACAGAAAGCTGTGGAGGCCAGGTCATTGTCTATGTTTATCACTGAGATAGAGTATCAAGGGTTGAGAGTTGCGGTGAAAAAACGGGAGAATGGGGCTGAGAAACGTAACAGCTAGGATAAATTGGGAGCAGGAGTAGACCACTTGATCTTTCCAACCTGCACCAGCAATGAACACTTCATAACTGGATATGGATATATGACATCTAGGGTGGATAGGCTTGAACTTTTCTCACTGGAACATAGGAGATTGAGAGGATTATAAAATCATGAGGGATAAGGATGAGGTGAACAACAGGTGTCCTTTCCCTCAGCTGGGAGTTTCAGGATCTGGGAGCAAATAATTTGAGGTGAGTAGAGAAAGATTTTATAAAGACAGGACAAGGATTGTTTTTTAAGAGTGTGTTCTGAGTCAGAATGAATGTCCAGAGGAAGTCATAGAGTCATAGAGATGTACAGCACAGAAACAGACTGTTTGGTCAAACTTGTCCATGCCGACCAACTATCCCAACCCAATCTAGTCCCAACCCAGCACACGTCCCCATATCTCTCCAAACCCTTCCTATTCATATACCTAACCAAATGCCGTTTAAATGTTGCAATCGTACTAGACTTCACCACTTCCTCTGGCAGTTCATTCAATAAACGTACAATCCTCTGCGTGAAAAAGTTGCCCCTTAGATCTCTTTTGTATCTTT
>NC_057753.1:9276681-9307357 GCF_004010195.1 Chiloscyllium plagiosum
GTTCGAGATTGTTATCCAGGCAGTCACAAGTGTCGTGACCAGCTTTGCAGTTGTGGAGGACCGAGCCTACAGTTCAGTTCAACTCGATGAAAAGCGAAGCATTCCCCACTTCCCCCCATCCCCACCCTCAAACAATCAGCCTAACATAGCTTTTGCTACTCGCAGCAAGAAAGTGAATCTTTCCCGTCTAGCACAGTGTAACCTTCTCACAAGCACATGACTGAAGCATGTTTAGGATGTATCTCTATTTGAATGTGTGATGCTTGGCCTATTGAAAGTGAGTTCTACTAAGTAATTTGGAGTTCATTCTTGAAGGCTCATTCAGTGCAGATGATCTTACCGGAGTGATTTACCCACTGATGGTGAAATTCAACTGCTCTAATCATCTAAATTCTCATTACTCCTTGTGTACTCTACCAGCACTATGTAAACATGCCATATGTAAATGCAAATTCTTGTGACATGTACTTATTCTTCAGATACCATACAGTCCTTGTGAAGATTTCTCCCAAAGATATCAAACTATTTTTGAATCTAGTCTGTGCTTTTCTTGAAATGTGCCCAGGGGCACATACAAAGCGTTAGCTTATGAACTAGTGTTGGCCAAGCAATGGAGATGCTCCCCTGCATCGCAGGTTCAAATCTCAGTTTGAACAACATAACTTAGCCAAATCACATGTTCTCCTGAGGAGCAGAGGGGTAGTGTGATGACAGAATGAATGTGGTCCTGATCTTGCCAATTGAAGGAATTTAATTGAGATATGGAAAAGCAATAAAGGGCAACATAACATTGGAAAAACATAAAAGCGTTTACATAAAGACTTGCTTCAAGTGTCTCGTACTTATTATCCTTGTGTGTGATTTTTTTTTGAGAGTGCGAGGAAATCTCCTGTGATGTTGGTCACAAGTGTTCCTGGACCTGAACTGTGCTCTTTAATTCTTACTAGTTCTAGTTCAGCATGAATGCAATAGCAGTTCGCGCATCGCTGTAATGCAGCAACTTTACTGCAGCAATATATCATGACTGATGAGGTAAAAATATTGCACACCGTACTCATGCTGGCATGGTAATTTTTTTATCAGCCATTTTATAAAACTTACTCCACCTTAAAATATTATTTTCCTGCAGCATGTACAGCAGAATTTATAGATTTTAATATAGAATAAGCAGTCACCCTCCCCACCCATCCCAACTTCCCCATCTACATGCCGTGTCCGTTGACAATATTATTACAGGCATGAGGTCAGCTTCTATATGTACATTGATGATAACCCAGCTCCATTTTCCCACCACGTCTCTCAATGTATCCACTGCCTCTTCCTGCATCTTGAATTGTTTTTGTTGAGCAACATGTTACTCTCAGTAAGCACTGAAAAATTGTAGCCATTCTCTTTGGTCTCGCCAGAAATTTTGTAGACATCAATCCAACCCCTCTGTTCAGTTACAGTCCCAGACTGCAACCTCTGCATCCTATTCAGTCCTACATTACTTGTTCATCTCTGGCCCTCCCAAGCTCATATGCTGCTGAAAGCCTTATTCACACTGTTGTCACCTCCAGGGTCAAATACTTCTAATATTTTCCTGGCTAGTTTTCTTATCATCTTAAATTTCAGCTTTTCTAAAACTCGTATTCTATCGTGTGCCAGTGCCACTCTACCATTATGCTTGCTTGCCCCACCCCCTCAACATTAGCTTCTGCCTCCCAATCTTTCCGATTTAAAAGTCTTCTCTTTCTGTTTCGTTTTCTTCATGGCTTTCTCCAGACCAAATTTTATAACCTACTGCAATCCCAAAGCCCCAATGCATTTTCCATTTCTCTGGTTTTGGCCTCTTGTGCATTTCCCGTGCCCAACCTCCTTTGCCCCACTGTATGTAGACTTGTCTTTAACTACCTCGGTTCCATGTTTGAAAGTTTCTTCCCTAAATCCATTTGTCTCTCCATCTCTCCTGTTTTAAGACACTTCTTGAAACTAACTTGACCAAGATTTTGGTCTGCCCTTCTCTATAAAACCCTTTCTTTAACTTTTTCGTTTGATTGTTCTTCTGGCAAGCATATTGGGATTTCTTTTAATAGTAACATGCAAGTTGTTTTTTATTTCCTCCTCAAACCTTTTGCTGCATTACCTCAGTTATTTGCCTGATAAACAAACAAGGCAGGCAAATATTTTATCATGCTTTTTTGGTTCTTGCTGAAGTTGGTGTGAATGGAATCCTGCAGCAGGTATATCTGTACATTCGCAAGTCTATAATGATCGGTGAATTAGGTAATGGTCATTTGCTGTAGTCTGGTTCTAGCTGACAGGTGCCACAATGTCCAAACTGTCTCAAACATTCCCCTTTCTTCAAGCTCTCGCACAAACATCAGGCCCTATTAAGGAGACAGGACGACATTGTCACTTTCTTTTTTTTATTTAACAACCTGTTTAGTTTTAGTTTAGTTTAGCACTTAGTATTTTCTTCCTTCTAATCCAACGTCAGTTATGATTGGAAAATGTTGTCTTGTCTGATATGAAATGGCTTGCCTTGATTGATGCTCTCTGGACGTTATAATTTCACAGGAAAAGAGTGAAAACCACAAATCCCACGATGCAGCTCTTATCACAGATGTACACTTGCATGTCACTGGTTTTTCCATCAATTTTTTCGGCGCCCTGCTTGGAGCACATTCTTGTCTGAAGTTCTGCAGGAGTTGGTGAAAAACCAACTCCTGTAATGCATCTCTCTTGCTCACAGAATCTCTGCGTCGTAAATGGCAGCCCCCAGCATCTGAGGTGCAATTTGTAATTCAGGCCCTAGGCAATAAAGCTGCCAAGAGGAACTTGCTGTGCACCCTTTCTGTCATTAAGTAATTAATTTAATAGGTAAGTTTAGTGAACTTTTATTCCCAAATTCCTTTTGGGGTTATTCCATAGATATTATTGCTAGCTATATGAAGTGAAGAGTGAACAAGGTAGCTGAAAACAGTGTGAAAAGATGACTCTGGATTTATTTGATTGCTCTTGTGGCACATGCTAGTTCATTAAAAGTGACATTGGGAAAAAAAAATTGAGGAATTTGATTGCTCGGTTTTCTGCTGGTTACTTGTTCCTCATTGGAATTTTTTTTAACTCCGTTTGTTCATAGTTATTCAATTATATTTTTGGTAACTTTAACAGATAAGTGGTTATTTGAGCGAGTTGTGGGCTTTTTTTGTGCCGCTATGCACATGTGATGCTTTGTAGGTGTGATGCTCTGAGGTGTGACACATTTAAAGTGTGACTCCTCGGAGGCCACACTTTCAGGTGTGACACTACGCACGCGCGCTAGATGCAAAACTTTTAATTATATAAATTTGTGTGAGTTGATCTGTGTAATAGCTGCTGTGTATAAAACTAAACTGGGCAAAACTTTTTCAGCCAATCGGTTGGATTCCTTCAGCCACCTGGTCCAGAGCAGTACCAGATGCCTCAGTCTCCCTCTCCTTGTAACCCAGCGCAAATGCAGCAACAATATACAGGTTAGTGCAAATTTACTCTCGCACATGTTCAGATTAGCACATACCAACTTGGCAAAGCATCAGCAGCTTTCAGTTGCTCGCATTTTGACAGGGCATCTGTGAAAGGCATGTATGTGCTCCTAATTTCTCCGGTCCTATTTATACTAAGCATAATTGGCAGAAAAAAAAGCATGATTTACACAGTGGGAGGTTTTTCTGGTCTGATTTTGGCTGCAAAAGCAAAATTTGTGATTAATTGAAAGTCAGGAAGAAATGCATTTGCGATGAGTCAAAATGGTCGACTTTAGAATAATTTTCTGGCTGAAATGCCAATTCAGAGCAATCCATTAGTTTAGGAAATTAGTTTGGGCGGAAAGACCCAGTTATCAGGCTCAGGCTGTGGTTCTTAAGTTGCGTGATTTTTATAATGGAGTGTTTTAAGCTGTACTTTCTGTCATTACTACGCGAACAGTTCAAAGGATAATAAAAATCTGGTGACAACAAACAAACATGGGTATGTTTCAAACAAAACCTGAGCAATAAACTAAGTAAACTGATAGTAGAAATCCTGTTGTGAAGTTCATTTGGGCCTCCATGTCTCTGGGCTGCTGGATTCTTCAGCTTCCCTCATACGCTTCCTCCCTCAGCATAACTATCAGACCTAAGCTACTGTTTGTGCAATTAAAGGGTGAAGAACTGCTTGTACAGCAGAATTTTGCTAATCCAGAGATAGTTGTGGCAAGAGAAATTATTTCTGAGTTGAGAGATCCAAAATGTTTGCATCCCTACTTCAAACAGTGCAGATAGATAGTTTTCTGCTAAGCTAGCTCCAGTGACAAAAAAAGAACTGTGGATGCTGGAAATCAGAAGTATAAATAGAAATTGCTGGAGAAACTCAGCAAGTATGTGTGGAGAGAGAGAGAGAGAGAAAAACAGTTAAGATTTCGGGTCCGATAAAGTCTTAAGAAAAGTCACAGGACCCGAAACATTAACTCAGGTCACAGTTGCCAGATCCGCTGAGTTTTTCCAGCAATTTCTGTCTTGGCTCCAATGATGTAGAGGAATACTGCATTTATATTGAAATAATATACAAGCAAAGCAAAGCTTCTAAAAAGAGGTTTCTGAGGAAGTAAACCAAGAGTTTTACAGTGCTGTGGGTAGTTAATTGGGCTGCCAGAGAAAAAGACTGCATAAATCAAATGGCACACTTTTGGGTGGAACTAAGAGTCACTGAACAAAATTGAGGGGCAAACTGTGTATATATTTATGGTTACCAGGAATGTTTCACAACTGACCCTAACTTAGAAGAAGTGAGTTTGACTCTATCTGAAGCAGTCCTGTGGTATTGTGTGGCATTCCTTACTTATCCAGATGGTTACAGCTTCAAAATATTAGGGTCTGCCTGTAGCATTAACCAGGCTTCTCACAGTAGGAGTGGGTGACTGAGAAAGGTGTTTCAGAGGCAGTTCTCGCCTCTCCCTCATGGCAATCATTCAGGTTGTGGAGAAGTTCACAAGATAGACTATGTACACCCTTTCTGCTAAATGCTACTCTGAAGTATGCAGTAGAACTTTGTTTGGCAATAAGGAGGGAAAGGGCGGAATTCTATTTTCATTGAATTGAGTTCCTTTGGATTTTTCCTGAAAAGGTGAATATCCCTGAATACAGTATAAAATATAACCTTAATAAATGCAGAAGTTGCAATCCAAGTAGCCTTTTAGCTGAAGTACTGCTGTAATTGGAACCTTCTCACTGGTAAACTGGAGCTTACTAATGTCTTGAAGTTCAGAGAAACCAAACTGATGTTGGGCAACAAGCAATAGAGTTAAAGTCATCTGTTGACATTCTTGAGATGAGTGCTGTCAAAGTAGTTTCTGGCATCTAGGTTGCAAGTCTCTGAGATACTATCATGTGAACGCATAAATCACTGGCATCAGCACCTGCAACCGTTTAATTATCTGCTGAGGGATATGCACCATCAAGATGAGCAGAAACCCAAAAGATGAGCAGATATGCATGCCCTCCAGTACTCGTTATGGATCAGCAGGGAAATATTTTGTAATTAAGGCTGGGATGATTGCAATCTTAAATTCACTTTAAGTTTTGACTGGATTTTACCTGAAGACAGCACCAAATTAATACTAGGACAGACTTTGTTGAATAAATAAGTGTGTGAATCACACATTGTTATTAATGCGCAAATCAGCCACATGTCGCGAGAAAGAGCTACGTCGTTGAATTGCAAATCACCACAGGTTTTGCGGTACTGCAGTAATTCTTGAGTTTTTGACTAACCTGACCAATCTTATATTCCAGCGGTGAGGAGACTTAACATATTGCTTTCCAACAGGCTTTGAGTTGCTTATGCGCGGTATTTCATTTTGTGACCTTCTGCATCTTTACAACCGGTTCTTTTTGTTCTGTAACCAGACCCTTG
This sequence comes from Chiloscyllium plagiosum, assembly GCF_004010195.1. Classification (NCBI taxonomy): domain Eukaryota; kingdom Metazoa; phylum Chordata; class Chondrichthyes; order Orectolobiformes; family Hemiscylliidae; genus Chiloscyllium; species Chiloscyllium plagiosum. Next base: position 9,282,595 of record NC_057753.1, read on the forward strand.
AACTTAATAGTCAAGAAAGCATCATGTTGAACAGTTCCAAATGTGCCTCGATATACCAGCACTATAAAAGGTGGTATTTTTTTCACTGAGCACAGAAAGCAGGCTTTAGTCTGTGTCGAGTCAATTCTCCGGTTTCAGGTTCAGTCTAATGTAATGTTCGACTTTTAAAAGAAATTATGATTATCTGCAAGATGACTTTTCAAATTGGCCATTAAAATTAAAACAAATCTATATTTATGGAAGTCCAATATTGAAGTTTTTTACTTTTATTCCCATTACTTTCATTGGCCATTTATTGACTTGGACAGATAAAGATATGACTAGATTTCCAAAATGTTTGCAAATATAACTTGGTCATGGATGCTATTAAAATTAACTCACTACATTTGAATGACTCTGTGGCTGATCCTTTTGGATAATATTTTGCAACAGCAAGTATCTTCAGACCCTTCTTCAAGAGGTGAGTATGTTTTAAATTAAGGTTCTCAAACCGGTATTTGGTAGAAATTGGTTACGATCTATTACATTGAAGCTTCCTGTGCAACTTTTTCCATGAAGGTTGACTGAGCCTTTTTCTCCCCCCATTCTCAGGTGTGCCAGCACCCAGTCATGGAGTTGTGGTCATGCAACTGAGTGTGCCTAATGGCCCTCAGCCTCCTCAACCTCCCTTGTTACCACAGTGGAACCAATGTAAATATTATAGTGTGGAGCAGCGAGGGCAGAAACCCACTGAACTTTACAGCCCTGACAACCCAACACAGGTACTCTGACCATCTTGAATTCTATACTTGATACAATCGTGTGATATGGTTCATGCTGCTACCTATCTGAGACATTTGCCTTATGTTTGTACTGATTGTACTAATAACAACATAATCTTGTGATAGTAAATTCTAAGCCTTGCACGGCAGCACTTGAATTGCTCGATCAGATACTCGTAAGTGCTCCACGTGTGTAATGATGGGTATATGCATTGACCAGAGGTCGTATGTGTTCATATTCTACATGTCAGAGACTGGCCTGAAAATGGCCAGGCTAGCCTTTTCATTCTGGACTTCTGACTTCCTGAAAGAAAGCACTCTCAGCTGATTAAGATCCCAGATTTGAGAAGATCGCTCCACTTCTAAATGGGATAGTGAGAACTCTACAGAAGAAAGAGGGTCAGGTTAGCAATGCTAGGTTACATAGAAAAGTATTTTAGTTTTCAGTTGATGTTTCAATAATGAAGTTAAAGAAGCCAAAATTATTTGGCTCTGGCTCTCCTGAATTACACTGATATTGCCGACAACTTAAAAGTTACGCTTTATGGTCTCAGTTAGGTCATTTATTTTGATTCAGTATTTCTTCCTTTTTAAATCAATAAATAAGAGTTATACTTTTACTGTAATAAGAAAGCAGAGATCTTTTTTGTGCCATTAACCACCTGCTAGTGCTGCTTCCCAGACTGGTGTTTTTGGAAGTCGCAATAATTTCGTTTAGCAGCAGAAGAGAAGGCTGAAAAAAAAATCTGATCAAAGAATTTAAAATCATGAGCGACCTGGACAGAGTAAATAAGAAGAAAAATGTTCCCACCTGTGAAAGGATCAAGCAAAAGAGGGCATAGATTTAAAGTAATGAGTAAAAGAAACAAAAACAATCTGAAGAAAAGCTACTTCAGGCAGTAAGGGCTTAAGATTGCACTTCCTTGAGAGTATGCTGGAGGGAGGTTCGGTTGAGGTATCCAAAAGGGAATTAGGTAGTGATTTGAAAAGGGAGAATGTGCAGGAGTATGGAGAGAAGATGGAAGAATGACACTAAGTGATTGGAGAGATGGTGCGGGTGTGATGTGCCAAATACTTGTTCCCCTGTGCTATAACAATTTTGTAATATTTGGTGATATGTTCAGTAAAGATACACTGTCTGTTGTGTGCACCATTATTGGGAGAGTATAATCACATTGTGATAAATTTTTAAGTACAAGGTTTCCAATGTAAATGGGATGTAGATATTTATTATAATATAAAATTAAGGTCACATTATATGACTTTGAAAAGGAGACTAAATGATGTCAGTTTGCCCTGGTCCACGAGATCCTTCACTGGATTTTCACCCTTCAGTTTGACTTCCTGTATACAAAGCCATATAACTTTCATTTTAAAAATGAAGCAAATCAGTATTTCATTTTCTGATTGTCAAGTTTAGTCACTATTCCCCTTAGCAATCAGACCAATACAGCAGCAAACAGCTTTCCTGTCCTTTTTACTTGACAGCAACAATATCTACACTTTTACTCACGCTGTATACGACATATGCCATGGCCCTGACATTAGTCATCTTTTGTCCTGTTAAAGAACACACTACCGTTGTGAAATTATGTTTTGCTTCATTTATCTTCTGGGCTACTGAAGTCTATTATTTTTAACTGGTCTTCTACAGTATAAGCCATAGCTCCAGTAAAATTTCTCAGATGGTATATTTGTGATGTTGTCTGGCTATAAGGGGAGATGAGGTACTTCTCCACCTGAAGGGAGAGAATGGCAGGTAAACTTTCCATACCGACTGTGGTGTACTCCTGTACACTTAGTTACTCAGAGGCAATCTAGTCACTCTCAGAGGTCACTCTCATACTTCTTCAGCCAGTGGATGACACATTGAGAAGCTGAAGGGCAACACGCATTCTTTTAGCTTCAAATTGAATTAGCTTGGTTTACTTTAAGGTAAGAAGTAGGCATTTTAACTCCTCAAACCTGTTCTGCCATTCAGTGAGCTCATGGCTCACTTGCAGCCGAACCCGATGTCCCTACTTTCATTTCAGAACCCTTGATACCTTTGGTCAACAAAAGAATTTTGAAACTAACATTAATACAAACAATTGATCAAAAATGTCAAAAACATTTTATGTAAGAGTTCCAAGCTTTCTGATTTCCTAAATACTCAGCATAAAGGAATGGAGCAAGAAAAACATCCCATTGTTTCTCTGTGTTCCATGTTATTTTGCTAGTAAATCTTTTGCACTATTGTTCACAATGAGTTCATGTGACATTATGGTAGGGTTGGATATATGGGACAATATTGAAATTTTTTTTCAATTAATTCAATACATAAATATGTCTGTAAATTACACTTCTGCAAACCCTCCCCCCATTCCAGTTTTTACTTTCACACATTTTTTTTCTCCTTTGAGAAATAGTGGGAAAGCTTTTGAAAAGATGAGCAGGCAGATGATTACCTTGCTACAGCGACACATCAAATGTTCTTTCTGTGGCTAATGGCTAACTAGTCCCGGAACTCTCAGCTTCTGGTTTCAAGGCAAAGGGGTTACAAAGCTTCCACGTGTCTCAGCTGGTTGATAAATCAGCTTTTAGCAATACATTTAATTTGAAATAACATAAAACTGTGTGCAGGAATTTGAGCATTTAACTTCTCTTCCAAGTCACTGCTATTCAGTCCTTATGAGAATTGAGAACTGTAACAGTTCTGAAAGTATTTTTGGTAGTTACTAAAATGAAACCACCTTCATCTTTATTGATGTTGCAAACCCTGTCAATGAGAATAGTTTTATCATGATGACAAAACCAGTAGATAAATGCATTAACTTGAAGGAGTACATTTTTGAAATTCCTCTCCTCTTGATGCTTTAAATGAAGTCATTATTTTCATGTTAAGTTGTTTTTCTGGGAGTATGGGAAGTTTGTTATCATTGATGCAGTATATTGCACCTTTGGAGTGAGCTCTATAGTTTATTCAGTGAAGCATCGTTCAGGAAGTGACAGCTTATGATACGTTAGGAATTGTGAAAACTGGGAGGCTATTGCACACCTTTTTTTTAAATTGAGTCTTCGCTGTATTACTGAGTAAATGGTGAAATAATATACCTCAGGTTAGTTAAAGTACATTGCTGCCTTTGTGAGATGTCATTCGTGCTGTCCCCTACAGCAGCATAAAGCCTTTTTTTTTAGTTTGGTTCGTGCCATGTTGCCCAATGAAGTCACCAATTCAGGTCACAGTGTTGGCACCCCACATTCAGTCAACCTGGCATTGCTAACTGGAGATTTACCAGTCATTCCAGCTTTTGTGCAACGATTCAATTTTCAACATTAAATCCTTGCACTTTTTTGCAGTGAGCAGTTAAGTTTAACATCTCTGATAGTATTTCCCGATGTGTGATATGCTTGCTATGCCAGTGACTCTGATCTGAAAGTGTTGTACAGTAGGAATCATAGATACATAGATACAGGAGATACATGGAAGCCAATACTGAGGGGGAGACTTCATGTTGTGGTATGAGGAAATGGGACTGGTTCCACTGCCTGCAGCAACATACTGCAGGCCCTTGTGCTGCTTCAGTGGATACACTCCCCAGAACCAGATGGGTGCCATATTTATAAAAGGCTATCATGACATTTACATAATTGTAGATATTTTTAATCAACATGTCCAGATGAGTTATCCCATAACTCTGGAGCAAGTGAACTCCGGTCTCCTGCCTCAAAGATATGGACATTACCACAGCAGCACAAGTGGAGGGACGCTGAGATAATTCAGTCACATTTTAAAGTTGGTCACTTTTTCATTTTCAATATATTATGATTTGATATTAAACTAGCAAAAATTAAGGAAATCTGAGGAACAGAATTAGAGTAGGTTGGAGTATAGGAAGTTATCTGGAATGATAAAGCTGGAAGATTTAAAACATATACAGTGCCACCTCTCTTAGGGTATGTCATTACAATGCGGGGAGTTTATTTAGGAAGTTTCCATTGTTAGTTTTGATACTGAGGTTTATAATGGAAAAACGTGACACAAAAGTGTGACAGTGGGATGTGCAGACAGACACAGAGGTCGCCCCTTTTACCCCACAAAGTTGAAAGTAATCTGGGTCAACGCTATGGAATTCTCTAGGTTGTTATTTGCCAGTATAGACATTTAACCAATAGTAAAGTTCCTGACGTATTTCCTGGTATTCTATCAATCTAGAGAAGTCAAGTAAACCTGCTTATTTGTCATTGCTATTAACAGTTGACATTTATTTCCTCAGGTCAATGCCCAACTAAACAGTCCTCTTAACTCTCCAACTCAGTCGCCAACACCATCTCCAGTGACAAATGTGACAAATGTCTGTCCTGCTCTAGCACCACTGCCACTTATTGCCCAGTTCTCCAGACCTGTGGGTCCAGCACAAGGTGAATACTTCTCCAGATAACATTTTTGAAATATTTTGATGTTTTTGTATTTAACAATTCTTATAATGCACAGACTGTTTATGTACATAATGTATTAATTACCTCACTTCATAGTGATAGAGTAAGTTGTAGGAATGGCATTCATTTAAAGTTACTGCAGCTTGTTATAATTAACACAGTTACCTGTTCCTGTTTACTGTTATGGGTACTTTCTAATTATATTCAGTGCTGTAACTGGAAGGTGAGTAATGTCAACTGAACGTAGCGTCTCAAGCTTTTTAGATGTCTTAACAGACTGTAGCTTTGTATGTTTCTCTCCACTGAGGGATGGTATCCTACTTACTGTGCTTTGGGCGCAAGTTGTAAACTTACGTTGTTGAGCATGCTTGCAAAGTCACCGTCTCTTTTCTTGAATAGGTGACACTCGTTATTCCTTACTTGGCCAGCCTTTGCAGTACAACCTTCCTGTATGCCCACCTCCAGTAATCCATGGACAATGCCAGTATTCAACTCATCAGGTATGAAATGGAAAAGAATGAGGGGAATGCACTACTTCAGTCATTTAGGGTTGGTTTTGGTTTGAGTTTTGTACTGGAGGGGTACAGTGTCATCTATTAGACTCTGTGGACATCATCTGCTTAGCACCCAGACAACAATGTCATCTTGATATTGCAACTAGGAAGTGCCACACATGATAAGATCCAGGCTACATGCCAGTTTGTTTTACCTTGGTTAAAGTGTTACTGTTTCTCAATAGGTTCCTCTTGGCAAGGTTCAATAAGATATGCTATTGGATAAGTGTCTGCCCATTTCTCCTGTGCACTACTTGATGCTAAATATTTTCTAAATTATCTCTGTGAATGAGTTACCCAGAGTTACCCAGTAACCGGAGTTACCCAGTGGATGGGCATATTGATCATAGGAACATGCAGGACATCATTCAATTGGACGCTGTTGGAGGGAGTGAAAAGGAATATGGTACTGATAGGGGACAGTACAGTCTGGGGGTAGATACTTCTCATTGCAGCCGTGACTGGGAATTCCCATGGTTGAGTTGCTTGCCCGGGGGTCAAAGTGAAGAACATAGAATCCCTACAGTGTGGAAGCAGGCCATTTAGCCCATTGACTCTTACACCAACCCTCCAAAGAGCATCCCACCCAGACCTACCCTATCCCTGTAACACCAATTTCACCTAACTTGAACATCTTTGGATTATGGGAGGAAACCAGAGCACCCGGAGGAAACCCACACAGACACAGGGAGAATGTGCAAACTCCACACAGACAGTCACCTGAGGCAGGAATTGAACCCGGGTCCCTGGCGCTGTGAGGCAGCAGTGCTAACCACTGTGCCACCGTGCCTCCCCATCTCTTCATGGCAACCAGGAGCAGGAGCGTCCAGTTAGTACAATCCATGTGGGAACCAACCACATAGGTGGACCTGGGATAATGATCTGCTGAGACAATTTGAGGAGTTGGGTTTAAATTAAAGCATGGACTCTCTGGATTGTTACCTGAGCCACATGCATACAGGTTGGTAGGCTGTAACTAGTGGAACGCACAGGGATTAGACTTGTTCCCCACTGTCTGGCTATGAATCCGAACACTAATTGTTTCTCTACATATCTCAACATTGAAATTGTTGACTCCACTAATTTTCTCTGTCTTCAGTTTATTCCTGGAGCCTCAACATTTTACAATCTGTGTTAATGACTTAGGTGACGAAACCAAGCGTAATGTATTTAAATTTGCCAGTGATACAAAGCTAGGTGGAAATATAAAGCTGCATGGAGCTATAGAAAGGGTAAGTGTCTGAGCAACAACATGACAGATGGAGTGTAATGTGGGGAAGTGTGAGGTATTCACTTTGGTTTTAAGAATAAAAAGTAGGTTTATTTTTCAGTGGAGTAAGAAGTTTCTTAATGTTGATGTTCATACAAGGAACATCAAAAATTATATACCACAAACAAGAAAGAAAGCAGATGGTATGTTGAGCTTTATTGCAAGGGGACAGGAGAATAAGGGCAAATTAGTCTTGCTACAGTTGTAGAAGGATTTGGTGAGACCACACTTGCAATTGTATGCACAGTTTTGGTCTCCATATTTAAGAAAGAAAATACTTGCTTTGGATACAGTACAGAGAAGATTCACTCAATTGGATGATTTCCTCTGATGAGAGGTTGAGTAAATTGGGTCATTATTCTCTAGAGTTCAGAAGAAATGAGAGGTGATCTCACTGAAACATGCTAGATTCAGGAAGACCTTTTATACGGAAGATTCTAAGTGAATGTTTCATCTCGTGAGGGAATCTTGAAATAGGAAGCACAGTTTCAGAGTAAAGGGGTCTCCCGCTTATGATAGAGATAAGGAGCAATTTCTCCTTTGAGAAGGTTGTTTATCTGCAAACGCAGTGAAGGCTGATCAACATCAGCTATGTTGAAGGCAGCTTTTTGATCTGCAAGGGAGTCAAAGGTTATTCGGAAGGCAGGGAGGGATAAAGTTAAAAATCTCACAATACGAGGTTATAGTCCAACAGATTTATTTGGAGGTACAAGCTTTTGGAGTGCTGCACCTTCATCAGGGAGGGGACAGGCAGTGGAGTGGAAGTAAAGCCACAAATCAGATCAGCCATGACCTTTCTGATTGGTCTACTCCTGCTCCTTATTTTTTAGAGATCTTATCTTCTTCCATTTGAAAGCTGCTACTGATCTTTACTATAGTATAACTCTGTGGTTTATTTTATTTGAAAGGGTCCATGCAGTACAAAACACACTAAACGAGGAAAGAAGCCAACCCTGAAATCAGCGTCTACCGACCTTGGCACAGGTGATGTTGGTTAGTATCTGAACCATTGCAGAAAGTATGTAAATGGGTTAGTTTTCTGGTGAAGGTTTTCCAGGCTGAAAATGTGACTATTAAAAGCTGAATCACTGTTCATGTTGTAGTGCCTACTGATCATTTGTGGTCCTTATTTGAATAATAGATTTGAATTATCCAGTAATTTCAGTTAAACAATGTAAATGAAACAGCAAAGTAGCAACATTTTGAAAAGAGGTATTAAATATTTTGGTAGGAGTTGACATTTAATGACCTTAGCAAAATCTAGAGACCTGTCCCCCGCTATCTGGCTCTGAACCCTAACAGTAATTGTTTCCCCACATATCTCAACATTGAAGTTGTTGACTCTACTAATTTTCTCTGTCTTAACTTTATTCCTCATTGTCTCCCTGTACTGTTCATTCTTAACCCTATCACGATTAAGTTTACTTGTTAAACTTGTTCACCCACTTGCATAATCAACCTAATTCACTCTGCAATCAACTGTATCCACTTGCTGTACTACTTTCCCTATGTCAGTGTTGTCTCAAATTTAACAAACGTACCTTTACTTTCTGCAACAAGGTCATTTATTTATGTTAAAAATCACACAGCACCAGGTTATAGTCCGACAGGTTTATTCAGAAGCACTAGCTTTCGGAGCGTTGCTCCTTCCTCGGGTCTGAATAAACCTGTTGGGCTATAACTTGGTGTGATGTTTAACTTTGTCCACCCCAGTCCAGCACCAGCACCTCTGCATCATTTATGTAGATGAGTAACAGAAATGTGAGAATGGTGGTACTCCAACATCTGTATGACACTACACCTTTCCTTGACCCACTCGTGCTTAGATTTTTGAATTTGTATTATTTTAGCAGTAACCTATTTAAAGTAATGGCTTAATAAAGCAAATGTGGCTCAGACATTGTCAAAGGTTTGCTGAAAATCCAAATCTATGTCCATTTTTAATTTATTTCTACCCTTTTGAAGATGTTATAAAAGCTTTGACACAGCAAATCAATCCGTGCTCATTCTTTCTTGTACAGATACTTTTCTGTGCTAAAGGTTAGGCTGGTTTCCATTACAGTACTCATTAATGATAGCTAATGAATCAGTTACCTGAGTCAAGTTTATCCCTTTTTTTTCCAGAAGGTACTATGCTTTCTGCAAACCATCATGGGAGCATTTCCGGTACAGGTACCCAGTATTTTTTCCTTAGCTCGAGCAAGCACCCAATAAATTTCACATTCGCCTCCATCTGTGCACTGTAATGTATAATTTGAAGGCTGGATGGGGTGGCTATAGGGGAAAGTTATGTAAGATTCATCTCACTTCTTATTCCTAATCTGTGTGTATTTGTGTTGCGTTATTATTGTCTGTCACTTTAACAATCAGTAACCTCACTCTTTTGCTAACTCACTAAAATCTGGTTAAATTGGCTCCTTTTAAAACATATTTTGGGACATATCCTCAAAGGAGGGAACCTTTTTAAAGTAGTCTTGTTGTAACCAACCTAGGGGGCAGGTGAATAAAGAAAGGGAGTCAGTTCATCCCTCCTCAGTTGGTACTGAACAATTTGGAGTATCTGTCTGGAACAATAATAATTTGGGCACCCTAACTTGGGGTGTGGTCATAACACTTGGAAATATGTCACCATTCCTTCAGTGTCACTGGGTTCAACTCCCAGACAGCCCTCACTAGCCGCACTGTGGATGTCCCTCCACCTCAAGGAGTGCGGCGATTCAAGAATGCAGCTTCTCGAGGACATTGAGCAATGGGGAACAAATGCTGGCCCAGGCAGCAACATTCACATCCCACGAAAGAACAAAAAAACTTTCAGCGAAAACATGCCATTAAATTGGAAAAGGAGGCATTGGAAGCAGAATGAGAGAAATAAACATTAAAATAAATTTACGGTGAATATGTGTTGATTTAAATTGTGTGCAGCCTGTGTGCGGACTGTGGGCTTGTTGCACAACTGTGCTGCTTATTCAGAGTGTTGCTAGTGAGTGCTCCAAACCAAGATATGGGGAGCTTTACACAGAAAACTCTTGTGTTCCTCAAGCCACTGAATTGCCTCATAATACCTAAGGGGTACTCAACTGATCTCATGTTATTTCTGCAAATGACTCCCAGATTGAATGACCCTTTTGTTTTTGGCTCTGCTCACAGAAATGACTTTTATAAATTTGTATTTGTGTAAATGTCTTTAATGGAAAATGGTTGTACAAGGTATCCCGGTTCAGTTCATTTCTGCATGGCACTGCCAACAGCTGAGCCAAAAGTGCTGTCCCTGCCTCATTGTGGCAAATGGTGTTATATGCACTGAAGTGTTATAAACTGTCAAGGCCAACTCTACAATCTTCATTCCACATTTTCCACACATTCCACAACAAAGTGGATCCAAACGAGTTTCTGAAGAAGTTATACCAGACTTGAAATGTTAGTTGCATTTCTCTCTCCACAAGTGCTGCCTCATCTACTGACTTTGCCCAGTATTCCCTGCTTTTGTAACAAAAGAGGATTGTGTAACTTCATAGGTTTTGTGATCTACTCCTTTCATCTGATGAAGATTTCTAAACCTTACATTATTGTTTCAGTTGAGTTCATGTTTGCTATATCATCAGTATCTCTGCAGGAGTTGGTATCTGTGGATCTTCAGCGAATAGTCTGGTGCACTATATACAGGGTAGGAAGGAAGTCCTAGTTCCTCTGGGCTATTTACTGAAGTTTATAATACAGCGTGGAAAATATCTGTGCAGTGATGTTCAACAAAGTTATTCAGTTTCTCCAGAATACCTCCAGAATTTCCCAGTTAATTTTAAACTTCTGTTGAAGCCATATTGCGGTTATTTTTTGTTCTGACTGTGATTGTGTTTGTTTATGAATATCCTATTCATGCAACCCATCCACCACTTTAGACATTCACTCCCTCCCTCACCGACACTCAGTAGCAGCAGTGTGTACCATCTCCAAGATGCACTGCAGCAATTCACCAAAGATTCTTAGGCAACCTCTTCTAAACCCATGACCATTACCATCTAGAAGGGTAAGGGCAGCAGATACATGGGAAGACCACCCTGCAGGTTTCCCTCCAAGCCACTTATCATCCTGATTTGGAAATATGTCGCTGTCCCTTCACTGTCACTGGGTCAAGATCCTGGAATTCCCTATCTAAGAGTATTGTGCATCTACCTACAGTATGTGGAATGCAGCGGTTCAAGAAAGCAGCTCACGACCACCTTCTCAAGAGGCAACGAATGTTGATCTTGTTATCAGCTCTCGTACCCTAATTTTTTTTGAAAACCTATTTGGAAATTGGAACACTATTAGCATTCACTCGTTATCAGCTGCCAGCATCCACTCTGTGTCTTCTGAGGTAATGTACATTCAGGTTCTTTCCATGGAAGTCTGTTCTGTTTTGGCTTACAGACTCTCAGCTACAGCTCTGTTGTAGACAATTAGGAGAAAGTGAGGATTGCAGACGCTGGAAATCAGAGTCAAAACGTGTGGTGCTGGAAAAGCACAGCCAGTCAGGCAGCATCAGAGGAGCAGGAGCGTATGCTGGAAATGTTGATTCTCCTGCTCCTCAGATGCTGCCTGACCAGCTGTGCTTTTCCAGCACCACACTTTTTGACTCTTGTTGTAGACAATATCTATTTGATTTTGGATTCTGGAGTTTGATAGTCCTTGAGACATTATTAAAGTTCCAGCTCAAGTTATTTCCATGTTTTATTAACAACATTTGGAAATAGTACCATTTTCACTGTGTTCATAAAGTACCAAGTTACTCTGCCTTTTGTACAGTGCAGCTTCAGAAGGCTGCACAGTTGTGTTTCCCATGGTGGAAAGACACTAGACAAATTGGTTTTGTCAGAGTGGCTAGCTCAGTGAATTGGTTATGTCTTAATGCTACCATAAGCTTGTGGATGAGGCTCAGGCACGGTCAAAGGCCATTTCCATGGCCTTATTCTGGGCACCTTTTTCATGTTACCGTTGATGGTATTTGTTACGTTGTCACGTTAATATTAATCCTTATATCTTTACTAAATATTCCTTTTCACAGTTGAGTGCTGCATACAACAATGGAGCTGAATTTGCTGGTAAAATAAAGGCAGGTTAACGTGTAAACAACACCACAAGTTGGGGCAAGGAAGTCTTCTTGCCAAATTCCCGAATCCTTCTCTATCATTCCTCGGTTTCATTCTCAATCCTGGAAATTAATTGGTCCAGGAGGTAGACTGCTGTTCCTGTCATTTCCCCAGTGATCTCTCTCTGTTACTGGTTCTTAATTCAAGTAATTTGCAGCACAAAAAGAGTAAAAGGAAAATCAACTGTGGGAAAATGTCCCACTCCAGCACATTCCTTGGAAGATTTATCTTGGCAGTTGTTCTGACACCTCTGAAAAGACTTTTCCCATTCTGAATTGACAATACTTTGGTGTGTTCTTGTGTGTGTGGAAGACTCTCGTTTTATCTGTTCAATCTAGAATCCTCGGAGTTTACTAAGCTTTGTGTACATGCCTGTCTGTCTGCTCCTTCCATCTACTTCTGCTGCCATTTCATTGAAGAGAATTGAAGTGCATATATAGAATGAGGACTTGTACAGATTTGAGATTTGCTCACTAAAGTTTTGTAGCTCCAGCAATCGGAAAGCAACAGTCAATGCTTAACTTGACATTGGTCAGATAACATTTGCATTTCTTTTCGGAGACGGTGCAATATCTAGATAAATGACCATATGAAAGGTCAGTAACCTACCATTCATAGCTATTCTAATGCAAGTTCCTCCCAATTGTAACCAAATCGCTGGCTGATTTGGCATTTGCTGATCTACGTTGCCTTGTGAATTGTAAAGTGTGCTGCTGTTAGCTGGTCTGTTTTGGTGAAGAGGGAGACCTGAAAATATGCAGTACCAACAAGTGATTGTTCATATGTACTTGAAGCTGTATGGTGTTATCAGGCATAACCCCTGATGAGAATCAATCTTCTCATCTGTTTAGTGTGTTAGTATTTGTTTGTCAGACATTAAGAATGAAAAGATGTTCACATTGGTATACAAATAAACGCTCCTGGAAATTAGACAAAAATTTAGCAGCAAATTATACATTCATGCGCATGTCTTCTGTGCTCATTCCAGCAATGCAGTGGAACATCAGTCTGCCAGGTATGTTTTGTTCAGCGTTTTTGTCAATATTTATGCTGCTAGTTATGTTGTAAGATAGGTATTGAGCAGCAGGGACAGCTAATTTGCAATGGTTTCACACTGTCCAACTAAAGTTTGCATGCACAAACATGGGATTGATTTTCAAATGTTGACTTGTCATGCAAAAGGGATGTCAGGTGACAGTGTGCACTGGGGCTTTCATTGCTCCTCTAGAGAGGGGAGACTCGACAGCCCATAACAGAAAGCTGAGCGATAGAATAGTTGTTCTTTTTGAAGTTGTGTTATCAGCCGATTAAGTTATTCAGAGTGTAGTATGCCACTTACCATGATTAAAGGAAGGTACATCTATTCCTATTGCTCAGCCCAAATGGTTTGCAGCCACTCTGGAGCTGTGCAACATTCAGGCTGGTTTGACCAATCTTAACTGTGCTTCATGTTTTAAATGAGTTTCTGCTCTTCAGCGATTTGTGGTATTTGTATAACAAGAATAATTTTTATTTGTATTTTCAGCTTGCACCATGACAATTTAGGTTCTCAAATTCTCATGAATAGGACTACATCGATGAATGATTTTATACAGAACTTCATTATGGCAGTTTCATTCTCGATCTATCTTGTGTGAATAGGGCGAGCTGTTTTAAATTGGAGTCCAGCTGTATTACAATAAAGCTGAGCAGGATTCACAATGAATCATCTGTGAACTTAACTTCTGTTTGACACACTGGTGGGTAGTGACTGACTGAAATGGATGTCTCTTGGAACTACTTAGCATGTTTTCCTTTCTTTGTTTCAGTTGTCGGGCGAATTTTGGAGGTAACAGATCTTCCTGAAGGAATCACTCGCACTGAAGCAGACAAACTTTTCAGTCAACTTTCAATGTCTGGTGCCAAAATCCAGTGGCTGAAAGACTCTCAGCAACGCAGCAGTGGCTCTGGGGACTGTAACAGAGCGACCGAGAACTCAAAGAATGCCAGTGATCTAGCTGCACTTTATACTATAGTTGCCGTGTTCCCCTCAACCATGGCAGCTCAAAATGCAACTATCAGACTGAATAATTCAACAAACAGGTTTAAACTGCGAACAGCCAAGAGGAGCTATGATCTTCGCATTCTAGAAAGAGCCAGTTCCCAGTAGCCAATGGATATCTGAAAAGCCTTTTTTCTTCTCTCCTTTTGAATGACTGTATTGGCTTTGTTTTAAGTCAGCATTGTTCCTGTAGTGTATTGTTTTGTCCAAATATCACTTTAGACATAATTAAGGAAAGTTAGTGATCAGTTGGAAAAAAAAAGTTTGTTTTTCCCTCCCAAACTCCTGTTTTACACAGCCACACAACCCATGTGTATTCTTTCTGTTATAATTGTGCAAACGTATTCGAAGCTTATTTAAGTGACTCAAGCAGTTGACTGTGTATAGTCACGACAAATTTTATTTAACCTGTTTTTTTGATTTTAAATATAAAAGTTTGTCTGCCAGTCCAGACTCTCAATATCTTCTTTGTTTTAAATTGTATTTTATTTGCAAGGTGACACTGCTTGGCCCGACAGAAGAGGAATCTGACGTTTTGGAAACTATCTAAAGGAAATAAGATGCAGCAATTTGCACTCAGGTCATCACCTTTAGTATAAAAAAAACACAGCAAGGCATTCCATGGTGGACATGGGTAGGGAGAGAAATGACCAAAAATTGGTTGAGAAGATGACTTGGTGTCGGGGGAGTTTAGGCAAAGAGTTTCAGGAAGTCAAGCCAAGGTTCTCCCAGCAGTAGCTTAGATTCGATTCCCTACAGTGTGGAAACAGGCCCTTCGGCCCAACCAGTCCACACCCACCCAGACCCATTTCTCTCTGATTAATGCACCTAACTCTACAGGCAATTTAGCATGACCAATTCACCTTGACCTGCACATCTTTGGACTGTGGGAGGAAACCAGAGCACCCGGAGGAAACCTACGCAGACCCAGGGAGAATGTGCAAACTCCACACAGACAGTCACCCAAGGCTAGAATCGAACCCGGGTCCCTGGCGCTGTGAGGCAACAGTGCTAACCACTGAGCCACCGTGCCGCCCCAATCGAACCCGGGTCCCTGGCGCTGTGAGGCAACAGTGCTAACCACTGAGCCACCATGCGTGGGACAAAGGAAGAGAGCACTGCATACAAAAGACAGGGACAGACTCAGAGGTCCAGTGAGTGTACGAGAGTACTCAAGGCTGGATGGGTTGCAGACATAAAAGCTAGAGCAAAGCTGTGAAAGAATTTGAAAGATGAGATTAAATTAAGGCATGAGAGCAAGATTCCAATGTAGGCTATGAAGGATTAAATGATGGGCAGGAGGAATTTGCTGTAAGATATGGATCATGTGATTTTGGCCAGTTTTGGATGGTGGAGGATAGCTGAGGTTGGGGTGTAAGTAGATTAGCACCCCTGATAGGGGATAGGATCTGGGATTTGATTTCAATACAGATTTGAATAGGATGACCACATCTTGCAAGTCCAGCAGCACGTGATTGGAGTGTATGTCAGGAATCAAAGCCTTGGCTTAGATCTTGCTATATTCAGTTCATGGAAGTTGTTAATTATCCATGAGAGGACAGCACAAGACCTGATGGTCCCAGTGGTGGTTGTGGTATTGAAAGGACAGGTGAGGAGGAAGAGCTGGAGTTGTAGCATGTTCAGGACTTGCTCCCCACCCTTCCTGCAGATGATGAGACGAAGAGGCAGCTTTGTGGTGAGGAAGGGACAGATGATGGATCGTTGATTTGAAGAGAGAATGGCCCAGCAAGCAGAAAGAGAAACTATTACTAATGATTATTTTTAGACAGGGTTGGGAACTTGCTTCAGCAGTAAATATGCTGTGGTGTGGTGAGGAGGGATAATGCACCACCTTAAACACTCACTCCCTCCACCACAGGCATACAGTGGCAGCAGTTATACCATCTGCAAGATATACTGCAGTAACTCACCAAATCTCCTTTAACAATACTTTCTAAACTTGTGACTTTACCACTCAAAAAGGGCAAGGGTGCCACGTGCATGGAAACACCATCACCTGAAGTTTCCCTCCAAATCACGCACCATTCTGACTTGGAAATCTATTGCCTTTTCTTTATTGTTGCTACTTTAACCCCCACCCACTCACCCCCAACCCCAAGACTGCAGCGGCTCAAGAAGGCAGCTCACCACCACCTTCTCAAGGGTAACAAGGGACAGGCAATAAGGTTGGCTCCGCCAGTGATGCCCATGTCCCAAGAGTGAATGTTCAAGAGTCATGATCACAGGATGGTATTCAGGACTTCAATTAGAGGCTATCTTCGTGTAGCAATAAGAAGGGTTGATGTCCAATAGGATCAATTCACCACGGTAGCTTCATTTGCAGCGTAAGACCAACGCAGGTGATATATCATTCTTACAGAAAGTGGGACATTAATATGACGTATTGACTGCATTCATGTAACGTGCGCCCCTGAATGAAACGTTTGCCTCCAGTCCCAAGCAGGTTTACCTGGTAAATATCAGTGGCTCTGCTGACAATCCAATTTGTACCTGAAGTTGACAGGGCATTTATAAACAAATGTTCGCATTGCATTTCCTGTTGAAAAGTGGAAGTAGGTGTTCAAACACACAGGCACTGCCATGATCAGATTCCTCTCATTGTCAGGAGTTGAGCAGACCTGCCAACTCTCCTGTATTTACCTGGAATCTCCACTCATCTGAAGATCACCACCTTGCACCTATGGAAGGCCCAATTATCCACAATGCAAAGTGGCATCTGCAATAATAATTGTGTTATCTAGATGTAACACAAATGAGATATGAGGATTCTGTTTACTTGAAGATTTCTGGTGTCTTTCTTCACAGCTAAACTGATACATACAGTAGAGTCATGTCCAGGTACAGCCTCTTCCTCAGGTGTTGCAGTGCATGTTGAACTCTTAAATGATTTGCATGTTGAACTCTTAAAAAGAAATCACTCCAAACATGATGACATTCCCTTTGTTTTCCAGAGCTAACTCGTGTATGATATAAATGAAAACATATAATCATTGAGTAATAGCAACATTAGTTACTCACAGATGGGGATTGTAACATTTAACAAGTATCAATCATTTCAGCAGTTTGACACCTCTTCCAGCTCTTGAAGAAAAGCAAAATATCACAGATGCTGAAAATGTGAAGCATAGAATTCTGGGGAAACTCAGTATCTATTTCCACAAATGCTGCCAGACCTGCTGAGTTTCTCCAGTGTTCTGTGGTAACCTTCTGGAAAGGTGAATTTCACCCTTGGCTGTTCTTGGCCTGCAGACATGTCATCAGTACCGGTGACTGTCGTCCTGACAATCCATCACACTGTCATCATCTGGGTGTGTTCTTTCATGTTTGGTGCACACAATTGACATTACATTCAGTTCTCCTAGAACATGTGTTTCTTCAATGCGAATTGGCTTTAACGCGATCAAAGAATTTAGACTGTTATTTGTAGAATGAGAACTTACTAATATTGGCTATAACGCGATTCCAGTCCCATTTGTTTAAGTGGCATTGCTGTTGCCCAATTTTCTTATAACGCAAAATTGCACGAGAACAGGACTATCGCGTTATATCAGAATTGACTGTAAGCACTTACCTCAACTGGCATCTGTTTCCTCCTGAGCATTGCTGCATTAGGTGTTGTGATTTCATAAGAGCAGGACTTGCTGAGCACACTGGGACCCTCTGCTTGGAAGCAGATTCCCCTGTAATGTGTGTGACCCAGCCATTTTGTCCTCGGCGTATTTGGGGTAGTTACTCAACTGTATGCACCACCTTCATTACCTCCCTTGTTTGTCGAGACAGATGACCTGCATCTCGGAGAATTAGGATGGTGTTCTCTTGGCAAGATCATTCTCATTTGAACTTCCAAACATGATCTCTGCTGGCAATATGGACTTAATGGTGTGAACCATTTGTTTGGAGAGACCATTTGTGGTGAGAGTGACAGAGGTGTCTCTCTCCACTTGGTACACGTTCCTGAGAGCCCTTTGTCGGAAATGATTCCATCAGGTGCACCAAACAGATTGAATATGACGCTCAATGTGTCTGCCGTGGACATGCTTGAAATGTTCTTTCGCTGTCTGACGACTGGAAAATGGAGAAGCAATCCGCAACTGAGGTGAAATTGTCTACTTTCACTGTAAATAGGTGGGTGGCAACTTTGGAGCAAGGGACTCACAAAAATCTCATATTGGCTGGTTCTCGTATGTTGCTGTGGCTGGTGAGTCTACCATGTCCTCAGTAACATTTATACATCGCAGGTCCTTGCTAACGTTTCATCTAATCCCTGGCCACTAGACCATAACATGTGGCAGTCATCATGCCCATATGCCCTTGGTACAGCTGTGATAGGATGTCCTGACAGAGGACTTTAGGAACAAGCATTTGTTTTTCTTTGAAGGTGGGTAACTGCCAAGATACTGACCTCTGTAAGACCAAGTGTATCAGGCACCTCTTTTATCATCTCAAGTCCACTTTCAAAAATCACTTTTCCACCGTGCCTCCTGGTGTGGGGCATTAGCTGTTTCGGATTGAATATGGTCACATTCACTGCCCAAAATGTAGTAAATCGATTTTTTGAGCACATCTTCCACCTCGGTATCCAATGCTGTCAACTTGTAGATCCCAGTGGAACATCTGCATCCTTATTCAGGATTAGCCACTGCTCAATGTATCTTGAGGCGACCAGTTTTGTACCAGGGTTTCAGCAGACATCTGAACCATATCCCTGTACTTTAAAAGTTGCTGTGGCCTTGGTGGAGTGTGTGACAGTGGCTTGTAGCACATCGTTTCCAACGGTTTGAGGGTTTGGAAGGTGCTGTCTGAGGATCTTTGATGAATGTCTGCAGTGTGTCTTGTAGATGGTACACACTGCTGCTACTGAGGATGGTGGTGGAGGGAGTGGATGTTTGTGGATGTGGGGCCAATCAAGCGGGGGCTGCTTTGGTTCATGCCACATACATAAGCATTAAACAACTCGGCATAGAGATTGCTCCCTTTTGGGTCACAGCTATAGTGTCAGTACTGTTTGCTGCATCCAATGCTTGCAGAGACTGTTGACCCACTGCAATGACTTTGTATTATCAATGACTTGGATTTCTCATTTCCCCCGGGGGGAGGGAAGGCAGGGTCTTTTTGGAATGCTTTCAACAGGGGTTGGAGCAATCGCTAATTCTGTTCTCCACTCGGACAACTCACCTTCTGAAAAGATGTGTTTATTTCCCTTGTTACAACGTCTATGAACTTAGCAATCAGGGGTAGGTCACACAGCCCATCGAACGTATTCTGCCATTCAAGATGATCATGGCTGATCTGGTTATTCCACATTCCACCAACTCCCAATATTCCTTGTTTTAAGACAAATCTTTGTTCTGCCTTAAAGATATTCAAGGTGTCTGCTTCCACCACCTTTTCAGGAAGAAAAGTCCAAAGACTCACCAGCCTCAGAGAGAGTCTGTTTTAAACGGGAGAGCCCTTGTTCTAGATTCTCCAACAAAGGGAAACATCCTTTCCACACGCACCCTGTCATAACCCCCTCAGGAGTTTGTGTGCCTCCGTAAAGTTGGCACATACTCTCCTAACCTCCAGGGGATACAAGCTGAATCTGCCTTCCCTCAGAGCACAAACCACCCCATTCCAGTATTAATCTGGTCAACCTTCTCTGAACTCTTCCATTGCATTTACCTTATTTAAATAAGGAGACCAATACTGTACACAGTATTCCAGATGTGATCTCATCAGTGCCCTGTGTAATTGAAGCATAACCTCCCTTCGCAATAAATGGTAACACTCTATTCACTGTCCTAACTATTTGCTGTCCTAACCGTCTGTGATCTATGCACTAGGGCATCAGTTCCCTCTGTATCTCAGAGCCCTGTAACCTATCACTGTTTAGATTTTTTTTTTATTCTTTCTGCTAAAATGGACAATTTTGCATTGTTTCCCCACATTATACTCTTATTTGCCAGGTCTTTGCCCACTCTCATATTCTGTTGATTTCTTTCTGTAGCCTCCTTATGGAGCTTTCACAAATCACTTTCCTACTTTTTGTGTTGTCTGCAAATCTAGCTCCCATACCATCAATCCCTTCATCCAAGTTATGGATAGAAATTGTAAACAGTTGAGGTCCCAGCACTGACCCCTTTGGTACGTTGCTCATTCCAATTTGCCAACCTGAAAAGTACCCACTTATTCCAACTCCCTGTTTCTTGTTAGCCAGCAAATCTTCTCTCCATGCCAATGAGCTGCCCATGATACCATCAGTGTTTATTTTATTCCAATAATATTGGATATGGCACTTTATCAAATGCTTT
The DNA here is from genome assembly GCF_004010195.1 of Chiloscyllium plagiosum. NCBI lineage: Eukaryota > Metazoa > Chordata > Chondrichthyes > Orectolobiformes > Hemiscylliidae > Chiloscyllium > Chiloscyllium plagiosum. The sequence continues at coordinate 9,303,077 of NC_057753.1, forward strand.
CTGGATATCTAAATCCAGTACATCCACCTGGTTCCCTTTATCCACAATATCATACTCCCTCAAAGATTGGTCCCAATAGGATTGCCTCTTTCCCCAATCCATCTTAACTCTGCCTGATTACCTTGCATTTATCTTAATATTCTGCTATATTGTCTTAAATAAAAGCTTGTAACATTTTCCATCTGACAGACGTTAACAGATCTACTGATTCCCTGTATTTTAGTTTGGCCTGTAGGACATCAATCCTGAGTGATTGATTCTAAAACTGATTCTTCTATTCAGCTGAACTCTAGCACCTCCCATTATCTTTGTGGGATAACTTCTTGGTCTCTTCAGATAAGCCTGAGATATTGACTCTGTGTAACTGCTCTCTACCGACTGCTGTGGGCATTTTCACAACTTGCCTAAGCTGTTCTGTAACCTCTTAGTGTACGAAGCAAAACAGCACTGTTACATGAAAAAAGGATGAACTCAGATAGGAGACCCATGGCTTTCTAGTTCATGCTGGGGGATTTTGCATCCATCTTTTGTGCTTTCATCACCTTATTTGGTGTTGCTTTTCTGTATTTTTTGGCTTGAACTTCATTTTAGGGTTTGTTTTGTTGGTTCCACACTTTACCCTTGAATGCAGCCTGCTTGTTTGCTTATTTCAATTTAGGTCTGCTTTCTCCAGACATAGCCTGTCCTTTATGCATTAAAGTGCAGAGAGCCTCTGGTCATGTTATGACATCTGGGTACTTGCCGAGAGTGTGATGCTGGAAAAGCACAGCCGGTCAGGCAGCATCTGAGGACCAGGAGAATCCACGTTTCGGGCATAAGCTCTTCATCAGGAATGGGTACTTGGCTTACTTGCATGTTTGACTCTTAAAAGAACAGAGAGTCAGAGCGACATGCAGCACAGAAACAGACCCTTCAGTCCAACTTGTCCATGCTGACTAATCTAGTCCCATTTGCCAGCACTTGGCCCATATCCCTCCAAACCCTTCCTATTCATATACCCATCCAAATGCCTTTTAAATGCAGTAATTGTACCAGCCTCCACCACTTCCTCTGGCAGCTTATTTCATACACGTACCACCCTCTGTGTGAAAAAGTTGCCCCTTAGGTCCCTCACTCCAAAACTGATGCCAGAGTGAGAGAAACTCTCAATCTGCACATGGGCAAGACCCACCTTTCAAAATTCCAGGTGAAACTTTGCATTCAGAAGCTGATTTTCAACAATTATGAATGAACCATTGGGGCTTATATTGTCCCATTCATATCCTTATTGAACTGTACAAGGCCAGAGTACAACACATAGGACATGCATTGCTGCATGATCTCACTCAGCAGTAGGTGGTAAAATAACAGCACTACAGTTAGGCTGTTTCTTTCTTCTTTCCCCCACACTGCCCCCAAACAGTGGTAGTGCTTATTCTTCCCTGCATATGTGTGCAGGTGTCGGACATAGTGAAGAACAGCAAGTGTGTAAATCTTTATTTATATTCCACCACCAGGAAGAAAGGAAATACCTTAGTAACCAGTGACAAGCAGTGCCCTTCTCAACAAAGGGAGTTTAGGCTTATTTTTTTAAATTTTTTTTGTGCTTTCTCCTGATTATATATTTAGTTTAGGCTTATAAACTACCCAGCCCATTTGCTGAACATTAAACAAGTTAAATGAGCCTGAAATGTGTATTTGCAGTAACTACAGCTTAGCACACTCAGAGTCAGAAGTTGCACTGGTTCTTCTGTAACAACATGGAACCACCCCTTTCTTTGTGGGATGTGAGCACTTGAGTTAAGCAGCTGTCTTGACCACTTAAGAGGGCAATTAAGAGTCAACCACCGTTGCTTTGGGTCTGGAGTCACATGTAAGTCAAACTGGATAAGGATGGCGTTTCCTTCCCTGTAGGACACTACAGAACCAGATGGGTTAGCAGCAACTGATGACACTTGGCTTGGTCACCATCACCGAAAGACTTTATGAATTGAAATTAAATTTCCCCAGCTGCCGCAGTGGGATTTGAACCCATGACCCCACAACGGTATCAATGTGACCAATACGCCACCAATACAACTACATCAGTAGCATACTACTGATGTAGTTGTATTCTAACATGGAAGCATAGCAAAAAGGTGCAGGAGTGAGCCCTGCCATTCGATGTGACCATGACTGATCATCCAACTCAGTCCCCTACTCCTGCTTCTTCCCCATACCCTTTGATCCCTTTAGCCTTAAGGACTATATCAAACTCCTTGGAAACATTCAATGTTTTGGTGTGAACTGCTTTCCGTGGCAGAGACTTCCACAGGCTCTCCCCACTCTCTGGGTGAAGACATTTGTCCTCAGCTCAGTCCGAAATGGCCTGACACCGTGACCCCCCTAGTTCTGGACTCCCTGGTCATCAGGAACATCCTCCTTACCCGGATGCTCTTGTCTCTGCTGACTGGGTGGAATACAGCTGCAACACTTAACATTTTCAAAGCTATTTTTCATGAACACATTCGGGTAGTCCACGAGTTTTCAAAGAGTTCCAATCTTCATGAAACCAAGGGAAAGTTCTCTGTTGTAATGTACTGTTAGACCTCATGACCCTTTTTTACAACTCCCTCCGTTCTCACGGGTGGTGGGACTGTGTCAACTCACCGTGTCCCTGTGGGGTGCAGCCTCAGACATTCAACAGCAAGTGGCCAGAACCCGAGCCTAATGTCCATTCAGTAAAGCAGCTTATAATCCCAACTCCTGTACTTCATCCAGCCATTGAGCTGTTGGCGAGATTCTGTGCTGCAGTGTGTACAAAGTGGCGCAACCCATTGGGGAAACTCTGAGAATTTGCTGGCCCTCCAACTCTGCAAGCCATAGAGATAACACGAATCCCCCTTGTCACATGTAGACAGATAGCATTTATCAATGCTTTTTTTCCAAATGTTTGTTTGACGATTTTGAGGTGGATTTGCAGACAGAGCAGTCCTACGCGAGGATACAAAGACTCATTATTGCTATTTCTTTGCATTTCACAGCTCACGCCTGTATTTTTGATGGTATCAGCCACAGGTTTGCGCTGCCACACAGCGTTCAGCAATCAATGACATGCAGTTGGTCCGCACACCACTAGATGGTGCCATCTGCACAGGGCTCTGTTTCCAGAACCTCTCCCTCCCACTGACCAGGAAATGAAAAATGCTGGGGAGCAGTGACATTGTCCCCTGCTGCATGGTGTTGCAATGCTGCAGGCAGGAGTCATGCTGCCATCAGTTTTGGAATGACCCATGTGTTTCTTCTGGTTCTTTCCACTGCCAAGGAGAAGTTGCAACCTGCATTCCCAAAGAAGAACACAACTGAAGAGTTAAAAATCACACAACGCCAGGTTATAGGCAACAGGTTTATTTGGCAGCTTTTCAGAGTGCTGCTCCTTCATCAGGTAGCCTGTGGAGTATTCCACAACCACCTGATGAAGGAGCAGTGCTCCAAAAGCTAGTGTTTCCAAATAAACCTGTTGCCTATAACCTGGCGTTGTGTGATTTTTAACTTAAGAGGAGTGTTTGATTGCTTGGTCACCCCTAAGTATCACAATAACTGGATAAATACTCATGGCAGAGAAATGCAGTGGTTTTTGTCGAGGTTCACCCCAAGCAGCTCCATGACGCAGGATTCTGTCCTCTACGGTCTGTTCCCTGGATTGCACACCAAGACAAACATAGACTGCGCCTGGAGGACCATTAATTCAGTGAAAGATGCTCTTTGGTCTGCTTAAAACTTGTTGATCTTCCAGAGCAAAGGGTTGACCCTGACTGAGTGTTGCAGACTGGCACATCCCAAGGTCCAGGACTACGGGCTGAGGGACGCGCTGAAGCTTGGGGCAACTGTAGCCAAGTCACAGTGGGGAAAGACCCCAGTGTAAAGTCTTTCTGCTGAAGGTTAAATGGGGGTCCATTCAGCTTTCAGCCTCTCTTGGTTCCTCAATGTATGTAAAGATAGCCCTGAATAAGTAAGATACACCTTGGGTTTTTATTTGGAACTGCAGGGAATGTCAGATTCCAATGTTTACAGAACTGCTTCAGCAAACCTGTATGCAGATGAAGATGTTTTTATGAATAACAAATATTTTTGCAATTTTAAAAAATTGCTTGTGGTGGTGAGAGGTTTGGGCTTTAGTATTCTAACTCGAAAAGTTCATAACGACTCAATGAACAGCAGGACCCTGGGAAGCTCAGGGGAACAGGGCAATCCTGAGGGATTTGTCCATAGATCCCTGAAGGTGGCAGGACAGGGTGGTTAAGGTGGCATACAGGAGACGTG
>NC_057753.1:9307857-9308346 GCF_004010195.1 Chiloscyllium plagiosum
GTGGAGTTTGCCACCTCCTGTACTGTTCCAGAACCTCACCACTTCAGAGGAGATGTTAGCACCTACCTGTGAAGAGGAATGGAACCATCGATAGTCAGGATGTTGCATTGTGTGAAGGAACAGGACATTCATCCGATAACTGTTTTCCAATTAGCATCCTTGTAACTAGATTACTCCATTTCCAGATACATTGTATATTCCCCATTTCTTAATCAGCCTTATTGTACAGCATTATTATAAAAACTGATCTCATCCTCAGCTCTTGGAAGAGAAATTCTGATCTACCTATAAGACTGTCAGTTCTTTGTCAGCCTAGTCAGTTTCTCTTCCAGCGATATCACTTGTAATAAACTGTTTGTCAATTTCACTTTGTGATCTCTAACTTATTGGGCAAATTTCTCCGACATGCTATAACAGGGCAAAAAAAACTGTACTCAGTACTCTGAAAGTGGTCTTACCAACATGATGTCCCAACTCCTATACACAACG
>NC_057753.1:9308534-9312631 GCF_004010195.1 Chiloscyllium plagiosum
TGCAGGCAGTTGATACATGTAATATTTGTAAATTCCTACTTTGGAAATAGAACCAGTCTGATTCAAGATTGGGATACAGACAGACTCAAACCTCACACATTTCATTATTGTCTGAACTGAGATGTAACCTATTTATACAAAACCTTAAGTCATCTCGAGGATCTGACTTCAAAGACTTTCTGGGATTTACACATTAATGAACTAAAACTTGCAACCTGTTCAAAAAGACAAAAGACTTAATAACAATCGAGGTTTGTTCAATATATCTGATCAGTAGCACTATACTGTGATCTTTTGCTATAAATTCTGTCTTATGATCCTGCTCCACAGCTTTCCGATGAAGGAGCAGCGCTTCGAAAGCTAGTGGTTCCAAATAAACCACTATAACCTGATGTGTGATTTTTAAACTTGATCCAACCCAGTCCATCTCCGGCTCCTCCACATTGTTTCTAGTGAAGGCAGCCCAGCCCTCCCGGTACTGCCAGTAAACTTTACAATGCTGATGAAATGACGCAGTACCTGCACTCATGAAAAATTTACAATTTCTAACGATACTAGCAACTCATTCACCGCTCCACGACATTGGAAACTTAGTGCAGGAGGCTGAAAGAAATGAGCAGCTTTAAAACAAAAACCTCTTGGAGCTCAAAGCTTTCAATGAAAGTCTGAGCCCGGCGGTAAGTTCAGCTAACCTTTATCGAGACCCAACTTTATTACAGCTTCTGATCCCCCCCAGCAAAAAGATGTAGAAAAAGTAGTTTATTTTTTAAAAACAGCTCAAGGTCAAAGCGTACACAGTCCCCCCCACCCCCCAACCTTCTTTACTATTAGTCAGCACCGAGTTATCCCTTTGTAATTGGATCCTTGGTACAGTTTTAACCCATAGGAAGTATTGCCTCACTCAGCAATTTCAACCCATACCCTGCATCCAAGTAAGTTTCTCCCTGTTCATTTCCACGGGTGGGGGAGTCAACCACACTGCTATGGGTCTGGAGTCACATGTAGGCCACCCGGGTAAAGGATGCAGCTGGGACGACTGGGTGAATCCTTTCCCGCAAAGGCAGTTTCCTTTCCTAAAAAGCACGAGTGATTCAGATGGGGGATCTCACGCCCCCGTCCCCAAAAATGGTTTCATCGTTAGATTCCGAAGTCCAGACTTCTGACCGAATTCCAATTCCGCCATCTGCCACGACGGGATTCAAACTCAGGGTTCCAGTCGATAATGGGATTCTGCCATTGCTCCTTCAATCCCCCGGACATGGCATGTGAACCCGCTGGTGCCTCTGCAGGTGGGAAGAGCGGGTGAATCCCTTCCGACACTGAGAGCAGGTGAATGGCCACTCCCCAATGCGGACCCGCTGGTGGGCCAGCAGGGTGGAGGCCTGTGTAAAGCCCTTCCCACACTCAGGGCAGCTGAAGGGCTTCTCCCCTGTGTGGACCCACTGGTACTTTAGCCTGTCGGAGGAATTGCTGAAGGCCTTCCTGCATTCGGGGCAGCTGAAGGGCTTCTCCCCCGTGTGGACCCCCTGATGCCTCAGCAGGGCTGAGGAATTGCTGAAGGACTTCCTGCACTTGGTGCAAAGGAACGGCCTCTCCACGATGTGGACTGCCGGTGGGTCAGCAGACTGGAGGCCTGGGTAAAGCCCTTCCCGCATTTGGGTTAGCTGAAGGGCCCCTCCTCCGTGTGGACCCGTCGGTGCTTCAGCAGGTCAGAGGAATTGCTGAAGGCCTTACTGCAGGGGAATGGCCTCTCCCCGGTGTGAGTGCACTGATGAGTCTCCAGGGCAGACGGGAAACAGAAACTTTTCCCACAGTCACCACACTTATATGGTTTCTCTACGGGGCAGGATCCCTCAGGTTTCTCCATGTACAAAACTTCAGCTGCACACAAACACGTGTAGAGCCCCTCCCTGCCGTAAATTCCTCTTTCCAGGCTGTATAACTATTTCTGGCTCCACACTCAGTGCACTGCTACAGTACGGTCTCTCATCCAGTCCCACTGATGCTGAAAACATACAGAAACAGGAACCAAAAAGCTTTGCTCCTTCTCACAGAATCACAGTCAAAAATTGTTGCCTTCCCAATAGATTGACTGACTGTCAGACGTTGACATCAAAGTGAGAACTGCAGACACTGGATACTCAAGTGTCGAAAAGTGCAGTGCTGGAAAAGCGCAGCAGGTCAGGCAGCATCTGAAGAGCAGGAGAGTGGATGTTTCAAGCATAAGCCCTTCATCTGTTGATTTTGAAACTTCCATCTTCAGATCTTCAAATAATCTGTAAAAAGAGATTACAAAGGTCATCACTGTCAGTTCAGCGTAGAAATTCAGAACAAGCAACTCTACATTTTGCAGAATGTTCTTTTCTTTTGTTATTCCATAAAATTGAAAAGCATTCTCTCTCTTTCTCCCCGTCTGTTCTCACTCTGCTCTAATTCTCCTGAAGGTGCTGATTCAGGATCTTACAGGGACAGAAAAGCAAAAAGATCAAGACTGACATCTCTCTGAATTTTGGATAACTCCACCTGAAAGTTAATGTCTTTCCCAACATTGGAATACTGCTGAGACTGAACAGGTCTGATTTTGGGAAGCAAAAACTATGTCAATTCAGGGTGAACCTGCAATGCAACTTCTTGACGAACAATGAGACACGAAATGGTTAACGTCCCCTGGAAGGGGGAGCAAACGAGACATTAAGGTATTGACACCGACACCAGAGAGAAAGTGAACTAGCCGACCAGGTATACAGAAACAATCTAAGCCCGTTTGCCAGCACTTGGCCTATATTCCTTTAACCCCATCCTATTCATATACCCATCCAGATGCCTTTTAAATGTTGTGATTGCACCAGCCTCCACCACTTCCTCTAACAGCTCGTTCCTTACACACACCGCCCTCTGAATGAAAAAGTTGCCCCTTACGTCCCTTTTAAACCTTCCCTTCCCCTCCCCACCTGCCCACCCTGAACCTATTACCCTTACATTCTGGAGTATCCCATCTCAAGGAAAAGACCTTGACTATTTATCCTATCCATGCCTCTCATGATTTTATCAACTTCAGCCTCCAGCGCGCAAGGGGAAACAGCATGAGTCTGCTCGGCCTCTCCCTATCACTCAAACTCCCCAACTCTGGCAACATCCTTGTAAATCTTTTCTGAACCTTTTCAAGTTTCACTACATCCTTCTGATAGGAGGGAGACCAGAACTGCACAGAACATTACAAATGTGGCTATGGTTCTGCTGAACAATGGCAACTTAATTCCAAAATATTAATTTCTTCATGAGAAGGGAATAATTGGCAATGTAGCTGTAACAGGCCTCTTGCGGAAGAGTGAAGAACTGACAGAGAGAGCTTTGCATTAAAATGGAGAGGAACAGAGGTGATTCTGAGACTGGGGACTTAAATCTAAAGCAAGGAAATTACAACGGCAGAGGTAAGAACAGGCTGCAACAAATGAGGGAACATTATTGAAAGAATTGACAAACATTTAAATAGCACCTGGAGGAATTGCAACAGTTGTTCCATCCTGTCTGAAAAATAAAACACACAAGGTGGCCCAGCCACCGCTAACAAGGGACATTGTGGATTGTACTGGATCCAAAGAATTTGCGTACAAATTGGCTAAAAAAAAAAGCAGCAGATCTGAAGACTGGGAGCAGTTCAGGTTTCAACAAAAGGATTGATGAAAAGGGGAAAATGGGGTATGTGAAGAGAAATAAAAGGATTAGAGAAAACAATAACAATTAGAACAGACAAAAATCTCATGTGGAACAAAGAGATGGCAGACCAATTAACCACATATGTTGCTTCTCTCATCACAAGTAACTTCCCCAAAATGTTGGGGAACACATGGTCCATTGAGAGCAGAACTGAAGGAAATGAGTAGTTGTGGGGAAATGGTGTTGAGGAAATTGATGGATTAAAAGTTGACAAATCCCCAGGACCTCATAATCCACACCCCAGACTATGGCCCGAGGTCATGCAATTGGCAAATCTTGGGCTGATCTTAGCAGGGCTAATAGATTTAATGGTAAGGTCCCAGGGAGTGTTGATGAACAAAGTGACTTTGGAGTGCAGGTTCCTAGCTCCTTGAAAGTAG
>NC_057753.1:9314082-9331902 GCF_004010195.1 Chiloscyllium plagiosum
AAATAGACAGGGGGCACTGTGGGTGGCAGGGTGGGAATGGACAGGAGGAGCTGTGGATGAACAGGGGGCGCTGTGGGTGGTGAGAGAACGGAGAGGAGGTGCTGTGGGTGGCAAGAAGGGAATAAGTGACCTCAAGGACAACATTTTTATGCAGAGTGGTGTGGGTGTGTGTGGAACAAGCTGCCAGGTGAAGTGGTGGAGATGGGTACAATTACAATATTTAAAAGGCATCTGGGAGGAATATGGGTCAAAGGGTGGAACTTGGGACTGGGCCAGATTGGGACATCTGGTCAGCATGGATGAGTTGAACCAAAGGGTCTGTTTCCGTGCAGTGTGTCTCTAGATGTCTATAATTCTATGATTGAAACCAGACCTTTCTACTGATAATCTTCCTGTTGGATTTTTTTAGTGCACTCAGTTTCAGGAGATTTGTGGTAGGTACATGTCCCCTATAATGGGAATTCTGGAAAATATAAAGAGGGTGTTAAAAGTACTTCAACTTTGGGAACACTGGGACTTGTGGAAGCTGTGCATTTGACAAACCTTTTCAGAGAAATTCTCTCCAACTGGCGGACTATAGACAGTTTTCCCACGGAATAGTACACAGATATTAAGAATGTTACCTTCTGTAACACATTTTCCTGAAAAATGCAGAAGAAATCAACTTGCTAATGTGAAACAAATGTTGGAGAGAAAGGAAACTGCCAAGATCAAAAGGCTGATGAATGTCAACATTTATCAGATTGTTTCGAGAACAGAAAAACCTGCACTGGAGACACCCTGAAGAGGGCTGTCTCATACCTATTCCTTCAATTAGTTTTGAAATATTGTTTGTATGTCTTAATTGTTAAGTCATACCTAGCACATGGAAAGATGGCTATGATTTGTGGAGGTCAGTCATCTCGGCTCCAGGACATCTCTGCAGGGGTTCATAGGCCGAACCATCTTCATCAATGACCTTCCTCCATCATAAGTTCAGAGTGGAGATGTCGCAATAATTGCAGATGTTCAGCACTATATACAACTCCTCACAAACTGAAGCAGTTCAGTTTGAAATGCAACAAGATCTTAACCATATCCAATGGGCTGATGAGTGGCAAGTAACATGAATGCCATGCAAATGTCACAGAATGACTCATCCCCAAAAGAGATAATCTGACCACTGTCCTGTGATATCAACAATGTTACTGTCACTAAATACCCCACGATCAACATCCTTGGGGTTTACCATTGAACAGAAACTCAACTAGATGAACCATATATACACAGTGGCTACAAAAGCAGGTCAGAGGCCAGAAATACTGTAGTGAGTAACTCACCTCCTGACTCTCCAAAACCTGTTCCAACTTCTACATGCCACAAGTCAGCAGTGTAATGGAATACTCCCCACTAGCTTGGATGGGGTTGCAGCTTCAACTGTATTTGAAACGCTTCATACCATCCAGGTCAATGTTGCCTGCTTGATTGGTACCATATCCACTGTTCAGAAGACGCACTGCAAAAATTTACCAAGGCACCTTACAAATTAACTTTAAAACTAACGACCACTTCCATCTAGAAGGACCAGGACAACAGATACTTGGGAACACAACCTCTTGCAAGTACCCCTCCAAGCCACTCACCATCTTGACTTGGAAATGTATTGCTGTTCCTTCAGTGTCACTGGTCCAAATCCTGGAATTCCTTCCCTCAAGACATTGTGGGTCACCGTACAGGATGTGGACTGCAACAGTTCAAGAAGGCAGCTCATCACCACATTCTCAAGGGGAACCAAATGCTGGCCAGCCAGTGACGCCCATGTACCAGAAGTAGATGTTAATAAATTATCGAAACAGAGGGTTGGTATCTGCAAGCTAAAAAAAAATCAACGTTAAGGAGGGTCAGATGGAGGGCATTGATTCGGTGCTTATTTGAGAACAGATAAAGAGCGATTAAAAACAAATTACTGCGGATGCTGGAATCTGAAACCAAAAGAGAAAATGCTGGAAAATCGCAGCAGGTCTGGCAGCATCTGTAAGAAGAGAAAAGAGCTGATGTTTCGAGTCTAACTGACCCTTTGTTAGTTAGACTCAGAACGTCAGCTCGTTTCTCTCCTTACAGATGCTGCCAGACCTGCTGAGATTTTCCAGCATCTTCTCTTTTGGTTAAAGAGCGATTATACTGACACTGAATTGGAACTAGAGTTTAGAGTTAAACACCTGTAGTGTTTCACACAATGGAAAAATCTAAAATCGAGGAAACATTGGCCTCTAACGTGTACTTCAGTTAAGAAGGCATATGGGATACTGGATTTCATAACATTAATGGCGCCTTCAATTCCCACGATTCCATGCGATCGAGAAGCCTCTCTATTTGTGGCGCTGGAACAGAAACTGGGTACTTCCAAGATCGCAGTGACCAGGAGAGCATTGATGTGTTGATGTTATTTTCAGTTTGTAGACAGGAGAAAAGAGAACGCCAGGAGTGGAGGAAAGACATTTAAATTATATTAGATTAGATTAGATTAGATTACAGTGTGGAAACAGGTCCTTCGGCCCAACAAGTCCACACCGACCTGCCGAAGCGAAACCCACCCATACCCCTACATTTAACCCTTACCTAACACTATGGGCAATTTAGTATGGCCAATTCACCTGACCCTGCACATCTTTGGACTGTGGGAGGAAACCGGAGCACCTGGAGGAAACCCACGCAGACACGGGGAGAACGTGCAAACTCCACACAGTCAGTCGCCTGAGGCAGGAATTGAACCCAGGTCTCAGGCGCTGTGAGGCAGCAGTGCTAACCACTGTGCCACCGTGCCGCCCACATGATGAAGATGGATTTGAAATTCAATGCAGGAGGAGGGATAACTTGAGCCAGCACCCGGCCCATATCCCTCCCAACCCTTCCTATTCATATACCCATCCAGATGCCTTTTAAATGTTGCAATTGCACGAGCCTCCTCCACCTCCTCAGGCAGCTCATTCCATACACTTGCCACTCTCTGCGTGAAAAGGTTGTCCCATAGGTCTCCTTTAAATCTTTTCCCCCTCACCCTAAACCTATGTTCTAGAGTTATCGACTCCCCCACCCCAGGGAGAAGACTTTGTTTATTTATTCTATCCGTGCACTTCATCATTTTAGAAACCTTTATAAGGTCACCCCTCAGCGTCCGACTCTCCATGGAAAACTGCCAGCCTGTTTAACTTCTCCCTATAGCTCCAATCCCTCAACCCTGGCATCATCCTTGTAAATCTTTTCTGAACCCTTTCAAGGTTCATACATCCTTCATTAGGAAGGAGACCAGAATTGCATGCAATATTCCAAAAGTGACTTAACCAATGTCATGTACAGCCACAACATGACCTCCCAACTCCTGTACTCAACACTCTGACCGATAAAGGAAAGCATACCAAACACCTTCTTCACTCTCCTATCTATCTGCGACTCTCCTTTCAAGGAGCTATGAACCTGCACTCCAAGGTCACTTTGTTCAGCAACACTCTAGGACCTTACCATTAAATAGTTCTGCTAAGATCAGCCCAAGATTTGCCAATTGCATGATCTCGGACCATAGTTTGAGGTGTGGATTACCAGCACCGGGATTTGTAAACTTTTAACCCCATCAATTTCCCCTTGAGAATGTGGTGATGAGCTGCCTTCTTGAACCAATTGCAGTGTGGGCCTGTTAGTCAGCTTGAAGCAGACCCTTCAGGATGAGGTACAGCAGGGACTAGGTTCAGCAAATGGAAAGAGAATATGTGGGATGGAGATTTTCAGCTTCTAGGGAATAAGAGAGGAAAGAGAGTTCATTATAAATTAGAATTGTTCAGATGGGCCAATGGGCCGAGGAGTAGCAAATGGCGTTTCATTTAGAGAAATGAGAGGTGTTGCATTTTGCAGCTGTATAAGACATTGTTTAGGCCACTTTTAGAATACTGTGTTCAGTTCTGGTTTCCCTGGTATAGCAAAGAGGTTGTGAAACTTTGGAAGTGGTTGGAGAAGATTTGCAAGGCTGTTGCCATGCTTGTGACCTACAGTGAGAGGCTGAAGAGGCCAGGGATATTTTCCCTGGAGAATTGGAGGCTATGAGGTGATCTGATAGATATTTATGAGGCGCATGAATAGGGTAAATACCCAAGAGTCCAAAACGAGAGAATATATGTTTGAGGTGAGAGGGGAATGATTTAAAAGGGATGTGACCGGCAAGGTTTTCATGCAGAGGATGGTGCATGTGTGTAACAAACTACCAGACAATGACAACATTTAAAAGGCATGAATAGAAAGGATTTAGAGGGATATGGGCCAAATGCGACTAGGTTAATTTAGGATATTTGGTTGGCATGACAAGCTGGGCTGAAGGGTCTGTTTCCATGATTTTTGACTCTAATCAGCTTTGCTGAAAGCAGCAGAGTCAGAGCACTTTCAGAGCAGCTTTCAAAGATGTTTTGCCCCTACTGGGAGCAGAACAAGTTAGTGAAATCTTTAATTTGTGGGACAGCAACTGAGTGAATGAGTACATCCAGAATTTTAGTGGAAAGTGGGAATTCATTGCACTATGGGGATGAAGTGCTTTAAGGTTTACCAGCAGTAAGTAGTGTGCTGAGTGGGGAGCTGAATGAAGGGTTAGGTGGGTTCTTGTTTTAAACTGCTCATTTCTTTCAGCCTCCAACATTGTATTTCCACTGCTGTGCATCAGAAGGAGTGAATCAGTCACTGGTATCATTAGAAACCTTACGGTTTTCAGTACCGCAGGTGTTACATTGTTTCCTGAGCATTTTAAAGTTTACTGACAGCAGCGGGGTTTGGGCTGTATTCGCTAGAAACGATTAAGCAAACAGATAACACATGTACAAGAGGGCAGGGTGGGACTTGTCTTTTGATTTGGTGGAAGGTGGGAGGTTCTGCGCACTGTGATCCGGGGCAAACGCGACTGCAGTAAATCATCAAATCTCTACAGTGTGGAAGTAGGCCATTCAACCCCTCTGAAGAGCATGCCATCCAGACCCACGCCCACCAGTTCCATGCCCTGGCTAGTAGTTCCTGCTGGGGGATGAAACTCGGCCATAAAATTAGGGGGAGTAGATTTAAGGTAGAGATGAGGAGGAGCTGTTTTTTTCCCGGAGAGTAGTTAATCTGTGAAGGGTGAGGGTGGATTGGCCATGCTAAATTGCCCCACATGGTCCAGGGATGTGCAGATTATGGTGGATTCGCCATGTTAAATTACCCATAGTGTCCAGGTATGGGCAGGTGAGGTCTATTCGGGGGGTAAATATCGGGCAGGAGGGGAAGGGGAATGGATGTGGGTGGGTTACCCTTCGGAGGGTCGGTGTGGTCTCATTGGGCCGGGTGACCTGCTTCTACATTGTGCGGATTCTCTGAAGGGAAAGGATTTTTGCAAACTGTGCAGGGCAGTGCGGGCCGTTAATCCGGAGCAGGCGCAGTGCGGAGCCGCCGTTCGTCCCGCCCCTTCGTCTCGTCACGCCCCGTCTCGTAGGCCGTCGCTCGACACTTGCTCCTCCCACTGTCCCGGCCGCGCTCCGTCTTTGTACCAGCCTCTCGCTCCACCCAGTCGCTCCGCCCCCTCCCCGCTCCTCCCCTTCCTGTGTCTCCCTCCGCCGCCTCGACCCATCGATGACGTCACAACGCGGAAGTGGCTCTGCTCGCCCCGATCGGCCCCCCTCCCCGCTGCTCGCTCCTCCCCTTCCTGTGTCTCCCTCTGCCGCCTCGACCCATCGATGACGTCACAACGCGGAAGTGGCTCTGCTCGGCTCAGAGTAAAACCCTTTCGCTGGGCAACTCTTCAATCTGAGAGGAAGAAAATCTGTTCACTGGTAGCGACTGGAGTGAATCCAGGGAGGGCACAGACTCTGCAAACTCATGTATGTGTCTTAATTGCCCGGGTGAGGAGGGACAGAAGGATAGGGTGGTGCTGTTTTCCCCAGCCCGCGCCAGAATCTTAGGGGTAACCTTATAGACTTTTATAAAATCATAAGGAGCATGGATAGGGTAAATAGACACAATTACAGCATTTAAAAGGCATCTGAATGGGTGTATCAATACAATACAGGGAACACGTGCTGGCAACTGTGACTAGATTAATTTAGGATATCTGGTCAGCACAGAAGAGTTTGACTGAAGTGCCTGTGCCTGTGTCTGTTTCTGTGTGTTTATTTCAATGACTCTGGCTTTCCACTAACGTCTGCCACGTCTGTATGTTCAGTTTCTCTCTCTGGTGTCGGTATTAATACCTTGATGTCTCATTATGCTCCCCTTCCCGGGGACATTAACCATTTCTTGAAGCTGCATTGCAGGTTCACCCTGAATTGACACACTTTATTTTGCTTCCAATAATCAGACCTGCTCACTCTCAGCATTATGCCAATGACGTGAAAGATATTAACTTTCAGGCGGAGTTTCAGAGATGTCAGTCTTGACGTTTTTGCTTTTCTGCCCCTGTAAGATCCTGAATCAGCACCTTCAGGAGAATTAGAGCGGAGTGAGAACAGAGGGGGAGAGAGAGAATGGGATGGTGCTTTCAATTTTGTGGAATAATAAAAGAAAAGAATGTTCTGCAGAAAGCAGAATCGCTTGTTCTGAACTTCTACCCTGGACTGACAATGATGACTTTTATATTCTCTTTTTACAGAGTGTTTGAAGATCTGAAGACAGAAGTTTCAAAATCAACTTAAAATCAACTCTCCTGCTCCTCAGATGCTGTCTCACCTGCTGTGCTTTTCCAATGCTGTACTTTTTGACACTGACTCTCCAGCGTCAGCAGTCCTCACTTTGATGTCAATGTCTGACGGTCATTCAATCCATCAGGACCACCACGATTTTTTACTGTGATTCTGTGAGAAGGAGCAAAGCTTTTTGGTACATTTGAGTAAATGTTTGAGTACGTTTCCAGCATCAATGGGACTGGATGATAGACCTACTGTTGCAGTGCAGAGTGTGGAGCGTGTAACAGCTATATCGTCTGTTAAGAGGAAATCACAGTGCAAAGGGGTTGTACATGCGTTTGTGTGCAACTGAAGCTTCGGCCATGGAGAAACATGAGGAATGCTGCCACGTGGAGAAATCATGGAAGTGTGGTGACTGCGGGAAAGGCTTCTGTGTCCCATCTGCCCTGGAGACTCATCGGCGCAGTCACACCAGAGAGAGGCCTTTCAGCTGCCCTGAGCGCAGGAAGGGCTTTACCCAGGCTTCTGCCCTGTGGACTCACCAGCGGGTCCGCACAGGAGAGAGGCCATTCCCGTGTCCCGAGTGCAGGAAGGCCTTCAGCAATTCCTCCCACCTGCTGACTCACCGGCGGGTCCACACTGGGGAGAGGCCCTTCACTTGCCCCAAGTGCGGGAAGGGATTTAGTCAGGTGAGCAACTTGTGGAAGCACCAGTGTCTCCACACCGGGGAGAAACCCTTCAGCTGTCCCGAGTGCAGGAAGGCCTTCAGCGATTCCACCACTCTGCTGAGCCACCAGCAGATCCATATGGGGGAGAGGCCATTCCCCTGCACCGTGTGCTGGAAGACCTTCAGCAATTCCTCAATCCTGCTGAGACACCAGAGGGTTCACACAGGGGAGTGGCCTTTCAGCTGCCCCGAGTGCAGGAAGGGGTTCAGCGATTCCTCCAATCTCCATTCCCACCAGCAGATCCACACTCTGGAGAAGCCCTTCGGCTGTACAGTGTGTGGGAAGGCCTTCACCCGCTCCTCCCACCTGCGGAGGCACCAGCAAGTTCACGTGCCATCGCAGGGTGATTGAAGGAGCAACAACTGAGTGCCATTAGGAACTGGACTATCAACCCAGTTCCGGGGACTCCTGAGTTTTAATCCAGCCGCAGCAGATCGCGGAATTGGAATTCGGTCAGAAATCTGGAGTTCAGAATCTGATGAAACCGTTTTCGGGGTGGGGGGCCCATCTGATTCACGCATGCTCTTTTTAGGGAAGGAAACTGCCATTGTAGGAAAGGATTCATTCAGTCATCCAGCTGCATCCTTTACCTGGTCTGGCCTACACGTAACTCCAGACCCACAGTTGTGTGGTTAACACTATACTGCCCAGCACCTCCCCTTCCCCCCACCGCAACCCAGTCCCTGGCAGATGAGCAGAGAGAAACATTGAGTGGGGAAAGACTTACTTGTTTACAGGGTATGGGTTGAAATTGCTGAGTGAGGCAATACTTCCTACAGTTAAGGCTGTACCAAGGATCCAATTACAAACTGACAAGTCGGTGGTGACCATTGTAAAGAAGGTGAGGTGGTGTGGGGTGGGGGTGCACGCTTTGACCTTAAGCTATTTAAAAAGCAGCTACTTTTTCTACACCTTTTTGCTGGGGGGGGATCTGAAGCTGTAACAATGTTGGGTCACAATAAAGGTTACCTGAACTTATCACCGGGCTCAGACTCTCTTTGAAAGCATTTAGCTCCAAGAGGGTTTTGTTTTAAAGCTGCTCATTTCTTTCAGCCTCCTGCACTAAGTTTTCAATGCCGTGTATCAGAAGAAGCAGTGAATGGGTAGCTAGTATCGTTAGAAATTGTAAATTTTTCAGGAATGCAGGTGCTGTCGTTTCATTGGCATTGTAAAGTTTACTGGCAGCACTGGGAGGTGTGGGCTGTGTTCACTAGAAACGATGTGGAGGTGCCGGTATCGGACTGGGGTAGATAAAGTTAAAAATCACACAACATCAGGTTATAATCCAACAGGTTTATTTGGAAGCATTAGCTTTTGGAGCACCGCTCTTTTATCAGGTTGGTTGTGGAGAATGAGATCATGATCATGGAATTTAAACCCAAAGGAGTCCAGTGTCAACAGGTTTATTCGGAAGCACTAGTTTTTGGAGCGCCTCTCCATCAGGTAGCTGTGGAGCAGGATCATAAGACACAGATCTTAAAGCAAAAGATCACAGTGTCATGCAACTGATATCTTTTAGAATGGGTTGCAGGTTTCGGTTCATTAATATGTAAATCCAAGAACAACATCTAAGTCATGTTCTTGAGATGACTTATGGTTTTATATTTTAAAAAGTGACATCTCCGCTCACACAATGCGTTAAAGATGCGAGCTTCGAGTCTGTCAGTATTCCAATCTTGAATCAGATTGGTTCTGTTTTCAAAGTAGGAATTTATAAAATATTACATGGCTTGACTGCCTGCAGACTGTGCGCTTTTTGAGCAAAATTGAAAGTATCTGCAAATATTCTGCCAATAAAAATTCACTCCATTGAGTTGTATGTGCACGCATGCATGACAGAGTGACAGTGTGGGCATGTGAGTTTGTGTGTGTGCGCACATAAGAGTGTGTTCATGCTTGTTAAAGTGCGAGTGTGATGGAGTATAAGCCTGTGAGTGTGTGTGTATATGAGAGGGGTATGAATAAAAGCAGGGGGTTGCATTTTGCTCAAATGAGGAAGGGCAGGACTTGTACAGTTAAAACAGAGACATGGGAGGGTTCAGGTACATAGTGATGCGACCTGCAAAGAACTGGTAGACTGGATGGTTAAGAAGACATTTAGCACCATTGCCGTCATTGATCACACTGTCCAGTATAGGAGTTGGGACATCACATTGAGATTGTACAGAATGTTGATGAGGCCACTTATAGAGTACTGAGTACAGTTTGGTTACCCTGTAATACTATTAGAGAGGGTTCGAAAAAGATTTACTAGGATGTTGCCAGGACTGAAGGGTTTGAGTTATAAGGAGTGGCTGGGACTTCTTTCACTGGAGCACATGAGGATGAGGAGTGACCTTATTGGAATTTATAAAATCATGAGGAGTGGAGTTAAGGTGAATAGCAAAGGGCTCTTCCTTAGCATAGGGGAGCTCAAAACTCGGGGGGCATATTTCTTTAAGGTGAGAGGGGAGAGATTTAAAAGGAACCTGAGGAGCAACGTTTTGACAGAGGGTGTTTTGCATGTGGAATGAACTTGCTGAGGAAGTGGTAGATGCAGGTTTAGTTATTATGTTCAGAAGGCATTTGGATGGGTACATGAATAGAACAGTTTAGAGGTTTACGGACCAAACACAGGCAGGTGGGACGAGTTTAATTTGGGAATCCTGGACGAGTTGTGACCGAAGAGTCTGTTTCTGTGTTGTATTCCTCTATGAATCAGAAGTGATCTTGTTGAAACCAGTAGAATTCTGAAAGGGGCTTGACAGGATAGATGCAGATAAAATGCTCCTTTGTGGGGGGAGTCATAGAATCCTGACAATGTGAAAGCAGGCCATTCAGCCTACGATCGAGCCCTCCACAATCACCTGATGAAGGAGCGTCGCTCCGAAAGCTAGTGTGCTTCCGTTGGACTATAACCTGGTGTTGTGTGATTTTTAACTTTGTACACCCCAGTCCAACTCCGAATCATTCAGCCTATGTATTCCACACTGGCCCTCTGAAAAGCATCCCACCCTTACTCCGTATTTCCCATAGCTAATCCACCCTACCTTGCATATCCTGAACAATATGGGTAGTTTAGCATAGCCAATCCAGCCTAACCTGCACATCACTGGATACTATGGATGATTTAGCATGGCCAATCCACCCTAACCTACACCCTAATCTAAAAATGACCTTCTCAAGAATGTAATTTAAATGCAGAGCTTTTCTAAGAAAAATGTCAGTCTGACTCAACATTGGGATACAGACGAATTCACACCTATTGTTAGAAAAGCTCTGCATTTAAATTACATTCTTGAGAAGGTAACAAAAAACAAATTCTGGGATTAACATGCCAAAGAGCAGAAACACATTCTAAAAGATGAAAGATTTAATCTAAAATTGTTTAATGTATCACATTTCCATGACACTGGACTCCTTTGGCTATAAATTCCATGATCATGATCTCATTCTCCACAACCAAGCTGATAAAAGAGCGGTGCTCCAAAAGCTAATGCTTCCAAATAAACCTGTTGGATTATAACCTGGTGTTGTGTGATTTTTAACTCTGTCCATGGGAACCACGTGTTGTGGAACCGGTAACAGTTGTTATTTTGTGATCTGTTCCTCCTGAAACAGTCTGTTTATGTGCTTTGTGCGAGATCAGGCTAGCAGCTTTTAAATCCTTTTGTTCAGCAGCACAAGCAAACTGTAGGTCAGCAATCGTATTTCGAGAGTGGTACTTCCAGCTCTGGTAGTCCTGTTGGGTCACCAGAGAGGGACGGAGAGAAGATGTCACATCTAAAAAGCAAACAGAAAAGTTGTTTCGGTTGTTCAGTCAGTTGAGTTGGTTCTGCACTCAGATGAGACTGGATACTGATTTTAATGGATCAGAATTGAACACTACAATGGAACACCTTAAATTTCAAGAACATTGAAAGGGCAAATCCAACTGTAACTTTGAAGAGATATGCTTCCATTTCTAACCTTGGGTGATCCAAATGAGACATTTTTACTGATAGCTCCATAATCATCTTCCTGCTGGATTATTTCAGGGCAAAAAGTTTCTAGTGGAAGAAAGTGGTATAGATAAAAGTGAATGAGGTGTATTTTCCATCGGGTGGGGGATTTCAAGACTACGGGGCACATTTTTAAGGTGAGAGGAGACAGAAGTAGCGACTTTGTTTTTATGAAGTGGTTCATGTGTGGAATGAACTGACAGAGGAAGTGGTGGATGCCGCTACAATTACAACATTTAAAAGGCATTTGGATAAGTACATGAATAGGAAAGGTTTGTGGGAATATTCAGTCAGCAACAGGCAAGTGGAACGAGTTTAGCTTGGGATTATGTTTGGCATAGACTAGTTGAACTGAAGGGTCTGTTTCCATGCCATATGACAGATTATACGGTCTGACTATCCAGATAACGCATGTGCTCACATCCCTATTGATCTCTGATCAAATGTTACAGTATATAAGATAACAGAATGTGAAAGAAGATCTTTTGGTTTTAGGGATGTGGAAACCAGAATTGTCTGTTCTGAATCTCTGCGCTGACTTCCATAATCTCTTTATACAGGTTACAAGAAGAGAAGGATCTACAGAGAGAAGTCTGAAAGCAAAAGTCATTTCAGGTCTGAAACAGCCACTCAACTCGCCATGAGCTGAAGATCACACGTCTCTGGACCTCAAATGTGAAAGGTTTATCTGTTCTGTTGGCTTCAAAGGTTTTTAAACATCAGTGCGATTGGAAATTCTTGGAGTGAGAGAACACGCACACATGAATGTGAAAGTGTTCAATTTACCATCAGAGGAAGTATCCCTAGGAACACTGCCTGAGTGAGAGTCTTCCTATGTACTTGGCTGTGGAAGGAGCTTGAACCAGTTAGACAGATCAAACCCTCACTGCACAATTGTTACGGACCAGACTGGATACCCAGACAAAAAGTTGAAGAAGGTAGCCGTGACCCTCACTTTTTCGCATTTTAAAGCTACGTGTGAAATGTAACTGCTGGCCGTTAAGCAAAGTACGGTTTGTTTAAATGCTGTTATTAAAATACAGCCAAAGAGAGGAATTTAGGATAATTCCGCAGACTGGAAACTTAATAGACACACAGTAACTGTTACTAAGTAACTATTCCAGTAAAGTAATGTCCCATTAAACACACCCCTTTTGGCAAAAAGGCAAATTCCAAAACAGATTTTCCCATCGAGTTCTCCAGGAGGAACAAACCAACAAGAGCAAATTCAGAGAGAGTAGCAGCCAAGAGACAATCACTGAAGCTTCCAACTCCTCCTACTTAAGGCTAAAATCTAAAAAAAAGTAGAAAATGTGGTCTAAGAGCACTGGCCATGCTCAAGTTGCTCCCATTGGTCTGTTCCGAATGTTGTGTTTGTGCTCGCCTCCGCCACCTCCTCTAGTGGCACGTTCTGTGTGCGCACCACCCTCTGGGTGGGGGATAAAGGTTGCCCATTGGGTCCCTTTTGTCTTTCCTCTCCTGCCTTGGACCCACACCCCATGGTTCTGGACTCCCCCATTCTGGGGGAGGGGGGGGGGGGGGAGGAAGAGGGGGGGGAGGGGGGGGCGGGGGGGAGAAGAGAGAGAGAAGACCTTAATTATTCACCCTATCCATGCCCTTTATGATTTTGTAAACCTGTATACAGTCACCCTTCTTGTAAATCTCATTCATGAACTGTATTGAAAAGCCAAAGATACATCAACATCCAACTGACAGATGTCCTACTCCCAAAATAGTGTCTCATATTAATTTCCATCAGAAAGTGGTGATGCCAAGGCCATGTCTTGCTCCCTCTGGGATAGGGACTTGGCCACTTTATCCTGCCGATGGTTATATGAATTGTCGAAGAATCATGGAATCTCTTTGGTGCGGAAACAGGCCCTTCGGCCTAACAATCCATACTGAGCCTCTGAAGAGTAATCCACACACACCCATTCTCCTACCCTATTGCTCTCCATTTACCCCTGACTAATGCATCACACCGACACAGCCCTGAACACTGTGGGACAATTAAGCATGGCCAATTCACCCTAACTAGCACATCTTTGGACTGTGGGAGGGAACGGAGCACTCAGAGGAAACACACACAGACACGGGGTAAAACTTACAAACACCACACAGAGTCACCCCGAGGGAGGAATCAAACTCCGACTCAGCCAGCAATCAAGACCCTGGCAATTTCCACTTACTTCCAGCCTCTTGTCTCAAAAGCCGCTGGAATTGAAAGATTCCATCTGAAGTTTTATTTTGCTTCAGTTCCAACCTTCACTGTCGGAACTCTGTTTCCATTGTCAATATTCTGACAACTTTACAGAGAGGAGGGAGAAACTGGAGCCAATCTTTATACAGTCTAGATTTATTTCCAGAGCGAAATGTGATGGGTGTAACCCTCTCAACTCCAGTTCACGCTGTGGCAGTCGGTCTCCCTTAGTATGATCAATCTTACCCATATTGTCTTTTTTCCCCAGGGATGGGGAATTGAAGACTGGAGGGGATGGGTTTGAGGTGAGAGGGGAAAGACTTAGGAAGGACCTGAGGGGAAACGCCTTCACGCAGAGGGTGGTGCGTATGTGGATTTGGCTGCCAGAGAAAGTGGTTAAGGCAGATACAATAACAACATTTAAAAGGCATCTGGATGGATTTTTGGATCTTAAAATCATAGAATCTCTACAGTGTGGAAACAGGCCCTTTGGTCCAAAACATTCACACTGGCCTTCTGAAGAGTATCCCACCCAGACCCATTCCCCTATTACTCTACATCTACCTCTGAAGACTTGAAACAGACTATTGAAATAGAAACGGGATACGGGGATACAAATGCCTGGGTTGAATGGGTGAAGTACACTGTGAAAAGTCTGAACAAAAGCAATTGCTATGCATGTGCCTCAGGTAGACCGGTGGCTCGCGTGGAAGTGGGACAGGGCTGGTGTGACATGTATGATAGCCCTGTCCCAGGACGAAATGGCGTGGGGCGACCCAGGCTGTCGGTCTTTGCTGTTGTTGTTCCCTCCCCTGAAGAAGGAGGATTTAAAAAGTCCCCCTTCATTTTCGGACGTGGTCGGGAATCACACGTCCGTGCGCGAAGGCAAGGGTCAGACCAGTCCCGATTTCTAGGAGACTTAAGCTCATGCTCGGAAATTGAATTGGTTCCCGAGACAGAGTTGGGAGGAAACTATTCAGCTTTAAAGATACCCCGAGCGGATTTGTGGCGGAAAGATTCTAAGACCAACTATGCCCTCTGACTGGCGAGGTACTTGTGCAATTGGCTACTCCATTCACCCTAGCATTTGAAAAAGGTGAGATTCCTGAAATGGGGAAAAGGAGGAGTGCATAGTCAGTCTTTGCTACCTCCTTTGATGATGATATTTATTTGGACTCGATAGGGGTTCCCAGAGGGATGCCTGATGAATTTAACGCTCGTAACCAGATAGCAGCTGGATTTGAGTCTCTTTTCTGGTGGGTTATGATTAATAAAAATGTTGATTGGATTAATTACATTTTTTATAACCAACAAAGATTTATAAATTACACCAGAAACATTGTTAAAGGAATAGCTGAACAGTTAGATGCCACAAGCCTGGGAAAATATGATAGCCTTAGATATGATGTTGGCAGAAAAAGGGGGAGTTTGTGTTATGTTAGGGGAAGTTGCTGTACCTTTATTCTGAATAACACGGCCCCAGATGGCTCGATTACTCGAGCCTTAGAAGGATTGACGACCCTCTCATGTGAATTGGCTGAAAATTCTGGCGTGGACACTTCAATAGCGGGGTGGTTGGAGTCTTGGTTCGGCAAATGGAAAGGAGTTGTGGTTTCCATTCTAACTTCCTTGACAGTGGTCGTTGGGATTCTGGCAGTACTAGGCTGTTATATTATTCCTTGTATTCGGAGTCTTGCTCAGAGAATGCTCGAGACCGCCTTGACCAAACAGAAGCCCCTGAAGGGTATGCAGGGGGACGGCCTTTACTTGTTAACAACTTATGATGTTGAAAATACCCCCGAAGACATTTCCGAAGTAGATGAACTTTCAGGTCTGATGCTCTCTAACCTGGAGGCCTCATTGTCCCAGAATCAATAAGATCAACATACACTGACAAAAAGAAAAGGAGGGATTGAGAGAGATAAATTTCCGGTTGTCAGGTGTATGTTGATTTTAACGAATATAAAGGGTCTTTTAAGAAATAATTTTAAGCTAAGAAATTACTTTGTGTTGTAGCTGAGCAATAAAAAGCAGCAGGGGTATTTCGCAATAAGCTCATAGTCCAAAAAGTGGACCTACAAACTATCAAGATAGTAAAGGATGATCTCAGAAGTCAGACGGTTAGATAAGATAAGAGGAACTGGACAAAGTAACAGGAAAGCTGTAACGAACAAGGACAGCCAAATAAGGCAGATTTAAAGAAAAACAAATGAGGTAATTAATAAGTATGATAGGCTTAGGCTTGGGTGCAGGGAATTACCAAATGAAGGAATAACAGGCGCAAGTAGTAACCAAATAAGGGGATAGAATGAAACAGACACTTATGATAGGTTTATTGCTCAGTGTAGGGGTGTCGAGAGACCCCTCAAAAGTATAAAAAGCTCTAAATTTTACTGTCAGGTGTGTCTCTCTTCGTAGAGCCACCCATCTTGCAAGATGTACAAATAAATGTGCTGTTTCGGAACTCTTTGACTCGGACTGAAAATTATTGATTAAGTGGGGTTCGTTTCTCACACTACCGTATGGGGGTATGGTTTACATTAAAATTGGAGGGTCATGTCAGAGTGTTTGTTTATATTGAGCAGTTGTAGTTGGTAAAATACACTCCCTGGAGGAGCACCTTCTATGATGCTGCATTTCTTGCCTTCTGCCCTTCCCCTATTTGTTATCTCCCATCCTGATTTTACATTCTTTTGGTCAAATTTAATTTCATATTAATCAGACTTTGTATCCACTGTGTGTTTGTTTGTTTGTTGGATTATTGTAAGACAAAATTAATAGTGTAATGTTATTTCTGATGTCAGAGTTTGACATTGAATGTGCAGGTGTGAATATCATTAAGTTGGGAAAATAAATCAAGAACTTGTGCTTTTTAACAAAAACAGCAGTTCACTGCTATCAATGGCATTGTCTCATTTGAGGAGGATGATTCAAGTCTGACCAACAAACTGTTTCATACAGTCACCCAATTTAATTAAAATTGTTTAGAAAATAACTCTGGCAGATTAAGATTTATACAACTTATTTATAAGATTTATTTATATGTCCAGTTCTCTACCTGGTCTCCTCTACATTGGGGAGAATGGAGGCCAACTTGCAGAACATTTTAGAGAACAGCTCTGGGACGCTGAAACTAAATGACTCCACTGCCCTGTGGCCGATCACTTCAACTCTCCCTCCTCCACCACCAAACTCTAACCACCTGACGCCTGGAGAAAGAACACCTCATCTTCTGTCTCTTAAATACAGCTGCTGTTTCTCTACTTATGGATGTTTGCAGTTTCCTTAATTAGATATTGATTCAAGGGCTTGGTGGTGATAGGGAATCTATCCTTGACTAATAACAATGGTCACAGGCACAAAGCATTAGACATTTAAAAAACACTTTTCTTGCAACCTTTTTCTAAATTATAAAGCTATAAAAATATGAAAATAACATTCTAACAAAAATAACAGTAAACCAACTACTACACTACTCCATAAAACACATCAAAACAATACTCACTACAGATCAATAAATAAATGTGCTCAGTGCAATAAGACCTTAGCTCTCAATCTTCAAGAGCGTTAATTATTACCCCAATATTTGTTTGAAATACTTCCTGTCAGGGCATCGAGTTCACTATACCAAACCAACATGGCTACACAAAGGCCCTAATTAAAATGTCAGACAAATCTGCTTCCAGGTAATTCAAAAAGGGCTGCCATGTCTTATAAAAATTCTGTTTTTTGGTGCACCATATTTGTGAGAAAGTCCAAAGCAATGTGTTCCATAATTAACTGGTGGCACCCCGACAGATGCTGGGATGTGGGGGGGGTTCACAGACACCCAGCACATCAGAATGTTCTTCCTTGCACAAAAAGTGAGGATATTAAAAAGCTTTCACCCATGCTTCCCCTAGGGAAGATAGGTTCGTCAACCCCAGAAGGAGAGAGACGGGGTCAACCTTACCTTTGGTCCCCAGGATCCTCTCTATTACTCCTGCCATAGCGCTCCAATACATAAGAGGCTTATGGCAGAACCATAAGCAACGAGTGAGGGTACCTGTGCCTATTTTACACTTGGGGCACATTGAAGATGCTCCCTCCTTTGATTTTGCTGGATGAACCCTATGAAGAATCTTTAACTGCATAGCATTGGGTCCTATTACAAATCAAAATCTTCCTTGCATTCTTACAAATATCCTCCCATGTTTCCAAAGTGATCTCAACTCTTAACTCTCTACTCCAGACCTCACATAGTCGCT
>NC_057753.1:9332402-9340431 GCF_004010195.1 Chiloscyllium plagiosum
AGTGGTGCCGTGTTTAAGGAATGTCAGCGATAAGGGTAGATTGGAAAATTAGGACAGCTCTCCTCGGAGAACAGAAGTTTGAAATCTGGCCTGATTGAAGCTTTCCAAGTCATGCGGGGTCCAGACAGAGAAAGTAATGCAGTTAAAATGCTCCCACGCCTGAAAGGATCGGCAATGATTCGGCAGAGTTTTAAAGTCACGAGGAAAAGAACTAAAAGTGACATTAGGAAGGGTGTGGTTAGGGTCAGCAAATCCCCTGACATTGACAAAGAGGCAGATTCAATAGAAGCATCAGGGAATTCGGTGGTCATGTTTAAAGTTACAATGTGCAGAATTACACGGAGAAGGCAAGCGAATGATATGAATAGAGACACACGTTTACTTACTGTGTCGAAGCAGCACAGTGAAGGTGGGCCACATGGCGTCCGTCTGCACTGTGACACATGCTGGAATTCAGAATGAAATCACAGTTCGACCAACAGAATGTGCGAAGTGAGAAAAAAGTTTATATTTACACAGTCTCCATACGTCTGCGAAACAGCATATTACACGACAGCAGTGGAGGTCTTTGACATCAGTCTCGAACGTGCCTGCCGCGTGCCAGAAGAAAGGCTGAAGGGACCTGTGGAAAACGGGAGCGTGCTGGGCCCATAACGCAGAGGTCGATGGATTGGAACCATCTTCTGCTGTTGCTCGATGTCTCCTTGAGCAGCTTCCTTTTGTAATGGTGCTGTGCTCTGTTCTGTATCTTGCCTTTGCACCTACTTCCTGAATGTCTGAATGCACTGGATCATACCGATACACTCGTGAACCTTACACGGTTCAAGTAACATGCTTTTTGGAGATCTGAGTGATCTTCTCCTGTTCTCTCGTCGGTTTCCTATGAACTGATTCGCAAAACTACTTCTCTGAGATGCCAATGAGCTGATAAAGTTGAAACGCATGCCTTGCGGGCTGGACTTCCTCTGTCGGCAGGAGAATGATGCTCTGCGTTTATGCCGTCCCACTGCCTGTTTCTGGGACAGAGAGGTTGAGGGAGCAACAATGGTTCATTTTTAACCGTCCCTTCCGTGTTGGACCACCTGCAGTCCCGCAGCTCAGGGCCGTGGGGATGACTCTCAGTGAGTGAAGGTTTCACTGCCTGTTTCTGGGACAGAGAGGCTGAGGGAGCGACAATGGTTCATTTTTAACCGTCCCTTCCGTGTTGGACTACCTGTAGTCCCGCAGCTCAGGGCCGTAGGGATGACTCTCAGTGAGTGAAGGTTTCAGTCGGATTCTCTTCATCTGGGACAGTTGGGGCTCAGATGTTAACTGCTGCGTGGTCGCAGCAAATAAAGCGATGCCCACTGTGCAATAGACTTTCCGTAAGATTGCTGCGTGTAAGGAATTCTGAACAGCAAGCATGTTGCACAACAATGTACTCATATGAATTTACCTGAGGGAAGAGTCTTCGGTGTCCATTTCTCTCTGATCCGCCAGCACAGCATCTTTCTATCTCTCCGATAACAGGCGTTTGGAGAAAGTTCACAATCAAAGTTGCTCACTTCCTACGCATTAGTGAAACTGATACCTTTCACCCCAAGGGATTGAGAGAGAGAGAGCAGAAGAGCGAATGGACTCATCCATCCTCCCCCCTCTCCGGCCCCTAGAACAGCTTGCTTAGTGTAACTGATACCTCTCACCCCAAGGGATTGAGAGAGAGAGTAGAAGAGCGAATGGACTGTTCCATCCTCCCCCAGCCCCCTCATCGGCTCCAGAACAACTTGCAATTAGGAACAAATTGGTTTAATTAACCGCCAGTGGAGAGAGTCCAGTTCCTGGGTATGAGACAAATATCAGCGCCCCGGGGACAGAATGACAAACAGATGTTCTGGAAACTCTGCTGCTTGCAATTCTTGGAGCAATGTGGAATGCATTTCACACTGAGCAAGTTTCAGCTGGCTCAGAGTCTCTAGTGCACATTGCTCTCTGAGTTTATATTTGCACATCGCGATATGTCTGCACAACAGCACATGACACTACAGCAGTGAAGATCTTTTGATGTCATTCTAGAACATGCAAGTCACACACCAGATGAAAAGCTGAATACTTCTCTGGAAAAGCTGCCGTGCAATGCAGGAGAATGGCACAGCGGGTGCATGCTGGGATCATAACCCAGAAGCGAAACCATTTTCTCCTATTCACTCAATGTCGTCTTTAGCAGCTTTCCCGTATAACGGCGCTCTGTTCTTTTCTTTGCCTTGTCATCTGCTTCCCAAAACTTCGGGTATCTGAGTTAACTATGTCACATCGATACAGAAGTCAAATTTATGCAGTTGCCCTGGCACACTTGTGGAGCTCTGAGTTGTCTAGTCCAGTTTTCTGTCGATGTGTTCTGATCTCAAGTGTTAAACCTCTTCTCTCAGATGGCAATGAACCAGTTAAGTTGTAAAACATGACATGCTGGTTTGGTGCATTCCTGCAGTAAATAAACCAACGTCCGTGTACGGAAAAATTCTCTGTAGGATTGCTGTGTCAAGACAAATTCTGAACACCAAGCAGGCTGCACAGAAATGCACTCATATCAATTTACCTTCGGGAAGTGTCTCCGGTGTCCATTTCGCTCTGTCCTGGCAGCACAGCATATTTCTATCTCTCCGTTAACAGGACCTTTGGAACAAGTTCAAAATTGCCCACTTCCGACGCATGACTGTAACTGACTTATCCTGCCTCACGTAATCGTGAGAGGGAGAGCAGAAGAGTGAATGGGCTCTGCCTTCCACCAGCACAGCTTTTAAGTAGAAACGAAATGGTTCAATTATCTGCGAGTGGAGAGAGCCCGGTTCCTGGGGACGGGGCAAACAGCAGCGTCCTGGGAGCAAGGAGACAAATTGAGAAGCAGATGTTCTTGAAACTCTTTGCTGCTTTTAATTCTAGGAGCAATGTACAATGTATTTCGTACTGAGCAACTCCCAGTTGCTTCAGGAACTGGCTGCGCCCATGGTTGGTAGCTCGTTGGTCTCAGGGTATTATGCTAGCTTTGGTTTTGCTATCTTTGGGTTTTTTAGCTTATACAGACGTGTGGGAGGTGCCGAGTGCCAATCCCAGGCAAACCCTCATTTCGTAAATTGACCTGAACAAAACTGCCGGATCAGTTTTCTCAAAAACCGCTTCATTAAATAAGATCGGACTGCCTGAATTAGGTATGGGACAGAGGTTTACCTTCTCTAAAGGTAAACATGCAGGTTGAATCCGTGATTAAGAAAGCGAATGCAATGTTTTCATTTACCTCAAGAGGGTTGGAATATAAAAGCAGCGATGTGCTACTGAGCCTTTATAAAGCTCTGGTTCGGCCCCATTTGGAGTACTGTGTCCAGTTTTAGTCCCCACACCTCAGGAAGAACATACTGGAACTGGAGCGGAGATTCACACGGATGATCCCTGGAATGGTAGGTCTGACATACGAGGAACGGCTGAGGATCCTGGGATTGTATTCATTGGAGTTTAGAATGTTAAGGGGAGATCTAATAGAAACTTACAAGATAATGCATGGCTTGGAAAGGGTGGATGGTAAGAAATTGTTTCCGTTAGGCGAGGAGACGAGGACCCGTGGGCACAGCCTTAGAATTAGAGGGGGTAAATTCAGAACAGAAATGCG
Source organism: Chiloscyllium plagiosum (assembly GCF_004010195.1). Taxonomy (NCBI): domain Eukaryota; kingdom Metazoa; phylum Chordata; class Chondrichthyes; order Orectolobiformes; family Hemiscylliidae; genus Chiloscyllium; species Chiloscyllium plagiosum. Next base: position 9,336,040 of record NC_057753.1, read on the forward strand.
GAGGCATTTCTTCAGCCAGAGAGTGGTGAGCCTGTGGAATTCATTGCCGCGGAGTGCAGTGGAGGCCGGGACGCTAAATAGCTTCAAGGCCGAGATTGATAAATTCTTGATGTCACAAGGAATTAAGGGCTACAAGGAGAATGCGGGTAAGTGGAGTTGAAATGCCCATCAGCCATGATTAAATGGCGCTGTGGACTCGATGGGCCGAATGGCCTTACTTCCACTCTTATGTCTTATGGTCTTATGGTACCATTGCAGAGAACACGGCGAAGGGAAACACCTGTTCAAAGTGAAAACAAGTATTGCAGATTTTCGTCCGCGCAATCCGAACCTGAATGAATCTTCCACCTGTATTACGCTCAATTCTGAGGGTGATACTTCAGGAAGCGGGGAAGTGAAGTGATTGCAGACAGCGCTTAATAAGTTGAAGTGAATGGTGCCGTGTGTGAGGAATGTCGGTCATGAAGGTAGATTGGAAAGTTGGGGCACTTCATGAGGGTTTTAAACAGAGGAAATAATGGAGTGAAAATGCTCCCAGACCTGAAAGGATCGAGAACGATTTGGCAGAGATAGAAAGTCATCAGGAAAATAAGCAAAAGCGACATTAGGAAGACCATTTTCGCACAGGGAGTGGGGTCAGTAAGTTCCTGTATCACAGTGACCAAGAGGTAGATTCAATGGACACAAATGGAATTCGGTGGGTATGTTCAATGTAACAATGTGTAGATTTACAGGGAGAAGGTGACAGATTGAGACACTTATTTACATATTGTGTTGAGCCAGCAGAGCTAAGGTGGGCTGCGTATCCTCAGTCTGCGCTGTCACACATTTGGTGATTCTGAATGAAATCGGAGTTGGACCAACAGAACGTAGGAAATTTGACAACTGATATATTCTGCCCACCAGGATACTCCATCACAGCAATGAAGGTGTTTTGACATCATTCTCGAAGGTACATGACACAATGCAGATTCAAAACCGAGTATTCCTTTGAATCACGGAGTAATTTGTTTACAGTTATTCAGTTGAGGTGAGCGGAGTTGCGCATTGGGAGCCACTCCAGTTGACAGGTCGAAACCGTTTTCTCCTGTGTGATAGTCCCACCAGCACTCCAATTTGCTGTGCTTCCAGTCAATAGATGCAGATTACTATCCCATACTGATACACGGGCCACGATGACCAAGCTGTGGTGACAAGCTTGTGAAGGTCTGAGTGCTCTTCTCTTGTCCTCTGTCTGGCTGCTATGATCCGAATCATCAAACCTCTCTTCTCCGAGATAGGAATAAACTGGTGAAGGTGAAACACATCAGTTGCGGTGTGTTCCATACGCAGGAGGCCCTGCAGTAATTCCCCACGCTGTTTCATACAGCAGCATCCTCTCGGTGAATTACGCTTGGCAAAAAAAAATCTACTGGACCAAATCAGTGTCCGCCACTGGATTTTACTGACACAGCTTGTAAAATTCAGGCTCACCGTTAATGTGGACAGAGTATGCCAGACTGTAGTTTCTGCTCCTTCTGTTGAGAAAAGATAATTTTAACTGTGTCCAGTGAGAGGAAAGAATTTGCTGTTGGTGGGTAACATGTCTATCTGAACTCCCTGTCACTCTCCTGATAGATTGAAACATAAAGCTGGGAGTCTCTGGATTATGTTGTAAAAGTATCGGTATTATGTTATTCACACCGCGCTGTCACCAACTGAATGAAGCGGCTGCCCAGAGGGAGGCGGCAGTTCCCGTGATGAACTGGGGGAGCTGAGCATTTACACAGACAATGGGCACACGACCTCCCTGACACAGTGTTCACAAATCAAACAGACTGCAAAGCTTCACGTGTGATCGAAAGTTTCCAGAAAGAAGACTTGGCGCAACAGATGTCCCGAGTGAACGTCCTCCTTTCTTGATTTGAAGTGTAAGAAGATGGCTACAGGGAGCTTGACGGGATTCGAACATGCAACCTCCTGGTCGGGAGTCAGACGCGCTCCCGTTGCGTCACAAACTCACTAACGGCGCGTGCTCGCTATTCATGCTGAAGGGAAGTGATCGCACTACAATGATTTTACGTTTTGAGTGACAATGGAGATCAACAGTTCATGTCTTTTCTGTCTCTTCCCCCCTCTCCTTTTGTCTCTCGAAACAATTTCCAATTCTATCTCAATAAAAAGCTGAAAGAACTGCGGATACTGTATATCAGAAACAAAAAAAACAGTAGTTGCCGGTGACCTTTCAATAGAACTGATAGTGATCGGGAAAACGTTGGTTTATATGCAGGATATATCGTGGGAGGAAGGCGGATGCAGTAAATGACCCATCAGGACAGACCACAAAGCGAGGGAAGAACTGTTGGGCAGGAAATGGAGTTGATAACGATCCGTGTGGGAGAGTGAATGGAGACTGTTCGTAGCTACGAATGGTCGTGTGTAATGACAGACTACGTGATAACAATGCTTGGTGTGTGTTGGAGGGACGAGGATACTATGGATTTCAGGCCCCAGAATTATTGGATTCGATATTGGGACCGGAGGGATGTATTGTCCACAAGTGAAATATTCGGTGCTCTTCGTTCTGCTTGTGCTGAGCTTCGCTGGAACAATACAGCAAACCTGAGACAGAGATGTTGGCCAGGGACCAAGGTGAGGTGTGGAATATGCAGACAACTGGAAGCTCAGGGTCTTTTTTGCGGGCAGAACGTAGATGTTCTGTGCAGCAGTCACCCAGTTTACGCTTCGTTTTCCCCATTGTAGATGAGACCACATTGTGAGCAGCAAATGCAGTAGACAGGGATGTGGGAAGAGCAGGTAAAGTGCCGCTTCACCTGGAAAGTAAGTTTGGGCCCTTGGATAGTGAGGAGGGAGCAGGTAAATGGGCTGGTGTCACAAATTCAGCAGTTGCAAGGTAAAGTGCCGTTGGACTATTGGGGTGGGAAGGGGTTAGGGTTGATGGGAATGAAGGAAGATTTGACCCAAGGTATAACTCCTGCCCATTTACTTATCCACCAAATAGAGAAATTTGTTAAGTGTGTACAAGGAAATTTTCTAATTCACAATGAGGATGTACATACTGGCGAGGGTCCAAAACCTAAGGGCCAGCAACCATAATTCTATTAACATTACAATAGTGATTGAAAATAATATATCAGATCTAAAAGTTGAAGTTCTAAATTGGAGGAAGACTCAGGTATTAGGCAAGATCTTTCAAAAGCTGATTGGGGGCAGTTCTTCGCAGGTTAAAGGACTGCAGGAAAATGGGAAGCCTTCAAATATAAGATAACAAGAGTCCAGACACAGTATATTCCTGTTAGGGTGAAAGGAAAGGCTGGTAGGTGTAGGGAATGCTGGATGACCAGAGAAATTGAGATTTTGGTTAAGATAAAGAAGGATGCATATGTCAGATATCGACAGAGAGATCGAGTGAATCCTTCGAGAATAAAGGCAGCACAAGCATACCTAAGAGAGAAATCATGAGGGCAAAAAGGGGACATGAGATAGCTTTGGCAAATAGAGTTAAGGATAACACAAAGGGTTTTTATAAATACGTTAAGGACAAAAGGGTAACAAGGGAGAGAATAGTGCCCCTCAAAGATCAGCAAGGCTGCCTTTGTGTGGAGCTCCAGTAGATCGGAGCGGGGCGGGGGATACTGAACGGATATTATTCAGTGTTTACTGTGGAGAAGGGCATGGAAGATATAGAATGTGAGAAGGTAGCTGGTGATATGTTGAAAAAATGTCCATATTACAGATAAGAAATTGCTGGATATCTTGAAATGCATAAAAGTGCATAAATCCCAAGGACCTGATCAGGAGTACCCTAGAACTCTATGGGAATCTGGGGAAGTGATTGCTGGGCCTCTCACTGAGATATTTGTATCATCAACAGTCACAGGTGAGGTGCCGGAAGGCTAGAGGTTGGCTAACGTGGTGCCAGTATTTAAGAAAGGTGGTATGGAAAAGCCAGGGAACTATAGACCGGTGAGCCAGGCATCCGTGACGGGCAAGTTTTTGGAGAGAATCCTGAGAGATAGGATTTACATGTATTTGGAAAGGTAAGAATTGATTAGGGATAGTCAGCATGACTTTATGTTTGGGAAATCATATCTCACGAACATGATTGAGTTTTTTGAAGAAGTACAAAGTGGATTGATGAGGGCAGAGCGATGGACGTGATCTCTCTGGACTTCAGGAAGGCGTTCATCAAGGTTCCTCATGGGAGACTGGTGAGCAAGGTTTAATCTCATGGCATGCAGGGACAACTAGCCATTTGGATACAGAACTGGCTAGAAGAAAGAAGACAGAGGGTGGTAATGGAGGGTTGCTTTTCAGACTGAAGGCCTGTGACCAATGGTGTGTCACAAGGATTGATGCTGGGTCCGCTACTTTTTGTCATTTATATAAATG
>NC_057753.1:9340586-9342346 GCF_004010195.1 Chiloscyllium plagiosum
ATGTTGCGAAACTAGAAAAGGTGCAGAAAAGAGTTACAATGATTTTGCCAGGGTTGGAGGGTTCAGCTATAGGGCGAGGCTGAATAGATTGTTTTCTCTGGAGCGTCGGAGGCTAAGGGGTGACCATATAGAGGTTTATAAAATCACGAGGGATATGGAGAGAGCAAATTGACAAGTTCTTTTCCCTGGGATGGGGGAGTCCAGAACTACAGGGCATAGTTTTAGGGAGGGGAGGGGAAAGATATAGAAAGGACTTAAGGGGCAAACTTTTCACGCAGAGGGTGATGCATGTCCGGCATGAGGTGCTGGAGTAAGTGATGGAGGCTGTATAATTACAGCATTTAAAATGCATCTAGATGTGCATATGAATAGGAAGGTTTTATGGGGATTTGGGCCAAGTGCTGGCAAATGGGACTAGATTAGGTTCGGATAACTGGGCTGCATGGACAAATTGGACCAAAGGGTCTGTTTCCGTGTTGTACATCTGTGTCACTCTGTGAGACTCCATGGGATTCTCTAGGAGAAAGTGAGGACTGCAGATGCTGGAGATCAGAGCTGAAAATGTGTTTCTGGAAAAACGCAGCAGGTTAGGCAGCATCCAAGGAGCAGGAGAATCGACGTTTCGGGCATGAGCCAATCTTCAAGAATTTTTAACTGTAAACTATAAACATTCCCTTTGTTAAATATTGTGAAGTGTGAAGCCATTGTTTTAGTCCCCAAGCTCGACCTGAGCCCCCCCCACCTCCCCCATCCCAGAAACTCTGTTGACACCCTTCATGTCACATTTAAAACTAGGATCGATAGATTCGTGATCAGTCAGGGGATCACGATCAGTTACCGGAAAAGGACAGGAAAGTGCATGTGGGGAATGTCAGATCAACCACAATCCTATTGAATGGAGAAGCAGGCTCAAGGGGTTGAATGGCATTTTCCAATTCCTATTTCTTATAGTTCCCGAACCCTTACCTCTGATACAGGTTCTGGCTTCAGTATGTGCCATCACTGAGAGTGCTGATGTTCCCTTGTGTATTATCAACAACTTAGCAGCTGCTGAAACCTCTCGCTCCTCTGTTATCTCTGAACACAATATGTCAATGTGTTCAGGGGAGGCGATGGCCGACTTTATTGTCACCAGACTATTCACCCATGTAATGTTCTGGGGACTTGGGTTCAAAACCTGCCACGGCAGGTGCTGGAATCTGAATTCAATATAAATCTGGAATGAAGAGTCTCATGATGAAATCGTTGTGGTTTGTTGTAAAAGCTTCTCTGGTTTCCTGCTGTCCTAACCTGGTCTGATCTACATGTGATTTCAGATCCACTGTCAGCTGGTTGAATCTTCACTGTCCTTTCAGTCAATTCTTAAAGCTCACCTTTTTTAACTTTGGTGTTGCCAGAATGATTTATAGACGGCACAGGCTGGGAGTTTTTTCACTGGAGTGTAGAAGGTTGAGGGTGTTGGTTATGGAGGTTTATGAAGTCATGAGGGACAAAGATAAGGTGAATAACCGGTGTCTTTTCCCGAAGGGTAGGGGAGTTCAAAATTTGGGAGTATATTTTTAAGATGAGAGGGAGAAGATTTAAAAAGGACGGGGTGGGGGGGCAAACGTTTTTTACATTGAAGGTGATTCGTGTGTAGAATGAACTGTCAGAGGAAGTGGTGGATGCAGGTAATGTTACAATGTTTAAAATTATTTGGATAAGTACATATGAGCCAAACACAGGCAGGTGGGTCTAATCTTCCCCCAGATATTCAAAGG
>NC_057753.1:9344340-9359027 GCF_004010195.1 Chiloscyllium plagiosum
TAATACGGAGGAGGGGGGGAGGGGGGGGAAGGGGGCATAGCTTTAAATCAAGCGGTGGTATTAATAGGACAGATGTTAGTGGTAGATTCTTTCCTCAGCGAGTCGTGAGTTCATGGAATGCCCTGCCAGTAGCAGTGGTGGACTCTCCCTTTTTATGGACATTTAAACGGGCATTGGATAGGCATATGGAGGATAGTGGGCTAGTGTAAGTTAGGTGGGCTTGGATCGGCGCAACATCGAGTGCCAAAGGGCCTGTACTGCGCTGTGTTTTTTCTATGTTCTATGTTCTATGTTGGGAGCTCATGTTGCCACTGTACAGAATATTGGTCAGGCCACGTTTGGAATATTACATGTAATTTTGGTCTGCTTCCTATCGGAAAGATGTTGTGATACTAGAAAATGTTTACAAGGATGTTGCCATGATTTGAGGGTTGAGCTATAGGGCGAGGCTGAATAAAACTGTTTTCTCTGGGGCGTCGGAGGCTAAGGGGTGACCTTATAGAGGTTTATAAAATCATGAGGGATATGGAGAGGGCAAATAGACAAGTTCTTTTCCCTGGGATTGGTGAGTCCACAACTCGAGGGCATAGATTTAGGGAGGGGAGGGGAAAGATATAGAAGGGACTTAAGGGGCATCCTTTACACGCAGAGGGTGATGCATGTACGGCATGAGCTGCTGGAGTAAGTGATGGAGGGTGTAAAATTACAGCATTTAAAATGCATCGGGATGTGTATATGAATAGGAAGGTTTTATGTGGATTTGGGCCAAGTGCTGGCATATGGGACTAGATTAGGTTAGGATATCTGGGCTGCATGGACGAGTTGGACCGAAGGGCCTGTTTCCGTGCTGTATATCTGTGTCACTCTGTGAGACTCCATGGGATTCTCTCGGAGTAAGTGAGAACTGCTGGAGATCAGAGCTGAAAATGTGTTGCTGGAAAAGCGCAACAGGTCAGGCAGTATCCAAGGAGCAGGAGAATCGACGTTTCGGGCATGAGCCCTTCTTCAGGAATTTTTAGCTATAAACTATAAACATTCCCTTAGTTAAATATCGTGAAGTGTGAAGCCATTGTTTTAGTCCCCAACTTTGACCTGACCCCCGCCCATCCCCCCACCCCAGTAACTCTGTTGACATCCTTCATTTCACATTTAAAACTAGGATCGATAGATTCGTGATCAGTCGGGGATGAACAGTTACAGGAAAAGGGCAGGAAAGGGCATGTACGGAATGTCAGATCAGCCACAATCCTATTGAATGGAGAAGCAGGCTCAAGGGGTTGAATGGCATTTTCCTATTCCTATTTCTTACAGTTCCCGAGCCCTTACGTCTGAAACAGGGTCCTGGCTTCAGTATGTACGATTACTGAGAGTGCTGATGTTCCCTTGTGTATTATCTACAACTTAGAGCTGCTGAAACCTCTTGCTCCTTTGCGACCTCTAAACACAATAAGCCAATGTATCCAGGGGAGGTGATGGCCGACTTTATTGTCACCAGACTATTCACCCAGGTAATGCTCTGGGGACCTGGGTTCAAAACCTACCTCGGAAGATGGTGGAATCTGAATTCAATATAAATCTGGAATGAAGAGTCTAATGATGAAACTGTTGTGGTTTGTTGTAAAGTCCTATCTGGTTTCCTGCTGTCCGAACCTGATCTGATCTGATCGACATGTGATTTCAGATCCACTGTCAGCTGGTTCAATCCTCACTGCCCTTTCAGTCAATTCTTAAAGCTCATCTTTTTTAACTATGATGTTGCCAGAATGATTTATAGACGGCATAGGCTGGGACTTTTTTTTCACTGGAGTGTAAAAGGTTGAGGGTGGAGGTTATGGAGGTTTATGAAGTCATGAGGGACAAAGATAAGTTGAATAATCAGTGTCTTTTCCTGAAGGGGAGGGGAGTTCAAAGTTTGGGAGTATCTTTTTAAGATGAGAGGGAGAAGATTTAAAAATGATGGAGGGGGTTTTTTACATTGAAGGTGGTTCGTGTGTAGAATGAACTGTCAGAGGAAGTGGTGGATGCAGGGAATGTTACAATGTTTAATATTATTTGGATAAGTACATATGCAGGTGGGTCTAATTTCCCCCAGATATTCAAAGGGACAGCCAGTCGGCGGGGGGGGGGGGGGGGGCGAGGCAGGGCCACGTCTATCGTTGTTGTGTGGCATGTGTGACAGCTGCAACAAGACGTCCCAACTCCTGTGCTCAATGCTCTGACCAATGAAAGCAAGCATGCCAAAAGCCTTCTTCACCATCCTGTCTACACACGACTCCATTTTCTCGGAGCTAATAACCCGCAACCATAGATCTCCCTCAGTTTTGGTCCCCTTGGTGTTCTGACTTCTGACTTCTTCAACTCTGGATTTGTGTTGAACTTGATGGGATACTTTGTCCAACTCAGCATGTTTAAACAGTATCGCTCGGAGGGATTCATTTGAAACTTTTCAGGAGGTGAGCTCAACAAGATTGAACTATTCAAAGTTACTTAGATTCTATTTTAAACTTACATCAGGACCAGTAGTCAGAGACACGTACAGCATGGAAACAGACCGTTCGGTCCAACTTGTCCATGCTGACCTGATATCCTAAATTAATCTCGTCCCATTTGACAGCACCTGACCGATATCCTGTGGCAGCTCATTTCATATATATACCACCCACTGCATGAAGAAGTTGTCATTTAATATATTTTGCCTCTTACCCTAAACCTCTGCCCTCTAGTTCTGGACTCACCCATCCCAGGGAAAAGACATTGTCTATTACCCTAAGCATGCCCCTCATAATTTTGTAACATCTATTAGGTCACTCCTCTGCCTCTGATGATCCAGTGAAAACAGTCCCAGCCTATTCAGCCTCTCCTGTAGCTCAAATCCTTCAAATCCCTGCAACATTCCCGTAAATCGTTTCTCATAGAGAAGTCAACGTTTCAGTCCTGAAGGAGGATTAATACCCAAAACGCTGACTACTCCACATTCTGGTGCTGCCTGGCTTGCTGTATTCTCCCAATCTCCTGCTTGCCTGATTCGGCATGCAGTATGTAGTGGCTCAGTGGTTACCACTGCAGCCTCATAGTGCCAGGCGCCCAGGTTTGATTACAGCCTTGGGTGACTGTATGTGAGGAGTTTGCACTTTCTCCCAGCGTCTACGTTGGTTTTCTCTGGGTGATACTGTTTTCTTCCATAAACCAAAGATGTGCAGGTCTTGTGGATTGGCCATATTTTCTTGCCCGTAGAGTTATTTACATTAGTCAGAGGATAATTGGTCTGAATGGGATACTCTTCGGAGGGTCGGTGTGGACTTGTTGGGACAAATTGCCTGTTTTCACACTAAAGCTAATCTCGTCTACGCTACTTTTGTCACTAATGAATGGTAGAATAGACTCGACGGGCCGAATGGCCTAACTTCTGCTCCGATAGTCTTGCGGTCTCAGGTTTCTCTGGATCATTTCATTTGGCAATGAGCAGACCCGGGCTCATTGAGCAGCACTGTCCACTGAAAGCAAACCTCATAGGATGGTTCAACTCTGACAATGTGGAAACAGGTCCTTCAGCCCAATACATCCGGACTGATCTTCCGAAGAGTAACCCAGTCAGATCCATTTTCCGACCATCCCTAAATTACACACAGACCCCGAAGGGTGGAATTATTACTTGGTTCTTGGTGCCATGAGGCAGAAGTGCAATCCCTGAGCCACCATAGGGTTGTGGTTGTGGGGTGTAGGGGAGTCATTTGCATTCCAGCAGAAAACAAAAACAGTCCACCTACTCTCCTACTGCACCACTGTCAGGACTGGCAGGTGGTTCAGTCCTGGGGGGTGACCGAAGGCAGCGCGTCACCGGTGGGATCTGATTGCTGGGAGCGTTGGTGCCCCTGCTGGTGCTTCCGCAAGTTGTAGGAAAGTATGAACCTCTTCCCACACTCGGCCGAGCTGAAGGGCCTTTCCCCGGTGTAGACACACTGGTGCTTCAGCAGGGCGGAGGAATTGCTGAAGGCCTTCCCGCACTCAGGGCAGCAGAATGGGCTCCTCCCCCCCTCCGCCACCGCCCTCCGCCCCAACCCCCGGGTGGATCAGCTGGTGCTTCAGCAGTGTGGAGGAGCGAGTAAAGCCCTTCCCACACTCGGGGCAGGAGAACGCTTCTCCCCAGTGTCGAGGGACTAGTGACTCAGCAGGGCTGATGAATTGCTGAAGGCCTTCCTGCACTTAGGGCAACTGAACGACATCTCCCCGATGTGGACCCACTAGTGGGCCAGCAGGTTGGAAGAAAGAGCAAAGCCCTCCCTGCACTCGGGGCAGAAGAACGGCCACTCCTCAGTGTGGACCCACTGGTGTATCAGCAGGTGGGAAAAACTGGTGAAGGCCATCTCGCACTTGGGGCCGGCGAACGGCCTTCCCCGGTGTGGACCAACTGGTGCGTCAGCAGGGCAGAGGAATCACTGAAGGCTTAGAGGAAACCTACAACACCATCAACAATATCCTTACTGGCATAAAATTCACAAAATAGGAGAACAACAACAAAGTGCCATTTCTAGATGTCACAGTAGAGCGAACAGTCAATGGTAAATTCAAAACAGCGTCTACAGGAAAACATCGCACGCGAACCAAGCACTTAACGACAGAAGCAATCACCCCTACACATCCAAACTAACCTGAATCAGGACAGTATTTCAACGGGCCACTCCACACTGCAGCACCCAAGAACGACGAAGATCAATAAATAACTGTACAGCGCATTTGAGGAGAACGGGCAACCTACAAACCCTCTGAAAATTGCTTCCCTGACCCGGAATCGAACCCGGGCCGCGGCGGTGAAAGCGCCAAACCCTAACCACTAGACCACCAGGGAGATGCGATTAAATGCTGACAGCTGAACTGAAAATTTCTTCCCTGCCCAGAAATCGAATTCTGGCCACAGGGGTAAGAAGGCTTTCACCTGTGCATCCAACAATGTCATTTCTTGTATTCATTGCTCCCGATATGGTCCCCTCTACATTGGGGGGACTGGAGACTCCTCGCAGAGTCAAGTCACAGCGCTTGAGGGAACATCTCCAGGACACCCGCAACAATCAACCCCATCGCCCTCTGGAACAACATTTCAACCCCCCCTCCCACTCTGCCGAGGACATGCAGGTCCTGGGCCTCCTCCATCGCCGCTCTCTCCCCACCCGATGCCTGGAGGATGAACGCCTCATCTTCCGCCTCAGATAAATTCAACCCCAGGACATCAATGTGGACTTCACCAGTTTCCTCATTTCCCCTCCCCCACCTTACCTCAGTTCCAACCTTCCACCTCAGCGCTGTCCTCATGACCTGTCCTACCTGCCAATCTCCCTTCCCACCGATCCGCTCCACCCTCCTCTCTGATCTGTCACCTCCATCCCCACCCCCATTCACCTATTGTTCTCTTTGCTACTTTCGGCCCAGCAACCCCCAATTTATCTCTCTACCCTGGAGGCGTGCTGCCATTATTCCTGATGAAGGGCTTTTGCCCGAAACGTCGATTTTCCTGCTTCTCGGAAGCTGTCTGACCTGCTGTGCTTTTCCAGCACCAATCAGTCTGCTGATTTCTCATCAACAAATTGACACAAGCAGACAAAACGTGTGCATAAACCCTAGCCACAATACATTACATTAAAGACATCTGTGAAATGATGTCCAGACAACTCAATCCTCTCAGCATCATGGTAGCCCACAAACCTACCAACACACTTGAACAGCGGTTAATAAACCTGAAATACCCGATACAAACAACCAGCAAACGAATGTTAATTACAAAATACCACGCAAGGAAATATATACATGAACTCTGCCGCACAGTTCTCTGTGGCAAGAAATGTTGGAATGAGATAAAGAAGATTTTTTCAGCCAAAACGAATCGGCACTGACTGGACAGCCATTTAAAATCAACGCTGTCAGCCCAGGATGGAAGATCCGCAGGGATGAACAGTTTTCTTATTTCTTGAAGATTTACAAAGCTGAGACTGGGTTTTGGTGTTTGTTCCCTTTCCACTCCCAGCAGCCGCAGTGGTTGGGGCGGTGAGTTGGGGAAAGTGAAATGTGCTCACGAGCAGCGTGTGGGGCTATTTCAGCTTCCCCTCCTCTGACAGCGCTGTGACGGGACTCTGATGTTCTCAGGGACACTTACTGACGCGAGGCAGTGAAAAGAGTCTCGTCCCTGCAAATCAGGAATTCAAACTGACTTCAGGACAATGAGAAAGAATAATTGGGGTGTGTGAAGAAGCTGCGAGCTGCATTTCAAACAGGTAGGTGGAGTCAGATGCGTCATCCATTGCGCCTCGGCACTCGGCGGACCTGACGCCGCCATGTTGCCGATTTCTGACGTTAACACGGACATGCACAGCAATGGGAATATTCACAAGGTGAACAGCCAAAGATAATCACCGTCACTGCGTCCCTTCCATAGTCCCAACTTTGTGAAGCAGTATCTTTCACTGGCAAATAAAACACCTTTGTCCTCAGGTGCCTGCTTCATTTCGATCACGACTTCACGCCCCTCACTGTTCAAGTCTCATTTCCAAACACTTGGCTCATCGCCTCAAAAGCAGCTCTGTGGGTATCTGCTTGTTCCGCCCTGACAGGCAGTGGGTGGCAGATTCCCGACCAGTCCCAATGTGATTGAAATATTTCAACCCCTCCACTGATTTGCATTTTTTAAAAAACCGTGGAGCAATCTCCCTTTCCTTTTGACGACAGTTCTCAACTGCAGTCGGCAGGGTTCACACCTGCGTGGGGAAACCGCAATGGATTTCACGTCCATCGCATTAACCACTCGGCCCACCAATACAGAACCACACTGACAGCTTCATTTCCCAGGTCTCTCTGCCTGTGGAGCTGAGAAAGAGTGAATCATTGCAGAGTTTGTTTGAATCAATCACTTCATAGGTTTCGAAAGGGTTAAATATCTTCAAATGGCGAGTCTGCGTGTTTCATCCCGAAAGATGAAATGGGCGTGCAGTTAAAAACAAAAACAAAAATTGCAGGAGCAACTCAGCAGGTCAGGCAGCATCTGTGGAAAGATAATCAGAGACAACATTTCAGAACTCTTTTTTTTCCTCATCCAGGTACAGCCAAACCTGCTGAGTTTCTCCAGCAGTTTGTCTTTCTGTCTCGGATTCTCAGCATCCGCAGTCCTTTACGTTAGAAATTAAGTCAATTCAGAAACCCCACTGAGCTTCCTCAGTGGAGAAGAATTCCGTTTGGGAAACATTTTCCTGACACCATTAAAAACGCGCACCTTCGCAGCCAAGAAAGCAGTCGGAGCGAGAACAGCAAACACTCTGGCCCTGGGTGGTCTTGAACCACCAACCTCTCAATTAACAGCCGAATGCGTTGACCAATTGCGCTACAGAGACAGGTCCACGTGACGCCCGCACAGTGTCTTTGAGGAAGCTACTATTCAATTCATAATTCAACCTGCCCCGCCCAAAATTACTTGGCTTCTATCAGTTTTACCTTTCCATAATTATGCCTTGGACATTCATTGTGGAGACATGGGAACAGTCTGATCCCAAAACTTGCAGGCACATCCATGTCACGAGGACCTAGTCTTCCTACACCGGGGCCATCGCCCTCCGAGCCTTTCAGTGTTTTGCCTCTTACCGAATTTTCTCATTGTCTCCGAGCTGAGAAGGGGTTTGAATTCCTGATGCGCAGAGCATTCTTTCAATATCTCAGATCAGTTCATGTCCCGAGAATATCAGAGTCAAACTCCCGGCCTCTTAAACAAGGGGACAATGTCTGGACTGTCTCTGCTCAGTCGGACAGTTCATCCTTCATTGTCCTCTAATTCCACTTCCCAAAGAGTTTCTAAAGATTCACAAAGCTGGAGACTGGAATTTCTCTTTTACTTCTGAACATTTTTCCACCTGCTAACTGACAATATTTTGCCAAAACCTCTTCCCAATGGTAACACTTGTATCATGTCCAGCGAGGAGGAATTTCCATTTTGTGGAGACATTCCCAAATTTGGGAATGTTCTCTTTGGAGCAAAGAAGGTTAACTGGAGATTTCCAGGGGCTGTTGGCAATGATGGGAGAAGTGGTGGGAATGGGCAGGTTAATGATCAGAAGTACCTATTGCCTCTGTTTAGGGTCAGTTACCAGAGGACAGGGATTGAAGTTCTTTAATGGAAAGCAGCATTTGTGTAGAACAAACACAGCGAATACTGCAGAAAGCCGACGGGTCGAGCTGCATCTGTGGAAAGGTAAACAGAGCCGACGTTTTGAGTGTGCTACGGTTTTTGTTCAGAACTCAGTGTTTTGCCTCTTCCCGAAGTTGGTCCAGGTCTGTGTCTCAATTGGCAAACACATGGCAAGTGCAGTGCCGTAATGTGAAGTTATAGCCTTTGCTGTTTAAAAAAAAGCAGTGCATTGTTTAAATGGTGATATATTGGAATGTGGAGAAAGTGAGGACTCGAGGTGAAGATCGAAAAATGTGGCACTGGAAAAGCACATCAGGTCAGGCAGCATCTGTGGAGCAGGACAGTGAACGTTTCGGGCACAAGCCCTTCAACAGGAATGATGTATGGATGTACAAAGGGGTCTCAGAGTGCCTCTACACCAGTCAATGCCAGTTGTCGGGCAGATGCAGCATGCAATGAGCGAGGCAAGTGGTATATTACGAAGAGGAATTGAGTTCAGAAGTGGGGTCATTGAACATATTCAAGGCGAAGTTCACCTGAGTTTTGAACAACAAAGAAGTGGATGGTTGTGGGGGGAGGTAAGAAAATGGTTTTAAGACCAGTACAGGTCAGTCACAGAGTCAGACAGCACTGAACAGACCCTTCATCCAACTAGTCCATGCTGAGTATGTTCTCAAACTAAACTCGTCCCACCTACCAGTGTTTGGCCCATAAACCTTCGAACCTTTCGTATTCATGCACTTATCCAAATGTCTTTTAAACATCGGAGCTGTGCATGTATAAAATCATGAGGGGCATGGATAGGATAACTAGACAAAGTCTTTTCCCTGGAGTGGGGGAGTCCAGAACGAGAGGGCGTGGGTTTAGAGTTAGAGGGGAAAGATACAAAAGAGATCTAAGGGGCAACTTTTTCATCCAGAGGATGGTACGTTTATTGAATGAACTGCCAGAGGAAGTGGTGAAGGCTAGTACGATTGCAACATTTAAAAGGCATTTGGTTAGGTATATGAATAGGAAGGGTTTGGAGGGATATGGGGCCGTGTGCTGTCAGGTGGGACGAGATTGGTTTGGGATAGTTGGTCGGCATGGACAAGTTGGACCAAACAGTCTGTTTCTGTGCTGTACATCTCTATGACACTATGACCTCCTCTGGACATTCATTCTGCACTCAGACCACTCTCTTAAAAAAAATCCTTGTCCTGTCTTTATAAACTCTTTTTCTACTCACCTCAAAATATTTGTTCCCTGATCTTGAAACCTCCACCTGAGGGAAAGGACACCTGTTGTTCACCTCATCCGTATCCCTCATGATTTTATAATCCTCTATAAGGTCATCTCTCAATCTCCTATGTTCCAGTGAGAAAAGTTCCAGCCTATCCACCCGAGATGTAGGTATATTCATATCCAGTTACGAAGTGTTCAATGCTGGTGTAGGCTGGAAAGATCAAGTGGTCTACTCCTGTTCCCAATTTTTCCTGGCTGTTACGTTTCTCAGCACCATTCTCCCATTTTTTCCCCGCAACTCTCAACCCTTGATACTCTATCTCAGTGATAAACATAGTCAGTGACCTGGCCTCCACAGCTTTCTGTGACAATGAATTCCATAGATTCACCACTCTCTGGCTTCAGAAATTTCTCCTAATCTCCATTCTCCCTTTATGCTGAGGCTATGCCCATGGGTATTAGTCTCTCCTCCCAATGAAAATATCTTCCCAATGTCCACTCTGTCCAGGCTGTTCAATATTCTGTACGTTTCAGTTAGATCCCCCTTGAATGTGGGTCTGTTAATCAGCATGAACCAAACCCTTCAGGATGAGGACAGCCGGGATTAGGTTCAACAAAGTGATAATGGAGGGAGAGTGTGTGGGATGGAGATTTTCAGCTTTTAGGGAATAAGAGAGGAAAGAAAGTTTAATATAAATTATAATTGATCAGATGGGCCGATGGGTTCCCCGCAACTCTCAACCCTTGATACTCTATCTCAGTGATAAACATAGTCAGTGACCTGGCCTCCACAGCTTTCTGTGACAATGAATTCCATAGATTCACCACTCTCTGGCTAAGAAATTTCTCCTAATCTCCATTCTCCTTTTATGCTGAGGCTATGCCCATGGGTATTAGTCTCTCCTCCCAATGAAAATTTCTTCCCAATGTCCACTCTGTCCAGGCTGTTCAATATTCTGTACTTTTCAGTTAGATCCCCCTTGAATGTGGGTCTGTTAATCAGCATGAACCAAACCCTTCAGGATGAGGACAGCAGGGATTAGGTTCAACAAAGTGAGAATGGAGGGAGAGTGTGTGGGATGGAGATTTTCAGCTTTCAGGGAATAAGAGAGGAAAGAAAGTTTAATATAAATTATAATTGATCAGATGGGCCGATGGGCCAAGGAGTGGTGGATGGAATTTAATTTAGACAAATATGAGCTGTTGCATTTTGATGAGGCAAATCAGGGCAGGACCTATGTGGTTAATGGTAAATTCCTGGGGAGTGTTGCAGAACAAAGAAACCTCGGAAATCAAGTTCATAGTTCCTTGAAAGTGGAGTTGCAAGTCGATAGGATAGCAAGGAAGGCGTCTGGTACGCTCTCCTTTATTGGTCAGAACACTGAGTATAGGAGTTTAGAGGTAATGTTGTGGCTGCACAGGACATTGGAAAGGCCACTTTTGAAATACCGCACTCAGTTCTGGTTTCCTTGCTGTCGGAAAGGTGTTGTGAAACTTGAAAGGGTTCGGAAAAGATTTAGGAGGTTGTTGCCAGAGTTAGAGGGTTTGAGCTACAGGGAGAGGCTGAATAGGCTGGGGCTGTATTCCCTGGAGCGTCTGTGACCATTCGAAGTTTATAAGGGGCATTTATAAGAGGTGAATAACGGAGATATTTTCACCAGGATATGGGAGTCCTAAAGTAGAGAGTATAAGTTTGAGGTGAGGGGGGAAGACATTAAAGGGACCTGAGGGGCAGCATTTCCATGCAGAGGGTGATGTGTATATGGAACGAGCTGCCAGAGGAAATGGTGGAGGTTGGTACAATTACAATATTTAAAGGCATCTGGATGGGTATATGAATAGGAAGGGTTGAGAGGGTTATGGGACAAATGCTGGCAAATGGGACGAGATTAATTTTGGATATCTGGTTGGCACGGACGAGTTGGACGAAGGGTCTGTTTCCGTGCTGCATGACTCTAATGATCTTTGGTGAAAGCTGAAGTGTCGTTGTGAAGAGTGGACTTTCAGAAGCAGCTTTCAAAGATGTTTTTCCCTGACGAGGATCAGAAATCTTCCATTTGTGAGATAGCAGCTGGGTGAGTGAGTACATCCAGGATTTTGTTAGAAAGTGGGAATTCATTGCACTTTCATGAAGTGTTTTAAGTTTTCCCGGCAGTAAGTACAATGTGCTGAGCGGGGAGCCTAGTGAAGGGTTAGGTGGGTTTTTGTTTTAAACTGCTCATTTCTGTCAGGCTCCAACATTGTAGTTCCAATGCTGTCAATCACTAGAAATGATTAAGCATTGAGATAACACACATACAAGAGGGCCGGGTGGGATTTGTCTTTCCGTTTGTGGAAGATTTGACATTCTGGGTGCTGTGATCTGGACAAACATAGCTGCAGTATATCATTGAATCCCTACAGTGCGGAAGCAGGCCATTCAGGCCATCAAGCCCACACTGAGCCCTCCAAAAACATAACACCCAGACACACCTCCCAACCACTCCACCATCACCACCCCATCAGGTCTTTTCTTCTGGTGGGTGAGACTAGGCTGCAAGATTAGTGGGGAGTAGATTTCGGACAGAGATGAGGAGGAGCTGCTTGTACCAGAGGGCGGTGAATCTACGGAATTCTGTGCTCAAGGAAGCAGTAGAGGCAGCTTCATTAAGACACTGTTGGATAGGTTTTTGCGTAGTAGGGGAAGTAAGGGTAGTTGGGGTAATGCAAGTAGGAGGAGCTGAGATGATTGATAGATCAGCCATGATTTTACACACTGAGCCCTCCAAAAACATAACACCCAGACACACCTCCCAACCACTCCACCATCACCACCCCATCAGGTCTTTTCTGCTGGTGGGTGAGACTCGGCTGCAAGATTAGTGGGGAGTAGATTTCGGACAGAGATGAGGAGGAGCTGCTTGTACCAGAGGGCGGTGAATCTACGGAATTCTGTGCTCAAGGAAGCAGTAGAGGCAGCTTCATTAAGACACTGTTGGATAGGTTTTTTCGTAGTAGGGGAAGTAAGGGTAGTTGGGATAATACAAGTAGGAGGAGCTGAGATGATTGATAGATCAGCCATGATTTTAATGAATGGCGGAGCAGGTCGATGGGTCAAATGGTCTACTTCTTTTATTACTTTGAAACTATAACCCTGCGTTTCCCCTGGCTAACCCACCTAACCTGCACATCCCTGGACACTGGGCAATTTAGCATGGCCAATCCAAATCAAGGCCAGTGAGAAATGTAGTGATGTGGAAACCAAACACCAGAGAATGATAGTAAGGGACAAGGAGAATAAATGTACTAACAATCAAAACTGGATTCTAACCATCATAAAAAAATAAAACTAAAAGCTCAGTATGTGAATGTGTGCTGCATTGTAACAAAAGCGAATTAATTGACTGCACACGTTGAAGAGAATAATTGTGATCTGAGACTCCTGACAGAGATATGGCTTCAGAATGACAAGGATTGGATCCGGAAGATCGAGGGGATACGTGGCATTCAAGTCGAGTGGGAAGCTCAGTAAAGGTGGCCACTGCTAATCAAAGCACTGATAACATGGTAGTCTGGTGTCAGCTCGGATTTCAGGTCCTGATTTCTCTGTCCTCTGATCTCCCTGTTCCCACAGAGCTAGATGTTGTCTGTCCTCAGCTCTGCTTTATTTCTGTTGAAGCTTTGACCCCCTTTTACATCTTCTGGAGCAATGTAATATTCTGAGCCTCCTGGAAATGACACCTTAGCTATACACCTTCTGATTGTTAAAACCTGTATATGGTTATCTCTCAATCTGCTAGGCTCCGTTGGAAAAATAGCCCAGCTTCTTCTTAACTCAAACCCTCCATTACCAGCAACATTCTGGTAAAGTCTGGAATATCGAATTGTATCAAATCACATCAATGTACTGTCTGAAACAATCTGGCTGTGTTCTTGCCTGAGATATTGAGAGTCCCTGGTGTAAGTAATTACGAATGCAATAATTTTGGTCCCAGAATTGGACAATCATTTTGCAACAAAGGGGTCTACTCTGATAAGGAGATAGTTGTAATTTCTAGAGTAAGTGAACAGTTTGTAGATTACGGAGATGAAGTTCCAGACACTTGGGAACGGCAAGAAATGACTGCGATAAATAAGACAAAGAACTGTGGATGCTGGAAATCTGAAACAAAAACTGAGAACACTGGAAAAACTCAGCAGGACTGGAAGCATCTGTGCAGAGGAAGCAGCGTTAGCGTTTCGAGTCCAACAACTCCTCTTCAGGATTCTGAAATAGTTTGTGAGAACTCGTTAAGTCATTTGCCCAGCTTTAAGACCATAATACACAGGAGCAGGATGAGGCCATTTGGCCCATCGAGTCTGCTCCACCAGTCGATCATGGCTGATATGTTTCTCCATCTCATTCTGCTGCCCTCTCCTCATAACCCTTGACCCCTTACTAATCAAGAACCTATCTCTGTCTTAAATGCCCTCAATGACTCGGCATCCTCAACCCTTCTCCGAGTGGAAACATCATCTCCATATCCACATTATCCAGTCTTAGAGTAGCACAGCGCTGCCTGACCCACTCTGATCTCCAGCATTTGTTGTTTTCAGGAAGAATTCCTACAACAATGCGCTTCTAAATTTTGTACCCAGTTGGTTAGCTCTCCCTGATTCCCGTGAGATTTAACCTTACTCAACAATCCACTATGTGGTACAATTAACAAAGTTCCCACTCCCCACCTATTTTGTACGCTTAGGTAGCACGATGGATCAGTGGTGAGCACTGCTGCTTCACAGCACCAAGCACCCGCGTTCGATTCCAACTTTGGGGCGACTGTATGTGATGAGTTTGCACGTTCTCCCTGGCGTGTCTGCGTGGGTTTCCTCCGGGTGCTCTGGTTTTCTCCCAAACTTTAAAAATATTCTGGTGAATTGGCCGAACTAAACGAGCCCACAGTGTGCAGGTCAGGAGTAAATGTAGAATAAAGGTATAGGGCAATTCGTCTGGATGGGTTACACTTTGGACAGGCGGTGTGGACCTGTTGGGCTGAATGGCGTGTTTCCACATTTTCGGAATTCTACGTGGCATTCCCCCATTTCCAGAGTCTCAGAACTCTTGGCTTTTCCCATGGACAATTTGGGGGAGGGAAACAATGTTTCGGTGAGTGTGAAGCTAAAAGTAAACGCAGTGCAGTACTTTAACTGTTTACCCCGGTATACCAGAAGCTCAGGGGTGACCTTACAGACGTTTATAGAATCATGAGAGGCATGGGTAGGGTAAATAGACAAGGTCATTCCCTGGGATGGGAGAAGTCCAGAACAGGAGGGGAGTATTTTT
>NC_057753.1:9359055-9359969 GCF_004010195.1 Chiloscyllium plagiosum
ATTTCTCTGTCCTCTGATCTCCCTGTTCCCACAGAGCTAGATGTTGTCTGTCCTCAGCTCTGCTTTATTTCTGTTGAAGCTTTGACCCCCTTTTACATCTTCTGGAGCAATGTAATATTCTGAGCCTCCTGGAAATGACACCTTAGCTATACACCTTCTGATTGTTAATACCTGTATATGGTTATCTCTCAATCTGCTAGGCTCCGTTGGAAACATATCCCAGCTTCTTCTTAACTCAAACCCTCCATTACCAGCAACATTCTGGTAAAGTCTGGAATATGGAATTGTATCAAATCACATCAATGTACTGTCTGAAACAATCTGGCTGTGTTCTTGCCTGAGATATTGAGAGTCCCTGGTGTAAGTAACTGTTTACCCCGGTATATCAGAAGCTCAGGGGTGACCTTACAGACGTTTATAGAATCATGAGAGGCATGGGTATGGTAAATAGACAAGGTCATTCCCTGGGATGAGAGAAGTCCAGAACAGGAGGGAAGTATTTTTGGGGTGAGGGAGGCAAGTGTAAGGAATGATCTGCCGGAGGAAGTAGTGGATGGAGGTCCAATTGTAACATTTAAAAGGCATCTGCATGGGTGTATGAATCGGAAGAGTTCAGAGGGATATGGGCCAAGTGCTGGTAATAGAGACGAGATTAATTTAGACTATCTGGTCGCCACGGATGAGTTAGACCGAAGGACCGGTTTTTGTGCTGTGTATCTCTATGACTCTGGGTTGCCCGTAATGTTTGCCATACCTGTATGTTCAGTTTCTGTCTGGTGTCGGCGCCAATGCCTTGATATCTCATTTCCTCCAACTCCTCACTTCCACCTCCCCAGATGTTAACCATTTCGTGTCTGGTTGTTTCTCAAGAGGCTGCATTGAAGGTTCATCCTGAATTGACACTTTTGATTTTG
>NC_057753.1:9360469-9376469 GCF_004010195.1 Chiloscyllium plagiosum
AACGGTGAGCTTGAATTTTATAAACGGTGTCAGTAAAATCCAGTAGTGGACACTGATTTGGTTCAGTCGATTTTTTTGCCAAGCGCAATTCACCGAGAGGATGCTGCTGTGTGAAACAGCGTGGGGAATTACTGCAGGGCCTCCTGCACATGGGACACACCGCAACTGATGTATTTCACCTTCACCAGTTTATTCTTATCTCGGAGAAGAGAGGTTTGATGATTCGGATCATAGCAGCCAGACAGAGAACAGGAGAAGAGCACTCAGACTTTCAAAAGCTTGTCACCACAGCTGGGTCATCGTGGCCCGTGTATCAGTATGGGATAGTAATCTGCATCTACCATTGCTGTGATGGAGTATCCTGTTGGGCAGAATATATCCGTTGTTAGATTTTCCACGTTCTGTTAGTCCAACTCCGATTTCACTCAGAATCACAAAATGTGTGACAGCGCAGACTGAGGCCATGCAGCCCACCTTAGCTCTGCTGGCTCAACACAATATGTAAATAAGTGTCTCATTCTGTCGCCTTCTCCCTCTAAGTCTGCACATTGTTACATTGAACATGCCCACCCGAATTCCCTTTTGTGTCCATTGAATCTGTCTCTTTGTCACTGTCAGGCAGTGACTTACTGATCCCACTCCCTGTGCGATAACGGTCTTCCTAATGTCACTTTTACTTATTTTCGTGATGACTTTCAATCTCTGCCAAATCGTTCTCGATCCTTTCAGGCCTGGGAGCATTTTCACAGCATTATTTCCTCTGTTTAAAACCCTCCTGACGTGGAAAACTTCAATCAGGTCAGCTCTCAGCCTTCTGTTCACCAAAGACAACTGCCCCAACTTTCCAATCTACCTTCATGACTGACATTCCTCATACACGGTACCATTCTCTTCAACCTGTTCAGCGCTGTCTGCAATCACTTCACTTCCCCACTTCTTGAAGTGTCACACTCAGAGTGCAATACAGGTGGAGGATTCATTCAGACTCGGATTGCGCGGGCGAAAAATCTGCAATACTTGTTTTCACTTTGAGCAAGTGTTTTCCTTCGCCGTGTTCTCTGAAATGACACCTCTGTCCCATTCCTAATTCAGGCAGTCCGATCTGATTTAACGAAGCGTCTTTTTGAGAAAACTGACCCGGCATTTTTGCTCAGGTCAATTTAAGAAATGAGGGTTCGCCTGGGATTGAAACCCGGCACCTCCCACACGTCTGTATAAGCTAGAAAACCCAAAGCTAGCATCATACTCAGACCAACGAGCCAAAAACCACGTGTGCGCCCAGCTCCTGAAGCAACTGGGAGTTGTTCAGTACGAAATACATTGTACATTGCTCCCAGAATTACAAGCAGCAAAGACTTTCAAGAACATCTGCTTCTCATTCTGTCTCCCTGCTCCCAGGACGCTGCTGTTTGTCCCGTCCCCAGGAACCGGGCTTTCTTCACTTGTGGATAACTGAAACATTTCGTTTCTACTTACAAGCTGTGCTGGTGGAAGGCAGAGCCCAATCGCTCTTCTGCTCTCTCTCTCACTATTACGTGAGGCAGGAGAAGTCAGTTACAGTCATGCGTAGGAAATGGACAACTTTGAACTTGTTCCAAAGGTCCTGTTAATGGAGAGATCGAACGATGCTGTGCTGCCGGGACAGAGAGAAATGGACACCGAGACTCTTCCCTCAGGTAAATTGATATGAGTGCATTTTTGTGCACCCTTCTTGGTGTTCAGAATTTGTCTTGACACAGCAATCCTGCAGAGAGTCTTTTCTTACACGGGCATTGATTTCTTTACTGCAGGAATGGACCAAACCAGCAAATCAGGTGTTACAACTTCACCGGTTCATTGCCATCTGAGAGAAGAGGTTTAAAACTTGAGATCAGAACACACCGACAGAAAACTGGACCAGACAACTCAGAGCTCCACAAGTGTGCCTGCGCAACTGTATAAATTTGACTTGTGTATCGATGTGACATATTTAACTCAGAAACCCGAAGTTTTGGGAAGCAGATGACAAGGCAAGGAACAGAACAGAGCGCCGTTAGACGGGAAAGCTGTTATAGACGACATTGAGTGAATAGGAGAAAATGGTTTCACTTCTGGGTTATGATCCCAACATGCACCCGTTGTGCCATTCTCCTGCATTGCACAGCAGGTTTTCCAGAGAAGTATTCAGCTTTTCATCTGGCGTGTGACTTGCATGTTGGAGAATGGCGTCAAAAGATCTTCACTGCTGTAGTGTCATGTGCTGTTGTGCAGACATATCCGCAAATATAAACTCAGAGAGTAATGTACATTGGAGACTCTGAGCCAGCTGAACTTGATCAGTGTGAAATACATTCCACATTGCTCCAAGAATTGCAAGCAGCAGTTTCCAGAACATCTGCTTGTCATTCTGTCCCCGGGGCGCTGATGTTTGCCTCATCCCCAGGAACTGGACTCTCTCCACTGGCGGATAATTAAACCAATTTGTTCCTACTTAGAAGCAGTTCATGGGGTTGAGGGCGCGGGGTGAGTTCATTCGCTCTTCTGCTCTCTCTCTCAATCCCTTGGGGTGAGAGGTATCAGTTACACTAATGCGTGGGAAGTGAGCAACTTTGATTGTGAACTTTCTCCAAAGGTCTGTTATCGGAGAGATAGAAAGATGCTGTGCTGGCGGATCAGAGAGAAATGGACACCGAAGACTCTTCCCTCAGGTAAATTCATATGAATACATTGTTGTACAGCCTGCTTGGTGTTCAGAATTCCTCACATGCAGCAATCTTACAGAAATCTATTGCAAAGTGGGCATCGGTTTCCTTGCTGCGACCGCGCAGCAGTTAACATCTGAGCTCCAAGTGTCCCAGATGAAGAGAATCCGAGTGAAACCTTCACTCACTGAGAGTCATCCCCACGGCCCTGAGCTGTGGGACTGCAGGCAGTCCAACACAGAAGGGACGGTTAAAAATGAACGTTGTTTCTCCCTCAGTCTGTCTGCCCCAGAGACAGGCAGTGGGACGGCATAAACGCGTAGCATCATTCTCCCGCCGACAGAGGCGGTTCAGCCCATCGAGTCACGGCGACTGTCTGTCACTTGTCTCTCTCTCTCTGAGGTTATTCACAATCGGTGATATCTGTCTTAATAGTAAGGGACTGTATCTGAATGGTGATACAGTTTCTGACATGCTGATCGTCTTGTCATTCACATCCGAACCGGCGTGACGAATTACTGCAGGGAATGGATGAAACCGCAAGGCATGTGTTTCAACGTTATCAGCTCATTGGCATCTCAGAGAAGTGGTTTTGCGAATCAGTTCATAGGAAACCGACGAAGAACAGGAGAAGACCACTCAGACCTCCAAAAAGCATGTTACTTGAACCGTGTAAGGTTCACGAGTGTATCGGTATGATACAGGGCATTCAGACACTCAGGAAGTAGGTGCAAAGGCAAGATACAGAACAGAGAACAGCTACAAAAGGAGGCTGTTCAAGGAGACATCGAGCAACAGCAGAGGATGGCTTCGATCCATCGACCTCGGCGTTATGGGCCCAGCACGCTCCCGTTATCCACAGGTCCCTTCAGCCGTTCGTCTGGCATGTGGCATGCACGTTCGAGACTGATGTCAAAGATCTCCACTGATGTCGTGTAATATGCTGTTGCGCAGACATATGGAGGCTGTGTAAATATAAACTTTTTTCTCACTTCCCACATTCTGTTGGTCGAACTGTGATTTCATTCTGAGTCACAGCATGTGTCACATCACAGACGGAAGCCATGCGGCCCACCTTTGCTCTGCTGGTTCGACACAGGAAGGAAACGTGTTTCTCTATTCATATCATTCGCTTGTCTTCTCCGTGTATTTCTGCATATTGTTACTTTAAACATGACCACCGAATTCCCCGATGCGTCTATTGAATCTGCCTCTTTGTCAATGTCAGATAGGGATTTGCTGACCCTAACATACCCTTCCTCATGTCACTTTTAGATCTGTTCCTCATGACTTTAAAACTCTGCCGAATCATTGCCGATCCTTTCAGGCGTGGGAGCATTTTAACTGCATTACTTTCTCTGTCTGGACCCCGCATGACTCAGAAAGCTTCAGTCAGGCCAGATTTCGAACTTCTGTTCTCCGAGGAGAGCTGTCCTAATTTTTCAATCTACCCTCATCGCTGACATTCCTTAAATACGGCACCACTGGCGTCAACTCAATATTCCATCATTTCACTTCCTTGCTTTCTGCTCAATTTGTACTCCAAGCCTGGTTTAGCGAAGGTGCTTTTTGAGAAAACTAACCGGGCAC
This sequence comes from Chiloscyllium plagiosum, assembly GCF_004010195.1. Taxonomy (NCBI): domain Eukaryota; kingdom Metazoa; phylum Chordata; class Chondrichthyes; order Orectolobiformes; family Hemiscylliidae; genus Chiloscyllium; species Chiloscyllium plagiosum. The sequence continues at coordinate 9,364,741 of NC_057753.1, forward strand.
TCCTGCACAAACCAGGAAACGCGGGCTCGCGCCGAGATTCGAGCTCTTGCAAGCCTGCGCAGTCGAAGACCCAAAGCGAGAATCATACCCAGAGACCAACACCGACACCACGCACGGGCACCCACTCTACCTCTTCAACCAGCTGAGTCTTGCTCAGTGTGAAATACATTTGACATTGCTGTGAGAATTCCAAGCGGCAAAGAGTTTCCAAAACAGCTGCTTCTTATTCTGTCTCCCTGCTGCTGTTTGTCCCGGGACGTCTCTACTGGCAGAGAGTTGAACCATTTTGTTTCTAAACGTTTCTCTAACACCGGAGTGACCAGTGATAAGCATTGCCCTCCTCAACACAGGATTCAGAGAACAACAGAAGACCACTCAGACCTCCACTAGGGTGTTATCTCAACTGTGCACATTGGGCCAGTAAATCAATGTGAAATATTTATGTCGAAGATATTTGGGAAAGAGATGAGAAGGCGAGGTGCAGAACAGTGCGCTGTTATACGGGAAAGCTGCTAAAGACGACATTGACTGAATAGGAGAGATGGTTTCCCTCCTGGGTGATGCTCCCATCACGCACCTGCAGACATATCGCCGTCGTGCAAGTATAAACTCTGTCTAAATTTCCACATTTTTTTTTTCGAACTGTGATTTCGCTCAAAAACAAAAGATTTCAACACTCGCAACATGCAAACTTTACAAAGTTCTCATAGATATATTTAGCGAACACCTGCAAGAAATTCTTCCAAACTTACCTGGGGAATTTCGGTTTGAGTGGTCTAGAACTTTAAGTGGAAGGACGGGAAGTTTGCCTCGAGGCTGCGTAATGTGGAGATGTGTTCCCCATGTTAACTGATAGTGGTTCGCCATCCCAGTGCTTCCCGATGCAGGGTTGCCCTGACCCACAGGGAGGTTTATTTGATAAACTGTCCCGGGGGCTTCCAGTCTCACCATGACGTCATAGTGCGCGCCCCCGATGATGGCCCGCAGCTGCTATGACACAATAATGATGCTGGCCCCGGAACATGAATACGAATTAGTTCATGAGTCACGTGGTACTGAATCATTCGATGGAATGTTCTTTCAACTTCACGGATTTAAATATGAGAGGAGGCAAATGGGCAGGGTTACATCTCGGGGCCAATCTTCCTTCACTCGCAACACCCCACACCCACCTCCCATTGTCACAAGGCACTTTCCCCTGCAACTGCCGAATGTGTAACACCTGCCCATTTACCTGCTCCCTCCTGAATATCCAAGGGCTAGAGCATACCTTCCAGGTCAAGCAGCTCTTTGCCACAACCTCGTACACTGCATTCGTTGCTCACAGTGTGGTTTCCCCAACGTAGCATGTAGCATAAACTGGGTGACTGCTTCGCAGAACATCTCGGTTCTGCCCGCAAGAAAAAGCTTCTGGTTGCCTGTCACTTTAACACGCCACCCTGTTCCCTGGCCAACATCTCTGTCTCAGGCATGCAGCAGTGTTCCAGCGAAGCTCAGCTCCTGATGGAAGACCAAAGCCTCATTTTCCACTTGGAGATCCTATAGCCCACCAGTCTTCAACATCGAGTTCAATATTGTTTGGACCCGAACTCCCCCATGTCCTTAACCCCTACCACACCCACATGAGGCCTTGTTATCACATCGTCTGCTGTTACACACGACTTATTGTTAGCCAGGAACAGTCTCCATTAATAGTTAGTCACCCTCCTACACAGATCGTTATTCACTCCTTTGGCCCTCCAATGTTCTCCCTCTGAACTGGCAGCAAAGACAGCAATGTGGACTGGTATCCCTGAGCCAACTGTTTGTCCCATCTACAGGAACCGGGTTCTCTCCATTGGCGGATAATTAAACCATTTTGCTGTTGCGCTGACATGAGGAGATTGTGTAAATATAAACTTTTCTGAATTCCCACCTTCCATTGGTCGAACTGTGAGTTCACTCTGAATCACAACACGTGTCACAGCGCATTTGGAGGCCCATCTCAGCTCTGTTGGTTCTACACAGCAAGTAAATGAGAGTCTCTATGCATATCATTCTCTTGCCTTCTCCCTGTAAATCTCCACATTGTTATTTTGAACATGACCACCGAATTCCCTTTTGTGTTCGTGAATCTGCCTCTTTGTCACGGTCAGACAGGGATTTACGTATCCGAACCACTCCCTGTGCGAAAATGTTCTTCCTAATGTCAGTTTTACTTTCTTTCCAAATGCCTTGAAATCTCTGCCATTTTTGGGGAAATTGAAAGGATTATCATTCCTGCACATGAGGCTGAATTGATTTAATTTCTAACGTAAAGGACTGCGGATGCTGAGAATCCGAGACAGAAAGAGGAACTGCTGGAGAAACTCAGCAGGTTTGGCAGTACCTGTGGGAGAAAACAGAGTTCTGATATATTGTCTCTGATTCTCTTTCCACAGATGCTGCCTGACCTGCTGAGTTGCTCCTGCAATTTCTGTTTTTGCTTTTAACTGAAAGTTCATTTCATCTTTCGGAATGAACCACCCAGACTCTCCACTTGCAGATATTTAACCCTTTCGAAACCTGTGAAGTGATTGGATTCAAACAAACCCAGCAATAATTCACTCTTTCTCAGCTCCACAGGCAGAGAGACCTGGGAAATGAAGCTGTCAATGTGGTTCTTTATTCGTGGGCCGAGTGGTTAATGCCACAAACTTGAAATCCATTGCAGTTTCCCCATGCAGGTGTGAACCCTGCTGACTACAAAATGAGACATGTCGTCAAAAAGAAAGGGAGACTGTTCCCCGGTTTCGTCTTTAAGATTCAAATCAGTGGAGGGTGAAAGATATTTCACTCACATTGGGACTGGTCGGGAATCTGAAACTCACTGCCTGTCAGGGTGGTACAAGCAGATACCCACAGAGCTGCTTTTGAGGCAATCAGTCAAATATTTGGAAATGAGACTAGAACAGTGAGGGGCGTGAAGTCGTGATCGAAATGAAGCAGGCACCTGAGGATTAATTTTATTTGCCAGTGAAAGATACTGCTTCACAAAGTCGGAACTATGGAAGGGAAGCAGTGACGATGATTATCTTTGGCTGTTCACCTTGTGAATGTTCCCATTGTTGCGCATGTCCGTGTTAACGTCAGAATTCTGCAGCATGGCGGCGTCAGGTACGCACAGGGCCGGGGCACAATGGCTGACGCATCTGACTCCAGCTATCTGTTTGAAATGCAGCTCACAGCTTCTTCAAACAGCCCAATTAATCTGTCTCAATGTCCTGAAGCCGGTTTGAATTCTTGATCTGCAGGAACGAGTCTCTTTTCACTGTTTCGGATCAGTAAATGTCCCTGAGAACATCAGAGACAAGTCACGGCGCTGTCAGAGGAGGGGAAGCTGAAATAGCCCCACATGCTGGGCACATTTCACTTTCCCCAACTCACCGCCCCAACCACTGCGGCTCCTGGGAGTGGAAAGGGAACAAACACCAAAACCCAATCTCATATTTGTGAATCTTCCGAAAATAAGAAAACTGCTCATCCTGGGCTGACAGGGGTGATTGTAAATGGCTGTCCAGTCAGTGTCGATTCTTTTTGGCTGAAAATATCTTCCTTATCTCATCCCAGCATTTCTTCCCACAGAGAACTGTGCGGCAGAGTTCATGTATATATTTCCTTGGATGGTATTTTGTAAATAATATTCTTTTCTGCTTGTTTTATATCGGGATTTCAGGTTCATTAGCGGCTGTTCAAGTGCGTTGGTAGGTTTGTGGGCCACCATGATGCTGAGAGGTTTGAGTTGAGTGGACATCATTTACCAGATGTATTTAATATAATGTAATGTGGCTACGGTTTCTCCACACGTTGTTTCTGCTTGTGTCAATTTGTTGATGAGAAATCGGCAGATTGGTTTATTGAGTCGGCAAAAGTGAGGACTGGAGATGCTGGAAGCCAGAGTTTAGATCAGAGTGGTGCTGGAAAAGCACAACAGGTCATGCAGCTTCCGAGGAGCAGGAAAATCGACGTTTCGGGCAAAAGCCCTTCATCAGGAATAGAGGGAGGACGCCTCCAGAGTGGAGAGATAAATTCGGGGTGGGGGGTGTGCTGGGGCGAAGGTAGCAAAGAGTAAAATAGGTGAATGGTGGTGGGGATGGAGGCGACAGGTCAGAGAGGAGGGTTTACTGGATAGGTGGGAAGGGAGATTGGCAAGTAGGACAGGTCATGAGGTCAGTGCTGAGCTAGAAGGTTGGAACTGAGGTAAGGTGGGGGGAGGGGAAATGAGGAAACTGGTGAAGTCCACATTGATGCCCTGGGGTTGATGTGTTCCGAGGTGGAAGATGAGGTGTTCTTCCTTCAGGCGTCTGGTGGGGAGGGAGTGGCGGTGAAGGATCCCCACGACCGACATGTCCTCGGCAGAGTGGGAGGTGGGGTTGAAATGTTGGGGCATAGGGCGATGGGGTTGATTGGTGCGGGTGTCCAGGAGATGTGACTTGACTCTCCAGTCTCCCCAATGTTGTAGAGATCGCATCGGGAGCAATAGATACAAAAAAATTACATTGGTGGATGTACAGGTCTAACGACCGCGGCCTGGATTCGATTCCCGGGCAGCGAAGCAATTTTCAGTAGAGCTACGTAGCTGCATCCATATCTCCCTGGTTGTGTAGTGGTTAAGATTCGGCGCTCTCATTGCCGCGGCCCGGCTTCGATTCCCGGTCAGGGAAGCAATTTTCAGCGCGTCTATTGGCTAACCATTCTTCTTAAATGCGCTGTACATCTATTTATTGATCTTCATAGTTCCTGGGTGCTCCAGCGTGCAGTGGATCGTTGAAATAGTGTCCTGATTCAGAGTTGTTTGTATGTGGAGGGATGATTGCTTCTGTAGTGAAGTTCTTGGTTCGCGTGCGTTGTTTTCCTGAAGAGGCTGTTTTGAATTTACCATTGACTGTTCGCTCTACTGTGACATCGAGAAATGGCACTTTGTTGTTGTTCTCCTCTTTAGTGAATTTTATGCCAGTAAGGATATTGTTGATGGTGTTATAGGTTTCCTCTAATTTGTTTCATTTTGTGGAAGAGTTGTTGTTCGAGTCTCAGCATTATTGCTTCTGCTAGGATTTCTGAAACTGGTGGTTTCATGGGTGTTCCTTTGATTTGTTTGTTAGTCTTGATACTGAATATGAAGTGGCTGGTAAAGCACAGCTCCACGAGCTTGACAGTATTATCTTTGCTGATGAAGTTGCTGCTGTTTGGTGTTTGTGTCTTTGGTTCTTCTAGTAGTGTCTTCAGTTTTCTTTGGCCACGTTGATGTTAATGGATGTGAACAGGGCTGTATGTCAAAGGACAGCATTATTCCATCCTCTTCTACCTTGGTGTCTTTGGTGTTCAAGGATTCTTGGATGAAGTAACTGGAGTGGCATGAATCTTCGATTTGGTGTTTTAGTCTTCAGTAGAGGCCTTTGACTAGTCTGTATTTGGTGTTCCAAGTAGTGAGACTATGGCCTGAGGGGGGCTCCTGGTTTGAAGAAGAGGAGAACAGCAGCAAAATGCCATTCCTTGATGTCACAGTAGAGCGAACAGTCAATGGGAGAACTTCAAACTAGCATCTACAGAAAAACAACACACACAAACCAAATACTTAACCACAGAAGCAATCATTCCAAAACCCACAAACGAAGCTGCATCAGGACATTACTTCAACGAGCCACTACACACTGCAGCACAGAGAAACTACGAAGAACAGAAGAGAAAGACGTATATAGTGTATTTAAGGAGAACGGGTACCCAATAAACCCAGTCCGCCGATTTCAAATTGATGCTTCCAAGCTGACTCTCACAAATTCGGTTTGACCTTCCATTCTTTCCTATTTTATTTTGTTGGTTTTGAAAACTTTCCCAATCCTCTGAGTGAGTGTTGGAGTTGGGAAGTTATGTTGTGGCTGTACAGGACATTAGAATATTGTGTAATACTGTTGGAATATTGTGTGCAATTCTGGTCTCCCTCCTATCAGAAGGATATTGTGAAATTTGAAAGGGTTCTGAAGCACCAATGGGTCCACAGAGGGGAGAGGCCCTTCTGCTGCCCTGAGTGCGGGAAGGCCTTTAGTGATTCCTCTGCCCTGCTGACGCACCAGTTGGTCGACACTGGGGAGAAGCCGTTCTTCTGCCCCGAGTGCAGGAAGGGATTTGCTCTTTCCTCTGACCCGCTGGCCCACTGGTGGGTCCACATGGGGGAGAGGTCGATCAGTTGCCCTACGTGAAGGAAGGCTTTCAGCAATTCCTCAGACCTGCTGAGCCACAAATCCGTCCACACTGGGGAGAAGCCATTTTCCTGCCCCGAGTGCGGGAAGGGCTTTACTCGCTCCTCCGCCCTGCTGAAGCACCAGTGTGTCCACAGCGGGGAGAGGCCCTTCAGCAGGCCCGAGTGTGTGAAGAGGTTCATGTTTTCCTGCAACTTGTGGAAGCACCAGCGGGGGCACCAACGCTCCCAGCAATCAGATCCCACCGGTGTTCTGCCTTGGGTCACCCCATGGACTGAACCTCCTGCCAGTTCTGACAGTGGGTGCAGTGGGAGAGTAATTGGGCTGTTTTTGTTTTCTGCTGGACTGCAATTGCCTCCACCCCCCTCCCCCCCCCCACAACCACAACCTCATGGTGGCTCAGGGGCGTCATGGTGACTCAGTGCTTAGCACTGTTGCCTCATGTCATCAGGAACCCAGGATCAATTCCACCCTTGGGGATCTGTGTGCAATTTGTGGAGGGTAGGAAAATGGATGTGACTGGGTTACTCTTCGGAGGATAAGTACAGATGTGTTGGGCTGAAGGACCCGTTTACACACTGTAGGAGTTCTACGATCCTATGAGCTTTGCTTTGAGTGGACACTGCTGCTCATTGAGCCCGGGACTGCACATTGGCAATGAAATGATCTAGAGAAACCTAAGACCGCAAGACCGTCGGAGCAGAAGTTATGCCATTCGGCCTGTCGAGTCTACTCTTCCATTCGTTCGAGTCAAAAAAATTGCAGATGAGATTAGCTACAGTGTGGAAACAGGCCATTTGTCCCAATAAGTCCACACCGACCCTTTGAAGAGTAACACACCCAGACCCATTTCCCTCTGACTAATGCACCTAACTCTATGGGCAATTAAGCATGGCTAATCCACATGACTTTCACATCTTTGGACAGGACCACCCAGAGAAAACCCACGCAGACACTGGGAGAATGTGCAAACTCCTCACAGACAGTCACCCAAGGCTGGAATCAAACCTGGGTCCCTGGTACTGTGAGGCTGCAGGGGTAACCACTGATCCACTACATATTGCAACCCGAAGTAGGCAAGCAAGAGGTTGGGAGAATACAGCAAGCCAGGCAGCACCAGAATGTTGAGTAGTCAACGTTTTGGGTATTTACCGTTCTTCAGGACTGAAACGTTGACTTCTCTATGAGAAACGATTTACAGAATGTTGCTGGGGGTTGGAGGGTTTGCGCTACAGGGAGAGGCTGAATAGGCTGGGGCTGTTTTCACTGGAGCATCGGAGGCAGAGGAGTGACCTAATAGAGGTTAAAAATTCATGAGAGGTATGGACAGGGTAATAGACAAGGTCTTTTCCCTGGGATGGGGGAGTCCAGAACTAGAGGGCATAGGTTTAGGATGAGAGGCGAAATATATTAAAGGGACAACTTCTTCATACCGAGGGTGGTACATATATGAAATGGGCTGCCACAGGATATGGGTCAGGTGGTGTCAAATGGGACGAGATTAATTTAGGATTTCAGGTCAGCATGGAAAAGTTGGACAGAAGGGTCTGTTTCCGTGCTGTATGTTTCTCTGACTACTGGTCCTGATGTCAGTTTAAAATAGAGTCCAAGTAAATTTGAAGAGTTCAATCTTGTTGAGCTCACCTCATAGAACATAGAACATAGAACAATACAGCACATTACAGGCCCTTCGGCCCACAATGTTGCACCGAACATTTGTCCTAGCTTAAGCACCTATCCATGTACCTATCCAATTGCCGCTTAAAGGTCACCAATGATGCTTACTCTGCCACTCCCACAGGCAGCGCATTCCATGCACCCACCGCTCTCTGGGTAAAGAATCTACCCCGACATCCCCCCAATACCTTCCACCCTTCATCTTAAATTTATGTCCCCTCCTCAAATGTTTCAAATGAATCCGTCCGAGTGATACTGTTTAAACATGCTGAGTTGGACAAAACATCCTATCAAGTTCAACACAAACCCAGAGTTGATGAAGTCAGAAGTCACACGATACCAAGGGGACCAAAACTGATCACAATATTCCAGGTGCAACCACATCAACGTCCAGTATAACTACACTATAACTTCCCAACATCTATATTCAATTCCCTAACTGATGAAGGTTAGTGTGCCTAAACCTTTCTTCACTGCCTTGTGTAGCGATGTTAATAGAGAAATAGGATCTACTTTAAACTGATCCACAATGCAGCTGCTGGGAACCCAGAAGCAGATGAGTGCTGCGTGAGTGTGCTGGGCACATAACACAGAGGTCGATGGGTCAAAACCATGTGATGCTATTGCTCAATGTCTCTGTCAGCTGCTTTCCTTGGCAAAGGTGCTCTGCTCTGTATCTTGCCTTTGCATTTGCTTCCCAACGCTTCTACAGTGGAGGAATGGCAGCTGGAGCACAGGCGCTCAACGACCCCCCGGTGCTGGAGGAAGGTCCAAGCTCCAAGAAGCGGGGTGTAAGGCTGGAGGCTTGATTTGCTCAAGGCTTGTATCTATTAACTTATTTAAATGGTACCTACTGTATGGGGCTATGGTTTACATTAAAACCGGAGGATTATGTCAGAGTGCTTGTTGATATTTAGCAGTTGTAGTTCGTAAAATACACTCCCTGGAGGAGCACCTTCTATGATGCTGCATTTCTTGCCTTCTGCCCATCCCCCATTTGTAATCTCCCATCTTGATTTTATTTTTTTTTGGTCAAATTTGATTTCATATTAATCAGACTTGGTATTCACTGTGTGCTATTAATTTGTTTCTTCGAATATTGTAAGTCAAAATTAATGCTGTAATTTCATTTCTGATGTCAGAGTTTGACATTGAATGTGTAGGTGTGAATGCCAGTAAGTTGTGAAAATAAATCAATAACTTGTGATTTTATAGCTAAAAGAGCAGTTCACCGCTATCAATGGCATTGTCTCATTTGAAGGTGATGAGTTGAGCCTGACCAACATACCTTTTCATGCAGTCACCCAATTTAATTAAAATTTTCTTTCACTTAATTGAAGATAATAACTCTGGCATGCTAAAATTTATACAATTTGTTTATGAGATTTATTTATATGTCCATTGCTCTGCCACATTGGGGAGACTGAATGCCAACTTGCAGAACATTTCAGGGAACAGCTCTCGGACTCCAAAACTAAACGACCCCACCGCCCTGTGGCTGAATACTTTAACTCCCCCTCCCAATCCGTCAAGGGCATGCAAGTCCTGGGCCGCCTCCACTGCCAAACTCAAAAGCTGTCCTACCTTTACATCTTGCATCCCACCTATTCGCTTCACCCTCCATCGTCTTACCTCTCACGATCTCTCCCCACCTCCATCGACCTATTTCATTCACAGCTATCTCCCCTCCAGCCCCATACCCTTCCCAATTATCTCTCAGCCCCTTTGACCAACCTTCATTCCTGATGAAGAAGTTATGCTCTAAACCAGGACTGTGATGAAGGAGCATCCTTAATAAGAAAGAGCTCCTAATTCAGATGTGTTCCCCGTTTGTTTCCCTGTTCTTCTAGAAATAAGAAATGTCCTTTTCTTCCACTAGAAAGTGGTCTTACACTTTGCGGTGTCTGAAGTGTTATACCACTCCACTCCGATTCTTAGGATGATTTTTCACACCTGAGTGCAACATAAATACAGATCATTGATTTCAGCTTTGGTGGAACAAAAAACAGCAAATTGGTGGATAATTACAGTTAGTGCAAACAAAGCTAGGGATCGATAAAGATTAACTCAGTTCACTTCAATGGCCAAATTACATTTTGAAAACCAAGTACACTCAGACGACATGTGAAAGTGGTTCATAGGAGGAGAAATGGGGCATTGAAGAGGAGTGAAATGATTGCTTTTGGTCACCGCCACCTTTTAAGAATCCTTTCAACCTGTTTTTCGGACAATGGTGGCGGTGACCAAAAGCAATCATTTCACTCCTCTTCAATGCCCCATTTCTCCTCCTATGCACCACTTTGACATGTTGTCTGAGTGTACTTGGTTTTCAAAATGTCATTTGGCCATTGAAGTGAACAGGGTTAATCTTTATCGATCACTAGCTTTGTTTGCACTAACTGTAATTATCCACCAATTTGCTGTTTTTTGTTCCACCAAAGCTGGAAACAATGATCTGTATTTATGTTGCACTCAGGTGTGAAAAATCATCCTAAGAATCGTCATATTATTATAGTTGACTGAAGCTATAACAGGAGGCATTGTGTGGCAGTTTCAGACTAAAACCTTGGCTGGAAAGAATGTAGATTGATGAGGAAAGTCAAAAAGCAGAAGCTCTGGCCACAATCTATCAGTCTGGTTTGATTAAGTGGTCGCTCTTCAAAAGCACCTTCCAAGCCATCATCTCAACCACCAAGAGCAGGTAAGTGTGAACACAGCATTCCAACAGTGAAATATATCGCATTGCTTCTTTGTTATTGATCAAAATCCTGGAATTCGCTCCTGAACATTATTGCAGACCACATCATATTTGTGAAGCAAGTTAAGAGGCAGCTCAGCACCACTTTTTCAAGGACAATTTGGGAAGGGTTGTTGGCAGAGCCAATGATATTCACATCTCATGAAATAATAAGCAAAGAGGTATGGATAGAGGATTGGCTAACCAATGATACAATTGGGATAAGGGGAATGTTCAGGATAGCAAATTGTAACTAGTAGTGTGCTACAGGGATCAGAGCTGGGTCCAAAATTATTTACAAAATGTATATGAATTCCTTGGATAAGTAAAGTGAATATACTATTGCCAAGATTGCAGAAAAGATGGTTGATGGGAAGGCAGGTGGTAAGAATGACATGAAATATCTGGAGAGGGAGAAAGACAGGTTAAGCAAATGAGCAAACCCTTGGCAGATGGAATAGAATTTGGGGAAATGAGGTTGTGTACTTTGCCAGGAGGAAAAGTGCTGAAAGTTAAATGGAGAAAGCTGTTGAATAGAGGGATTTGGAAGCCCATATACATACATCTCTTCAGCCAAGTTCAGTGAGTAATAGGAAAGGCAAATGGGAGGTTGACCTTTAAAGAGAGTACAAAAGTAGGGAGGTTATCGTGAACCTATGTCAGGCACCAGTCAGGCCACAACTGAACACTGGGAGGGTCCTTTGCCTAAGGAAAGATATACTGGCTTTGGAGGCAGTCCAGAGAAGGTTCACCAGGATGAAAAGTATATCGTATGAAGTGAAGTGAAGAGGTTGGGCCCGTACTTATTAGCAGTTAGAAGATTTAGAGGTAACCTTATTTTTACATAAAAGATTCTGAGGAGACTTGACAGGGTTGATGTGGAAAAGTTTACCTGTGTGGGTGAGTCTAGCACCAGAGGGAATAACCTGCAAATGAGGGATTGCATGTTGAAGACAGATAGGAATTGTTACTGAGGGCAGTAAATCTGTGCAACATGTTACTACAGAATGTTGTTAAGTGCATTCAAAGCTGTCAGATTTTTTTTAACCAGTGAGGGAATTGAGGATTATGGGGAAATGGCAGGGAATTGGAGTTGATCC
>NC_057753.1:9376969-9398814 GCF_004010195.1 Chiloscyllium plagiosum
TTCTGAAAAGATTTACAAAGATGCTGCCAGGGTTGAGAGTTTGAGCTGCTGCAAGAGGCTGAAATAGACGGGGGCTATTTTCCCTGGAGGGTCAGAGGCTGAGGGGTGACCTTACAGACGGTTTTGCTGTAGAAGTGTTTTAGAAAAAAAAACTCAAACCTTTTTCCGATTGTTGCCTTTGCCAATATCCATTGGACATCAGTGAAGTCCCTAAGCCCAGACGAATCGGACCCTCTGTCTTTTCTATCAAAATGCCGTAAAAAGTTAGCAGGCCATGATAATGACTTTTCAATTTAGTCAATCAATTAAATCAGGTCCTTTGCCTACCAAACCTATTAAATTTAAATCTGATGGCCTTGACAACACAGGACCAATCCTATCGTAAAAAATTGATATGGCATCAAGAGTATAAAAGAAGAGGGCAGTTGGACAGAGCCCCAGAGCTAACTCCCCATTGCTGGAGCTAAGAGTCCTCAGCACTAGAGAGAAATCAGCTCTGACAGTCATCTGTGACTGAAAGAAAGCATCATTTCCAAAAAAAAAACAGAACAGCAGGAATTAGAGGAGGCATTCCTGACAAAAGATTTGATGGAAGGAGGCATAAAATATTCTGGAAGATAAGTAACCTGGCTGTATTCTGAGAGACTAAATTCTATTTTTTGTTATATTAGTGGGTCTTGTATTTATTGGAATAGCATATGACAAGAATCCTGTTTTATTACAGAATAGTCAGTAGTTTGAAGGGGTTTATTCAGTTAATAGTTGAGTTCAGTTGTTCACAATTCAAGTTGGATACATGAATTGCTTTTTGTTGATTTTAACGTGTCAGGGATTTATTTTATTTTTACGACTAGAGCAGATTACACCAATTTTCACACTAATTTTATAGATTATAGGGCAACGTGCTCCTCTTTTGACATATTGGATTCAGATCTGAGAGAGGAGGGGGGTCAGCATTCGCTTTATAACAGTATCGACGTGACATTCTGCTGCATGCAATGGAGTCATTATTAATCCCAGCCTCTCACTCTGGTTGAGGGTGAATCGCCTTAATTTGACTACTGACTCAGAAACTGCAGAGACAATTAACTGTTGAAACAATGATTTACACATTATTGCAGGTAGCAACCAAAAATAAAACCTCTCAAGTAAGCAAGTTTAGCCTCACCGCCCCCGCCCCCATCTTGGATATCACCCAATTGATGGCAGAATATAACAGGGTTTCCACTGACACTTCTGGAAGTTTACAGGGGTTTGATGCAGTGGAACAAGTTCTGTACTTTAATCATTCTGGAGTTGAATTCTGGAGGAGTTCCCTCACTTTCAAATTTGTGTGACGTTTCTTTAGATTCTAACATGCTTCCCTACACTTCTGGAGATCTCAGGTCTGAGCTTACCTTCATTCCTTGAGGGTTTGCTGCCTGTTTGAAACAGCCTGTCCTGCAATTAAACCCCTTTAAGTCAGGGTCTTCCTTCTGCAGGCAGAATTAATTGTCCTTTTGTCACACAGTTATTAAACACCATTATCTTATCTGTCCAAAGAAACAGCTCATTGTGCTGCCTCCTCTTTCCCAGCAATGGTTAATGTATGTTATTTGTGAACTCCCTTGTAGCAGTTTCTCGTTGGACCTAATGTTTCTTGGTTCAGGAAGAGTTATTGCTAACTCATGAAGTTATCAAAGTTCTGGAGTTTACAGGACCACACCACATTCCTCTCTACCTCCTCCAGGAATAACAATTGCTCCTTAGATACTGGCAGTTCCTGACATCCCTTGGTATCCCCATGTCAGGAAATCATTAGTGCTGCCCTGACACCAGACCGTCACCGATGGAACAGGATTATGGGGAGAAAATGCAGAAATCCGAAGGGTAAAGAGACTTGGGAGTTTGAGTCCAGGATTTTCTCAAGATAAACTTGCAGGTTGAGTCAGTAGTTAGGAAGGAAAATGCTATGATGGCATTTATTTTGGCAGGACTTGAATACAAAAGTAGGGATGTACTTCTGAGACTCTATAAAGCTCTGATCAGGCCACATTTGGAGCATTGTGCGCAGTTTTGGGCCTCATATTTAGTAAGGATGTATTGGCCCAGGAGAGTGTTCAGAGGAGATTCACGAGAATGGTCCCTGGAATGAAATATTTAACATATGAGGAACCTATGAGTACTCTGGTATAATTGATGGAGTTTAGAAGGATATGGGGGGTTCCAGTTGAAACCTACAGGACACTGAACGGCCTGGACAGAGTGGATGTTGGGAAGGTGTTTCCATTGATAGGTGAGACTGGGACCCAAGGGCACAGCCTTAGAGTAAAGGGAAGACCCTTTAGTTGCGAGATAAGGAGAAACTTCTCCAGCAAGAGGGTGGTGTATCTAGGGACTTTGCTGCCACAGAAGGCTGTGGAGGCTAGGTCATTGAGCATATTTAAGATGGAGATAGAAATGTTCTTGAGTATCAAGGGGATCAAGGGTTATGGTGAGAATGGGCTTGAGAAACTTAACAGCCACGATTGAATGGTGGAGTAGACTCAATGGGCTGAATGGCCTAATTTCAGCTCCTATTGTCTTATGCTAATGTGTGGAGGGGTGAGGAGGGGGCAGAGGGATGAAGAATGGAGTAGAATTAAGGGGAAGCTGGATACAGACACGAGGGGGAAAGGAAGAGAAGGAAATATAAGAATTGTACAATAAGTGACAATAAATGACTTGCATGCAGAGGGATCTGTGCATATAGATCCCTGAAAAAGTGACAACAGAAGTCGGTATGGTGGTCAAGAAGGCACATAGTACGCTTGCCTTCCCTGAGTGTAAGAGTTGGCAAGATGTGTTACAGCTACTTATTCCAGCCACATTCAGAATATTGCATGCAGTTCTGATCAGCACCCTACCAGAAGGACGTGGACACTCTGGGAGAGGGTGCTTTAGTCAAGGGTTAATGTCGAGTAATAGGAGTAAGGGAATGAGTCTTGTCGGTTACTCTTCAGAGGGTCAGTGTGCACATGATGCGCCAAATGGTCTTTTCCACACTGTAGGGATTCTATGATACCCAGAGGCTTTTTTATTTGCCAGGGTGAAAAGGTCAACTACAAGAGGGGACAGGTTCAAGGCGAGAGGAGCACAGTCTAGGGGAGAAGTTGAGGGGGGGGGGCGGGGAGGCTTTTCGCAGAGGACTGATGGTTGGTGGAAGCAGGCACCTTAACAATGCTTAAGGTGTATCTTGACAGACATGAAGGGGAGGCGAACAGAGGGATAAATACCGCACATGGGCAATAAATAGCAGGTCCAAGTGAGGATTTAGAATTGGCACAGGCTTGACGGAGTGCCTAAGCCAAATAAGGGCTTGTGACTGTGCTGTATTGTACTGATGCAGGTTTTCCCCACTACCTTTCATAAGGCAAAATAGCGTAAAGCGAAGAAGCAATTAATTCATTTATATCGTAGTCAAATGTTTTGACTACTTTTTAAGGTTAAATTTAG
The DNA here is from genome assembly GCF_004010195.1 of Chiloscyllium plagiosum. Lineage (NCBI taxonomy): Eukaryota > Metazoa > Chordata > Chondrichthyes > Orectolobiformes > Hemiscylliidae > Chiloscyllium > Chiloscyllium plagiosum. The sequence goes on from NC_057753.1 coordinate 9,380,444, forward strand.
GGGGTCAACTGTTACATGGATACTATTTCTGAGGGGCTGAAATTCATGCCTGTCAAGATTCATACCGCATCATAAGCAGAAGCTCAACTGATGAATAAAGCAAAAAAAAAACCTAATTATGATAATTCTGAAAACTGAGTGAAATGTACAGATAACGGACTAGAAGACGGGAGCAGAGCCGAACAACCGACAGGCTGCAAAGCTGGAGTGGAACATGACGGCCAGCACACTGACTCACAAACATTCGTCTGTTGTCTTATGAAGAACTAGGGTCAACGTTTACATGATCAGACTACTTTTCACAACACTTGCAAAAAAAATCAAACACGCCCAATTTGCCATGCATGGAGAACAGGAAATATACTAAAGCTTTCCAGCATTCAGGCACAACTATACATATGCACATGTCCATATAAATACTGGGTAGGTTGATCCTTTGGAAGATAACAATCGCAAAGAAGTGAAACTCTTCAACAAGATGCTGGATTTGGTAGAATGATTAATTAGTATGCTCACTCTCCTCCCTCCATCACATCACTGGGCAAGACATAACCCTAGGATCTAAATAACACACACACACACACACAATCCTACCCAATGACTGCATGTGACCACATTTTACGTGCAATTACTTCAAATCACATTTATAAAACATAACCAGAGAGGTTTACACAGGCTCTCGTACACAATATTGCCTGTGACCTTCTACAGCGCTGTGAAGTGCTGCAAATCCCATGATGACAGTATTTCATATCCAATGTGTTAAATAACATTGTATATCTTATAAAAAGAGGTATATATACACACATTATACATAATTGAATATCGGAACAGTTCAGTCAGATGGTACAGCCTGCCCTCCTACATGGATTATAGAAGGTGTATGGAGGATTAGATGGTGATTCTAATAGAAATTATGTTTGTTTTAGGAATGGGAGTGATTGTGGCTCCAGGCTAATGGCGATCCGCCTTATCCCCCGGGTTCCCCCTCAGCCCAGCCCGGTACCTGGTAGAGTGAAGCCGCGGGTAGCTCCAGGCTCACGGTCCAGCACAGCACCGAGTGCAGCCTCTCCTCCCTGTCTGCCCCCCCTCCCTCCGTCAGAAACCGCCCGCTGAGTCGATGAGAAAACCGCAGCCTCGCGCCGCCATCTTTGTTTTTCTTCTTCTTTCTGTCTCCTCCTTCAGTGACACGCGTCATCCACGCCCCGCCCAATCAGAGCGCACCTTACTCCACCTGACCAATGGCGTCAGGTTTTGCGGTCAGCGCTGGTTGTTACTGACAGATCTTGTGTCCAATTGCCAATTTGGGATAAAAATGGCGGGAGCCACAATTTCTTTTCCCTGGGGTTGCACATCTCATTCCCTTTGCTTTTTCTCCTCCCCAGGGGAGGGGAATCCCAAACTAGAGGGCACAGGTTTAGGGTGAGAGGGGAAAAATATAAGAGGGTCCCAAGGATTAGAAAAAAAATGTGAAAGTTAATTCACCTCAAGAAAAGCCCTCTCTCACGACCTGAACAAAATAGATTGTTCACTAAACAAGAAGGATGTTGTGAAACTTAAAAGAATTCAGAAATTATTTATAAGAATGTTGCTGGGGTTGGAGGGTTTGAGCTACAGGGAGAGGCTGTATTGGCTGGGGCTGTTTTCCCTGGAGCACTGGAGGCTGAGGGGTGACCTTATGGAGGTTTATAAGATCATGACAGGCATGGATAGGACAAAAAGATAAGGTTTTTTTCCCTGGGGCAGAAGAGTCCAGTACAAGAGGGCATTAGTTTTTGGGTGAGAGGGGCAAGACTTTAAAGGGCCCCAAGGGGCAACTTTTTCATGTATAGGTTGGTGTGTGAACTGAATGAGCTGCCAGAGAAAACGGTGAAGGCTGGTACAAATACAACATTTAAAAGGCATCTGGATAGGTACATGAATAGGAAGGTTTAGAGGGATATGGACAAAGTGCTGGCAAATGGGACGAGATTAATTTAGGCTATCTGGTTGGCACATACTGAAAGATTGTTTTTTGTGCTCTACAACTCAATGGTTCTATTTCCACAGAGCCAGAACCAATTTCAAAAGGCTGGGAAGAGGCCATTTGCCCCTTACACACTGTCCTCAACTGTGGCCTAACTGAGCATATTTCAATTCTTAGTGCTATGTAATGAGCCAGACTTTATAAAAAAAAACATCTTAAAGCAAAGGAACACTTAGGAGGCAACAATTATAATATGGTAGAGTTCAGTGTGCAGTTTGAAAGAGAGAAGGCAAAATTGGTGTTACAGTTAAATAAAGGTAATTGCAAGGGCAATGAGAGAGGAACAGAAAAAGATTTATTGGAAGTAGAGCCTAGTGGGGAAGACAGAGTAACAACAGCAGGAATTTCTGGGTGTAATTGAGGACACAGTATAGAGGTTCATCCCAAAAAAAAGAAAGATTACCTGGGTGGGGGGAGGGTGGGGAGGGGGCAAATTAGACAACCATGGCTGACAAAGGAAATATATTGAAGGCAAAGAGACAGCCTATGAAGTGGCCAAGAGTACTGGGAAATCAGAAGATTGGGATGACTACAAAAACAAACAGAGGATGACAAAGAGAGAAAGAAGGAAAGAGAGGATCAAATATGAAGGTAAGTGAGCCAGTAATATTAGAAATGATAGTAAAAGTTTCTTTCAATACATAAGAAACAAACGAGAGGTAGAAGTAGAAATTGGGCTGCTCCAAATTGATGCTGGAAGGCTAGTGATGGGAGATAAGGAAATAGCTGAAGAACTTAATAAGTACTTTGTGTCAGTCTTCACAGTGGAAGACATGAGTAATATCCCAACAATTAAGGAGAGTCAGGGGGTAGCTATTACAAAGGCGCAAGTGTGAGAAAAGCTAAAAAATCTAAAAATTGATAAATCTCCTGGCCCTGATGAGCTACATCCTAGAGTTCTGAGGGAGGTGACTGAGGAAATAGCGGAAGCATTGATTGTGATCTTTAAAAAATCACTGGAGTCAGGGAAAGTTCCAAATGATTGGAAGATCGCTGTTGTAACCCTCTTGTTTGAGAAAGGATCAAGACAAAAGATGGAAAATTATAGGCCGATTAGCCTAACCAGAAGGCAGAGAGTTGGGATAAAAGGTTCTTTTTCAGAATGGCAGCTGGTGACAAGTGGTGTCCCGCAGGGCTCAGTGTTGGGGCCGCAGCTGTTCACTTTAGATGTTCATGATCTGGATAAAGGGACTGGGGGCATTCCCGCGAAGTTCGCTGATGATACAAAGTTAGGTGGACAGGCAGGTAGTTCTGAGGAGGTGGGGAGGCTGCAAAAAGATTGGGACAGTTTAGGAGAGTGGTCCAGGAAATAGCTGATGAAATTCAATGTAAGCAAGTGCAAGGTCTTGCACTTTGGAAAAAAGAATACAGGCATGGACTATTTTCTAAACAGTGAGAAAATTCATAAAGCCAAAGTACAAAGGGATCTGGGAAACTAGTCTAAAGGTTGACTTGCAGGTTGAGTCAGTGGTTAAGAAAGCAATGTAATGTTGTCATTTATGTCAAGAGGGTTGGAATGTAAAAGCAGCGATGTGCTACTGAGACTTTATAAAGCTCTGGTTAGGCCCCATTTAGAATACTGTGTCCAATTTTGGACTCCACACCTGAGGAAGGACATAGTGGCACTGGAGCGTGTCCAGCGGAGATTCACACGATGATTTCTGGTATCGTAGGCCTAACATACAATGAACGGCTGAGGATCCTGGAATTATATTCATTAGAGTTTAGAAGGTTGAGGGGAGATCTATTAGAAACTTACATGATAGTGCATGACTTAGAAAGGGTGGACGCTGGTAAGTTTTTCCATTAGGCAGGGAGACTAGGACCCAAAGGCACAGCCTGTTAATTAGGGGGGTCAATTTAGAATGCAAGTGACGAGACATTTCTTCAGACAGAGAGTGGTGGGCCTGTGGAATTCATTGCCATGTAGTGCAGTGGAGACCGGGACATTAAATGTCTTCAAGGCAGAGATTGATAAATTCTTGGTATTGCAAGGAATTAAGAGCTATGGGGAGAGTATAGGTAAGCGGCGTTGAAATGATTAAATGGCGGAATGGACTTATGGCCTTACTTCCACTCCTATGTCTTATGGTCTTATGCTATTCGCCTTACCTCCACTCTCCATGATTTTATAAATCTTAATAAGGACACCCCTCAACCCCCTACACTCCAATGAAGACAGTCCCAGTCTCTTCTTATAACTCAAACCCTCCAGTCCTGGCAACATCCTGGTAAATCTTTACAGAACCCTCTCTAATAGTATTCTTCCTATAACAGAGCCACCAGAACTATATTCAGTACCCAGAAAGTGGCCTCACCAACATCCTGTACAACATGATGTCCGAACTCAATGATGTGAATAGTGAAGGCAATGGTGCTAAATGCCTTCTTTACCATCCATGGGGGTGAGGGAAGGAAGCAGAGTGTGCTGGAGCCAAGGTGGAGGAGGAACAGAAGATGCAAATCCGGGTTGGAGCTGCAATGAGGAGTATTGCATGTGCTGTACTTGTACTGGTTGCATTTATTTGTGGGACTCAGGAGCATTTTACAAATAAAAACAGAAAAGATTTCAACCCCTGCCCCATCCCAATCTATCCTTCTGTCCCTCCTCACTTGGGTAACTCAGACACAAACCTGAGTTTGCAGAGTCTGCTCCCTCCTTGGATCCACTCCAGTCGCTATCTCTCTCTTGCTGTCTTCCCCCTACCCTCTCCACCTCTGCCAGTCCTTCTTCCCACCCTCTGCCTCCCCATGCATTTTCTCTCTCCCCCTACCTATTGCTCCACATTTACCCCTGATTAATTCACCGTAATCTGAACATCCCTGAGCACTATGGGTAATTTAGCATGGCCAATCCACCCTAACCTACACATCCCTCAACGATATGGGTAACTGAAACACAGCCAGTCCACCCACACCAGTCCAAAACTGAACACTATGGGTAATTTAACATGGTGAATACACCCTAACCTGGACAAAGTTACAAATCACACAATGCCAGGTTACAGTCCAACAGGTTTATTTCAAAGCACCGGCTTTCGCAGTGCTGCGCCTTATTCAGTTGGTTGTGGAGTACAAGATCATAAGACACAGAATTTATGGAAAAACATTACAAGTGTCCTGCCACTGAGATATATACTGAACAAATCCACAGTCCAAAGATGTACAGGTCAGGTGAATTGGCCATGCTAAATTGCCCATAGTGTTAGGTAAGGGGTAAATGTAGGGGTATAGGTGGGTTACGCTTCAGCGGGTCAGTGTGGACTTGTTGGGCCAAAGGGCCTGTTTTCACACTGTAATGTAATCTAAAAAAATCTTTAAAAAATCTGGATCGTTAAGTCTTTCATCTTTTACAATGGGTTGCAGGTATCATCCCAGAACTTCCTGTGAGGCTCCTTCTCAAGATAACTTAAGGTTTTATAAGAAAAGGGAACATCTCAGCTCAAACAATGCATGAAAGGTGTGAGGTCAGAGTCTGTCTGTATCCCATTCTTGAGTCAGCCCGCTTCAATTTGCAAAGTGGAATTTACAAAATATTACATGTATTGGCTACCTGCATTGACTGCCAGCATGTTCTGCATTTAGAGTCATAGCATGGAAACAGACCCTTTGGTCCAACCCTCCATGCCGACCAGATATCCCAACCCAATCTAGTCCCACCTGCCAACACCCAGCCCATATCCCTCCAAACTCTTCCTATTCATATACCCATCCAGATGCCTCTTAAATGTTGCAATTGTACCAGCCTCCACCATTTCCTCTGGCAGCTCATTCCATACACATACCACCCGCTGAGTGAAAATGTTGCCTCTTAGGTCTCTTTTATATTTTCCTCTCTCACCCTATACCGATGCCCTCTAGTTCTGGACTCCCCTACCCCAGTGGAAAGACTTGGTCCATTTATTCTATCCATGCCCCTCATGATTTTATAAGCCTCTGACGTGATTCAACCTCAGCCTTGGCCTCATCCACCAGCAGAAATGACTGGATAGGGTAGGGTTTCACCCCAACAGTGCAATGAATTACCACTTTCCACCAAATCCTAGATGTACTCACTCACTCAGTTGCTGTCTCACAAATGAAGAACTTCATTGTTTTTTTTTAATAGATATTTTTATTAGAAATTTAACATTTTTACAAGTTTACAAAAATAAACAAAACTCTCAAGTACAAACATTGATATACAATTAAATCTTAAATATATAATAACCAAAATTTAACAAAAGAAAAATACCGAGAAAAAAAACAAAACTCAACTAACTACTAATCTAACCTACAACTAACCAGAGTGTATATTTAAGTCTCTTACATTATTCAAATAAGAGAAAGAGAAAAAAAAACAGCGGATAACATAGAAATTGGGTAGTGAGATACATGCTCGGAATGTGTTAACATCAAATGTAACAAAACCCGTATTCGTGCGGGATTCCTCCCAAGGGCCAGCCAGGTTTGTAATCTCAATTAAATAAAATCCTTTGTTAGGATAGCCGAAATATCTGTATTCATATAATTCAAGAAGGGTTGCCATATTTAATAAAATAATAAGGACTTCATTGTAATGTCTTCTGCTCTGAGTAAGGGCAAAACATCTTTGAAAGCTGCTCTGAAACTCCAGTTTTCACAACCACAATTCTGCTTTCACTTAAGTCGATTGAAGTCATATAGCACTGAAACAGACCCTTTGGCCCAACTCGTCCATGTCAACCAGATATCATAAATTCATCTAGTCCCATTTGCCAACATTTGACTCGTATCCCTCTAAACCTTTCCTATTCAAATACCCATCCAGATGGCTTTTAAATGTTGTCATTGTACCAGTCTCCACCTCTTCCTCTGGCAGTTTGGTCCACACATACACTACCCTTTGCGTGAAAAATCTTTGTTCAAAAATCAGATGAACTCAGCCTTCAATATATTCAATGACCCCCTAACTGCAGGAAGACATCACCACTTCTGAACTCAATTCCTCTTGCTCATATACCACTTGCCTTGCTGATTGCTTGCTGCACCTGTCTGACAACTGGCAGCGACTGAGGCTCCTTTGTCCATCCACACATTATTCCTGATAAAGGGCTCATGCCCGAAACATCGACTCTCCTGCTCCTTGGAAGCTGCCTGACCTAATGTGCTTTCCCGGTGCCACACTTACTCTGATCTCCAGCATCTGCAGTTCTCACTTTCGCCACATCCCGAATACATCACCATTTAAACAATACACCTGCTTTCTGCTTTTTATTAGCAAAGGCTGTAACTTCATATTGTGGTACTGCATTTGCCATGTGTATGCCAACTGCGGTCTTCTCTACATCAGGGAGACTGAGCGTAAGCTTGGGGAACAGTTCGCCAAGCATCGCAGCCGGGTCACCATCCATTTTAATTCCCCTTCCCACTCCCTTTCTGACATGACCATCTTAGGCCTCCTCCATTGCCACAATGAACCAAACCGCAAATTGGAGGAACAACACTTAGTGGGAGGTACGGTGGCACAGTGGTTAGCACTGCTGCCTCACAGCACCAGAGACCCGGATTCAATTCCCGCCTCAGGCGACTGTGTGGAGTTTGCACATTGTTTGCGTGGGTGTGCTCCGGTTTCCTCCGACAATCCAAAAATGTACAGGTTAGGTGAATTGGCCATGCTAAATTGCCCGTAGTGTTAGGTGAAGGGGTAAATGTGGTCAGGGTGGTATAAGCTTCGGTGGGTCGGTGTGGACTTGTTGGGCCGAAGGGCCTGTTTCCACACTGTAAGTAATCTAAACACCTCATCTGCCTGGGCAGCCTTCAGCTTGGAGGACTCAACACGGAGTTCTCCAATTTCAAATACCTCACTTCCTTCTCCCAACCACTCATTTTCACGTCTCCCTGCCACCAACCAGATTCCTTCCTGATCAACTAGGTCATACCCTCTACGTGCCTTCACCTATCCCCAACTTTACCACCCTGCCTCCAGCACTCCCCCTCCACCCATCCCTGAAGAAGGGTTACACCCAAAATGTCGACTTCTCCATCTCCTGATGTTGCCTGGCTTGCTGTGTTCTTCCAGCCTCCTGCCTGTCTATTTTGCCAATTGCGACACAGACCTGGGCTAACCTATCCAGAGTCTGTCCGCTCCCGGATTCACTCCCTTTCCTTTCAGTTGCTGCAAGTCAACAATTGAACCCCAAAAAGAAAAGGAAATGGAAAAGGGGTCGAGAAAAGAGACTGTCGTACTCACAGATCTTCGATAGAAGAAAGAATTTGCAGTCTGGCTGAAGCGCAATCTTCTTTCAGAAAGAGGAGCAAGAGCAGCTTCAGCAGCTCATGGTCCAACTTCCGCATTCAGACAATTAGGTGGCTCTGACTGGCAGGAAGACCTGTCTCCTTCCGGTCCTCCAGTGCTTTCTATTGATCTATCAAGAGAAAGCCACGCACCCTTTATTTGCGGACAGCGAAGAGGATGCACAGTGTTTTGCTGACACCGGTGGGCATGCGCTCTGCGTTGCTGACACCGGCAAACATGTGTAGTATGCTTTGTAAATACTGCTGGTGTTACTGACAAAGTTTAAGTGACCAAATGCCAACAGGGGAAAAATGGTGATCACCATAATATTTTTCCCTGAGCCTCGACATTTTATTGCTTTTCCATTTTGTCTGGCTGCTCAACTTTTGGAGATCTTTTCCCCTTGTTTAGAGAGAGTATGTCTCTTAATTACATGGGTGAGGAGATGGAAGAATAGCGTGGGACTGTTTTCCCTTGCACGCCAGAGTCTGAGGGGTGACTTTTTTTTAGATTAGATTACTTACAGTGTGGAAACAGGCCCTTCGGCCCAACAAGTCCACACCGCCCCGCTGAAGCGCAACCCACCCATACCCCTACATGTACCCCTTACCTAATACTACAGGCAATTTAGCATGGCCAATTCACCTGACCTGCACATCTTTGGACTGTGGGAGGAAACCGGAGCATCCGGAGGAAACCCACGCAGACACAGGGAGAATGTGCAAACTCCACACAGTCAGTCACCTGAGGCGGGAATCGAACCCGGGTCTCTGGCGCTGTGAGGCAACAGTGCTAACCACCTTGTAGACTTACATAAGATTAATTTATAAGACTAATCAGCAATCTAGTTTTGACCAATACACCGTATCAGTTGCATGACACTATGATCTTTTGCTATAAATTCTGTGTCTTATGATCCTGCTCCACAGCTACTTGATGAAGGAGCAGCTCTTCAAAAACTAGTGCTTCCAAATAAACCTGTTGGACTTTAACCTAGTGTTGTGTGATTTTTAACTTTATCCAACCCAGTCCAACACCGGCTCCTCCACATCATTTCTAGTGAACACAGCCCAGACTTCTTGGTGCTGCCAGTAAACGTTACAATGGCATGATGCAGTGCCTACACTCTTGAAAGATTTACCATTTCTAACGATACCAGCTACTCATTCACTGCTCCTTCTGATACGCGACATTGGAAACTTAGTGCAGGAGGCTGAAGGAAATGAGCAGCTTTAAAACAAAAACCTCTTGGAGCTCAAAGCTTTCAATGAGAGTCTGAGCCCCTGCTCCGCAGCTACTTGATGAAGGAGCAGCGCTTCAAAAGCTAGTGCTTCCAAATAAACCTGTTGGACTTTCACCTGGTGTTGTGTGATTTTTAACTTTATCCAACCCAGTCCAATACCGGCTCCTCCACATCATTTCTAGTGAACACAGCCCAGACTTCTTGGTGCTGCCAGTAAACGTTACAACGGCATGATGCAGTGCCTACACTCTTGAAAGATTTACCATTTCTAACGATACTAGCTACTCATTCACTGCCCCTTCTGATACATGACATTGGAAACTTAGTGCAGGAGGCTGAAAGAAATGAGCAGCTTTAAAACAAAAACCTCTTGGAGCTCAAAGCTTTCAATGAGAGCCTGAGCCCAGCTGTAAGTTCAAGTAACCTTTATTGTGACCCAACTTTGTTACAGCTTCAGATCCCCCCCCCCCCCCAGGAAAAAGGCGTACAAAAAGTAGCTTTTTTAAAAACAGCTCAAGGTCAAAGCGCACACACTCCACTACGTACTCCCCCCACCTTTCCTTAATATTGCTCACCACCGAGTTGTCCCTTTGTAATTGGATCTTTGGTACAGCCTCAACCCATAGGAAGTATTTCCTCACAGCAATTTTAACCCATATCCTGTATCCAAGTAAGTTCCTCCCTGCTCATTTGCCAGGATGGGGCAGTGTAGAGTCAACCACATTACTTTGGGTCTGGAGTCACGTGTAGGCCAGATGGGTAAAGGATGCAGCTGGGACAACTAAGTGAATCCTTTCCCACAACAATAGTGTCCTTCCCTAAAAATGATGTAAGTGAATCAGATGGGGGTTTCTCCAGGCACATACCCCTGAAAATTGTTTCATCGTTAGATTCGGAACTCCAGATTTCTAACTGAATTCTGATTCTGCCATCTGCAGCGACGGGATTTGAACCCGGGAATCCCCGGAACTCAGTTAACAGTGCAGACGATAATTACACTCAGCTGTCGCTCCTTCAATCACCCTGCGACAGCATGTGAACTCGCTGGTGCCTCCGCAGGTGGGAGGAGCGGGTGAAGCCCTTCCTGCACTCAGGGCAAGGGCGTCTCCCTGGTGTGGACCTGCTGGTGCCTCTGCAAGTTGCCCACCTGAATGAATTCCTTCCCACACTCAGGGCAGCTGAAGGGCCTCTCCGCCTCGTGGACCCACTCGTGCTTCAGCAGGTCAGAGGAAGTGCTGAAGGCCTTCCCGCACTTGGGGCAGGTGAATGGCCTCTCCCCCGTGTGGACCCGCAGGTGGGTCTGGAGGTTGGAGGAATCACTGAAGGCCTTCCCACACTCTGGGCAGCTGAATGGCCTCTCCCCCGTGTGGACCCGCCGGTGGGTCTGGAGGTTGGAAGAATAGCTGAAGGCCTTCCCGCACTCGGGGCAGCTGAAGGGTCTCTCCCCCGTGTGGACCCGCCGGTGCCTCAGCAGAGAGGAGGAATTGCTGAAGGCTTTCCGACATACAGGGCAGCTGAAGGGCTTCTCCCCTGTGTGGACCCGCCGGTGGGTCAGCAAGTGGGAGGTATTGCTGAAGGCCTTTCCGCACTCAGGGCAGCTGCAGGGCCTCTCCCCCGTGTGGACCCGCTGGTGCCTCAGCAGGTCGGAGTAATGGCTGAAGGCTTTCCTGCACTCACTGCAGGGGAACGGCCTCTCCCCAGTGTGACTGCGCCGATGCGTCTCCAGGGCAGATGGGAAACGGAAACCTTTCCCGCAGTCATCACACTTCCATCGTTTGTCCAATGGGCAGGATTCCTCGGGTTTTTCCATAGCCAAAGCTCCTACCGCACACAAACATGTGTGGAGCCTCTCCCCACCGTGAATTCCTCTATCTAGGCCGTTTAATTGTTTCAGGCTCCACACAATGTGCTGCAACAGTAGGGTCTCTCATCCAGTCCTAGTGATGCTGAAAACATACTCCCAACAGGAACCAAAAAGCTTCTCACAAAATCACAGTCAAAAATCATTGCAGTCCTGATGGATTGAATGAATGTCAGGCGTTGATGTCAAAGTGAGGACTGCAGACACTGGAGAGTCAATAAGTGTGGCGCTGGAAAAGCACAGCAGATCAGGCAGTCAACGCTTCAGGCATAAGCCCTTCATTGCTCATTTTGAATATTGTATCTTCAGATGCTCTGTAAAAAGAGATTACAAAAGTCATCACTGTCAGTCCAGGGTAGAAATTCAGAACAAGCAATTCTACTTTCTGCAGAACATTCTTTTCTTTTGTTTTTCCACAAAAAGCTCCATCCCACTATCTCACTCTCTCCCCTTCTGTTCTCACTCCACTCTAACTAATTCTCCTGAAGGTACTGATCCAGGATCTTCCAGAAAAGCAAAAACATCAAGACTGACATCTCTCTGAATTTTGGATAACTCCACTTGAAAATTAATATCTTTCATGACATTGGGATACTGCTGAGACTGAGCAGGTCTAATTTTGGGAAGCAAAAAAAAAATGAGTTTGCCAAAATCCCTTCCCTTCAGAGAACCCCCATGAGTTCTCACTGGCCCTGCGAAGGGTAACCCACCCACACCCATTCCTCCCCCCCTTCCCAGTTGCTCTACATTTACCCCTGACTCATGCACCTAACCTGCACATCTCTGGGCACTATAGCTAATTTAGCATGGCCAATCCACCCTAACTTGGACAAAGTTAAAAATCACACAACACCAGGTTAGAGTCCAATAGGATTTTTTGGAAGGACTAGCATTTGGAGCGCTGCTCCTTCAGCAGGTGGTTGTGGAGAATAAGATCATAAGACACAGAATTTATGGAAAATCATTACAGTGATCTGCCACTGAAATTATATATTGAACAAACCTGAATTGTTAAGTCTTTCACTTTTTAGAATGGGTTGTAGATATCATTACTATGCAAATCCCATAACTTCTTGTGTGTCACCTTCTCGAGAGCACTTAAGGTTTTATAGCAAAAGGTGACGAAATAGTACATGGATCGACTGTACATTTTTTTGAGCATAATACCATTCTGCAAGTTCAAATTCACCCCCATGGACGTGTGTATGTGCATGATAGAGAAAAAAAGTCTATTTCTGTGCTGTATATTTCTATGTCTGCTTGATAACAGATGCCTTATTTCTGTGGGTGTCAATATTGTTGTAAATCACAGCTGGGTACAAATAGTTAGATGTAAGGGAGACAAAATTCCTCAAGTCGGGCACCAGAAGAATCCTGAGAGCGCCCTATTTCTGGTTTACTTCCTCATGAACAAAACATTAAGCATGATCACCTATTTATTCCTAATTTTGTTTCATTTTTCTTGTTTTATTCCCTGCTATGACTACACTCTGTGTCTGGATGGTTGACAGGCTGGGAGATTGTGGGTTGGGTCTTGATTGACTGAATGTTCTACTGTTCCAAAAGGTGTAAAAGAGGGGGCAAAGCTTGAGCAGAAATCTAGCAGAGCTGAGAACAGATAGACATCCAGATGCCTTTAAATGTTGTAATTGTACCAGTCTCCACACTTCCTCTGGCAGTTCGTTCCATACATGCAACACCCTCTGTGTGAAAAGGTTGCCCCTCAGGTCCCTTTTAAATTATTGCCCTCTTACCTCAAACATATGCCTTCTAGTTTTGGGCTCCTCTACCCTGGGGAAAACATCTTGGGTATTCACCCTATTCATGCCTCTGACAAACATCTGTGAGATCACCCCTCAGCCTCTGATGCTCCAGGGAAAATATCCCTGGCCTATTCAGCCTTTCCCAATAGTTCAAACTCTCCAAATCTGGCAAAAGCCTTGTAAATCTTTTCTGACGCCATTCAAAGTTTCACAACATCTTTCCTGTAGCAGGGAGACCAGAACAGAATGCAGTATTCCAAAAGTGGCCTAACCAATGTCCTGTACAGCCACAACATGACCTCCCAACTTCTTTACTCAATGCTGTGATACAAAATGCCTTCTTCACTATCCTGTCTACCTGAGACTCCACTTTCAAGGAAATATGAACCTGCACTCCACAGTCTCTTTGTTCTACAACACTCCCCTTAACTGTGTCAGTCCTGCCTGGATTGACTCACATTTCTCTAAATTAAACGACATCTGCCAATCCATGACCCATCGATCAATTATAATTCATAGTGAACTCTTTTTCCTCTCTTATTCCCTCGAAGCTGAAAATCTCCATCCCACACACACTCCCTCCATTCTCACTTTACTAAACCTAATCCCTGCTGCACCTCATCCTGAAGAGCCTGGTTCATGCTGATTAACAGGCCTACACTCAGGGGAGATCTAATTGAAACATAAAGAATACTGAATGGCATGGACAGAGTGGATGTTGGAAAGATGTTTCCATTGGGAGGACAGACTAGGACCTGAGGGCATAGCTTTAGAGTAAAGGGAAGATCTTTGAGAATGGAGAGAAGAAGAAACTCCTTCAGCCAGAGAGCAGTGAATCTATGGAATTCTTTGCCACAGAAGGCTGTGGAGGCCAGGTCACTGAGGATATTTAAGACTGAAATAGATCGGTTCTTGAGTATCAAGGGGACTGAGGGTTACGGGGAGAAAGTGGGAGAATGGGGTTGAGAAACCCATCAGTCATGGTTGAATGATATGCGCAGACCTAATGGGCTAAGTGGCCTAATTTCTGCCCCTATGTCTTATGGTCTATTGCTGTCCTGGACACAGTGAGAGAATTGGGAGCAGTTGTCGGCCATTTGGTCTTTGAAGCCTGCACCAGCATTGAACAGATCATAACTGGATATGAATATCCCTACATCTAGTTGAATAGGCTGGAACTTTTTCACTGGTGCACAGGAGGTTGAGAGGTGACCTTACAGAGGTTTATAAAATCATGAGGGTGGTAGATGAGGTGAACAGCAGGTGTCCTTTCCGATAGGTGGGGGCTTCAAGATTCATGAGCAAATTATGAAGGTGAGATGAGAAAAATTTTTAAAAGACTTGAGTCGCACCTTTTTTCTTTTAAGAGAGTAGTTTGTGTGTGGGATAAATGTCCAGAGGAAGTGGTAGATGCAGGTACAGTTACAACGTTTAAAAGACATTTGGATAGGTACATGAATAGGAAAGGTTCAGAGGGATATGGGGCAAACACTAAAGATGGGATTCCTTTAGTTTGAGAACCACAGTCAGCATGGTCTATTTGGACTGAAGGATCTATTTCTGTGCTGTATGACTCTGTAACTGTTCTGTATTGATCTTAAAAGGATTTTCTTGCCTTCCCCTATAAACATCCCCTTCTTTCTTGTTCAAAAATCAAATTAACTCAGCCTTGAATATATTCAATGACATCACAACTGCAGGAAGACATCCCCACTTCTGAACTCAATTCCTCTTGGTAATATACCACTTGCCTTGCTGATTGTTTGCTACACCTGACTGACAACTGGCATTGACTGGTGTAGAAGGACGCTGAGGCCCCTTTGTAAATCCACACATCATTCCTGATGAAGGACTCTTGTTCCTCAGATTCTGCCTGACCTGCTGTGCTTTTCCAGTGCCACACTTTCTGACTCTGATCTCCAGCATCTGCAGTTCTCACTTTCTCCACATCCCAATAGATCACTACTTAAACACTACACCTCTTTTCTACTTTTTTCACAGCAAAGGCTATAACTTCACATTGTGGTACTGTATTTGCCATGTGTTTGCCAATTGTGGCCTTCTCTACAATTAGGGAGACCAAGTGTAAACTTGGGGAACACTTCACAGAGTACTGCAGCTGAGTCCGCAGAGGCCGACCGGACTTCCCAGTCACCACCCATTTTAATTCACCTTCCCGTTTCCTTTCTGACATGATCATCTTTGGCCTCCTCCATTGCCATAACAAACCAAACTGCAAAATGGAGGAACATCACCCCAACATTGGAGTTCTCCAATTTCAACTAACCACCTTTCCCATCCCCATCCCCTCTCCCCCCTGCCACCAACCAGATTCCTTCCTCCCATTGACCAACCAGGTGTTCACCTATCCCAACTTCACCACCCTGCCCCCAGCACCCACTTGTTCTGCAGCTCCCCCTGCACCCGAAACATCGACTTGTCCACCTCCTGACGCTGCCTGTCTATTTTGCCAATTCAGACACAGATCTAGACCAATATTTCTCGAGTCTGTCCCCTCCTTTCCTGTCAGTTGCTACAAGTCAACAATTTATAGAATCCCTGCAGTGTGGAAAGAGGCCTTTCGGCCCAACAAGTCCACACCAACCCTCCAAAGAGCAACCCATCCAGATCCATTGCCTTACTCTATTACTCTCCATTTACCCTGACTAGTGCACCTAACCTACACATCCCTGATTACTATGGGCAATTTAGCATGGCCAATTCACCTAATCTCTCCGTCTTTGATTGTGGGAGGACACCGGAGCACTTGGAGGAAACCCACGCCCCTTAATTTAAGAATGAAAAATAAATGGAAAAACGGAGTCGGAAAAGAGAATGAATTACTCACGGAAGTTGCAGTCCGAAGTGAAGCGCGATCTTCATTGAGAGAAACAGAAACAGAAGAAGCAGCAACATCAGCTTCAGAAGCTCATGGTCCAACTTCCGCATTTAGACAATGGGGTCGCTCTGATTGACGGGAAGGACCAGTCATCTTCCGGTCCCCTTGGCTTCCTATTGGTTCATCAAAAGTAGGTCGCGCGTCTTTTCCGCGGACAGCGAGGAGCATGCGTAGTGCGTTACTGATACAGTAAAGCATGCGCAGTGCGTTCCTGATACCGTAAAGCATGCGCAGTATGATCCGTGGAGATGACGCTGTTACTGACAGTTTTTAAGTGTCCAAAAGGAGAAAAAGAGAGTCGAGCCACAAATTTTTTTCCTTTTGCATTCTGTCTGGCTGCTCAACGTTTTTTATGCCTTTTCCTCAGGGTAGTGGGGCGAGTTCAGAACTAGAAGGCAGAGGTTTAGGGTGAGAGGGAAAAGATTTATGAGGGACCGAAGGGGCGACTTTTCACACAGAGGGTGGTGTGTGTTTGGAATGAGCTGCCGGAGGAAGTCGTGGTAGCTGGTACAATTACAATATTTAAAATTACAATATTTAAATTACAATATTTAAAAGGCATCTGGATAGAAGGGTCAAAGTTTAGATTAGAGTGGAGCTGGAAAAGCACAGCAGTTCAGGCAGCATCCGAGGAGCAGTAAAATCGACGTTTCGGGCAAAAGCACTTCATCAGGAATACAGGCAGGCTGGACAGGGGATGCTGTGGATTGTGGGGGTGAATGGACAGAGAGTGCTGAGGTGGCTGGGGAAATAGACAGGGGGTGCTGAGGTGGCTGGGGAAATAGACAAGGGGTGCTGTGGTGGCTGGGGAAATAGACAAGGGGTGCTGTGGTGGCTGGGGAAAGGATGGGGTTAGAGTGGGTGCCAGAGGGAATGGCCAGGGAGCGCTGTGGATGGCATTGTGGAATGGACAGGGGGCGCTGTGTGTGGCGGGGGGGAAGAGACGGGGGCAGTGCGGGTGACAGGCTTGAATGGACAGGTGGTGCTGTCACAAGGTGGCAGGGTGTGGATTAAGGGCAACCTTTTAATGCAGACAGTTGTGTAGGTGTAGAACAAGCTGCCAGAGGAAGTTGTGGAATTGGGTATAATTACCACATTTAAAAGGTGCCTAGATGAATAATTTGGATTGAGAGGGATCTGGGCCAAATGCTGGAAATTAGGATTGGGTCAGATTTGGACAATTGGTCAGTGTGGATGTGTTGAACCGAAGGGTCTGTTTCCATGTAGTGTCACTCTATAAGTTGATGATTTTTATTATCAAAACCAGATCTTTTTACTGAAAATCATCCTGCTGGAATTTTTCTTAGTGCACCCAGTTTCAGGAGATTTGTGGTGGGTAAAAGTGGTGCAAGTCCCCAATCCTGAAAATTCTGGAAAATATAAAGGGATTATTAAAAATACTTTAACTTTGGGAACACTAGGTCTTGTGGAAGCAGTGTATTTGTCAAATATTTTCATCTGTCCATCTTCTACAAGGCACAAGTCAGCAATGTAGTGCAATACTCTCCCATCAGCTTTAATGGATGCAGCTTCAACAGTTTTCAAGAAAAGACTTGATATGATCTAGGACAAAATAACCTGCTCGATTGGCGCGATGTCCACTCCCTCCGCCCCACTGTTCAGAAGCAGAAGTGTGTACTATCTGCAAGATGCACTGCAGAAATTCACCAAAGATCCTTAGAAAATAGCTTCCAAACCAACAATTATTTCCACCTAGAAAGACCAGGACAACAGATACTTGGGAACACAATCTCTTGCAAGTACCGCTCCAAGCTTGACTATTCTTTCAGTGTTGCTGGGTGTAAATCCTGGAATTCCCTTCGTAAGGGCATTGTGGGTCATCATACAACATGTGGACCACAATGGTTCAAGAAGGCAGCCCATCCAGCAACTCCCATCTACCACGAGTAACTTTTAATAAATTGTTGAAACAGAGCATTGAATTGTGCAAACTAAAACAAATTAATATTAAGGATGGAGGGCATTTATTTGAGGAGAGATAATGAGCAATATACTGGCACTGAATTGGAAATAGAGTTTAGAGTTAAACACCTGTAGTGTTTCATTCAGTGTATACATTTAAAATCGATTAAAGCTTGGATCCTAATGTGTACTTCAATACCACGTGAATTGTACGATTAAGACGGCATGTGGGACACTTCATTTCACCTCATTACTGACGACTATATCTCCCACAATCCCATGCACTGCAGAAACCGCTCTATCGGTCACGGGCAGTGCGCATGTGTGAGATCGGAATGGGGCCCACCCCACATCATTCTGATGGACAGCAGACCAACCTTTGGTCCTGATGAAGGGCTTC
>NC_057753.1:9399314-9425554 GCF_004010195.1 Chiloscyllium plagiosum
TTGTCAATTCCTCCCACATGGGGGAGAAGCCGTTCACCTGCCCTGAGTGCAGAAAGGGCTTTACCCTAGCCTCTGCCCTGCTGAGGCACAAGAAGGTCCACACAGGAGACAGGCCCTTCAGCTGCCCCAAGTGTAGGAAGAGCTTTACCTGGGCTTCCAACCTACTGACCCATCAGCGGGTCCATGCAGGGGAGAGGCCCTTCCCCTGAACCAAGTGCAAGAAGGCCTTCAGCCATTCCTCAGACAGGCTGAAACAGAAGCGGGTCCACACTGGGGAGAGGGCCTTCAGTTGCCCCGAGTGCAGGAAGGCTTTCAGCGATTCCTCCAACCTGCTGAGACACCAGTGGGTTCACACCAGGGAGAGACCGTTTATCTGCTCTCACTGTGGGAAGGGCTTCACCTGCTCTTCCCAACTGCGGAGGCACCAGCGAGTTCACGTGCCATCGCAGGGGGGGGTTGAAGGAATGATGACTAAGTGCTATTATTGACTGGACTATCAACCCAGTTCCGCGGACTCCCAGGTTCAAATCCTGCGGCAGCAGATGGTGGAATTAGAATTCAGTCAGAAATCTGGAGTTCAGAATCTAATGATAAAGCCATTTTAATGGGGGGCTGGAGAAAACTCCCATCTGATTCACTTACATCCATTTTAGGGAAGGAAACTGCCGTTGTGGGAAAGGATTCACTCAGTCGTCCCAGCTGCATCCTTTACCCGGTCTGGCCTTTGCGTGATTCCAGACCCACAGCAGTGGCACAGGTTTTCTGTGAGATCTGAGGGCAACTTTTCCATGCAGAGTATGGTGCATATATGGAATAAGCTGCCAGATGAAGTGGTGAACGCTTGTACAATTGCAACATTTAATAGGCATCTGGATAGGTTTATGAATAGGAAGGGTTTGGAGGGATGTGGGCCAGGTGCTGGTAGGTGGGACTAGATTGGGTTGGGATATCTGCTCGGTGTGGACAAGTTTGAGTGAAGGGTCTGTTTCTGAGCTGTACATCTATGACTCTGTCTATTTGGTTACAGATGCTGCTCCTCTCCCTCAATGAAGATTGAGCTTCACCCCAGACTGCAACTTTTTTCCTCTGTCCAACATCTGTGAGTACAACACACTCTTTTCTCACCCACTTTTTCAATTTATTTGTCATTCTGGGGTTCAATTGTTGACTTACAGCAACTGAAAGGAAAGGAAGTGACCCCATGGAGGGGACAAGACTCTGGAAAAGTTGGTCCAGGTTGTGTCGCAATTGGCAATATAGACAGACAGGACACCAAGCCAGACAACATCAGGTGGTGGAGAAGTCGACATTTCAGGCATAACCCTTCTTCAAGACAGGGGATGGGTGTAGGGGAAGATGCAGATAAAAGGGTGCCGGGGGCAGGGTGTTGAAGTGGGGACTGGTGAAGACAGAGGGTACAACCTAGTTGGTCAATGGGAGGAAGGAATCTAGTTGATGGCAGGGAAGAGTAGATGGGAGGGGCAGAGGCTGCAAAGGGAGTCAGGGGGTGGGAAGAGAGAAATTAGAGAACTCAATGTTGAGTTCTCAGTGCTGTACTGTGCCCAGGTGGAAGATGAGGTGGTGTTCCTGCAATTTGCGGATTGGTTCATTGTGGCAATGAAGGAGGCCAAAGCTGGTCATATCAGAAAGGGAGAGGGAAGGGGAATTAAAATGGGTGGTCACTGGGACATCCAGTCAGCCTCTGCAGACCCTCTTGCCCTTCCTTGTTTTAGCAAAATGCAACCCCTGGCTTTTATCCACACCTCTCTTATGCACATGCGCTCTCTCAGACACACACACATTCCTAATACTTACCCTCGCACAGACTGATACTCCATGATACTCACTTCACCAAGCAAGCATGCATGCAAAAATGCTCTTATGCGCATTCTCACGCACAAACTCACATGGAGACACCTGTGCTGCCCTGCATAGTTTGCAGAAATCTCTTCCCTTCAGAGAATCCCCAGTGTGGAAGCAGGTCACTCGACCCAACTAGTCCACCGACCCTGCAGAGGGTAACTCTCCTTACCCCTATTTCTCTATATTCACCCCTGACTAATGCACCTAACCTGGACATGCCTGGGCACTATGGGTAATTGAGCTTGGCCAATCCACTCTAACCTGGACAAAGTTAAAAATCACATACCAAGTTATTTGGAAGCACTGGCTTTCGACATGCTGCTCTTTCATCAGGTGGTTGTGGAGAATAAAATCATAAGGCACAGAACTTATGGAAAAACATTAGTGTCCTGCCACTGAAATGATATATTGAACAAACCTGGATTGTTAAGTCTTTCATCTTTTCAAATGGGTTGCAGGCATCATTAATATGTAAATCTCCAACTTCCTGCAAGGCACCTTCTTGACATAACTTAAGATTTTGTAACAAAAGATGACATCTCAGCTCAGACAATGCATTAAATGTGTGAGGTGAGAGTCTGTCAGTATCCAAACCTTGAATCGAACTGGTTCTATTTCCAAAGTCGAATTTACAAAATATTATTGACTGCCTGCAAATTGTGCACTTTTGAGCAAAATAGAATGTATCTGCAAATAAAAATTCACCCCATGGACTAGTGTATGTGCACGCGCATGAGAGAAAGGCTACTTCCATGCTGTACGTGTCTATCTCTGTCTGATAACAGATGCTTTACTTCTGGGGTAAGTATTGTAAATCATAGCTGGGTACTAATAGTTAGATGTAATGGAGAGTTCTTCAAGTTGGGCACAATCAGAATCCCGGGAGACCCCTGTTTCTGGTTTGCTTCCTAATGAACAGACATTAAGCATGAGCACATATTTATTTCTCATGTTGTTATTTCATTTTTCTTGTTTGATTCTCTGCTATGACTGCAATCTTGTCTGGTTGGTTGGGAGACTGGAGATTGTGCATTGGGCTTTGATTGACTGAATATTTTATTGTGCCAGAAGGTGTAACGGTGTTGGGGGGGGGGTCAGTCAGTCAAAGCTTCAGCAGAAATCCAGTAGAGCGGAGAACAGACTGACATCTTATGCTGTAGGAACAGGGAGATCAGAGGACAAGGAAATGAGGACCTGAAATCAGAGCAGACGCCAGACTATCCTGTGGTCAGTGCTTTGATTAGCAGCGCCAACCCTTTACCTAGCTTCCCACTTGACTACCCCCTCAATATTCAGGATCCAAGCCTTGTCATCCCGAAGCCATGTCTCTGTAAGGAGTCTCAGATCATAATTCATCTCTTCAGTGTGAGCAGTCAACTGTGTATGCATATGTGCTACTTTTGTTACACAGTGTAGCACATATGCATACACAATTGTTTTTTTCCATTTTTGTGATCTTTAGAATTCAGTTTTGCTTGCTGGTACATTTACTCTCCTTGTTCCTTTCTATCATTCTCTGATGCTCATTTTCCACATCACTGCATTGCTCACCTGCCTTGATTTGGATTGGCCTGGCTAAATTACCCTGAAGAAGGGCTTATGCCCGAAACGTCGATTCTCCTGTTCCCTGGATGCTGCCTGACCTGCTGCGCTTTTCCAGCAACACATTTTCAGCTCTAAATTACCCATGTCTAGGGATGTGCAGGTTAGGTGGGTTAACTATGGGAAATGCAGGGTTATAGTTTCATAGTAATAGAAGCAGGGGTAGGCCTTATGGCCCGTCCAGCCTGCTCCGCCATTCATAAGACCATAGCTGAACTATCCATCATCTCAGCTCCTCCTCCCTGCATTATCCCAACTACCCTTAAGTAATCTACCATGCAAAAACCCAACCAACTGTGTCTTCAACATACTTAATGAAGTGGCCTCTACTGCTTCCTTGGGCAGAGAATTCCATAGATTGGCTACTTTCCAGGAAAAGTAGTTCCTCCTCATCTCTGTCCGAAATCTTCTCCCCCAAATTATGTGGCCTAGTCTAATCCACCAACAGAAATGACTGGATAGGGTAGGGCTTCATCCCTACAGTGCAATGAATTCCCACTTTCCACCAAAGTCCCAGATGTACTCACTCACTCATTTGCTGTCTCACAAAAGAAAGATTTCATTGTAACTACTTCTCCTCCCAGTAAGGGCAAGACATCTTTGAAAGTCCAGTCTTCACAACCACACTTCTGCTTTCACTGAAGACTATTAGAATCGTACAGCACAAAAACAGACCCTTTGGCCCAACTTGTCCTTACCAGGCAAACATCCTGAATTAATCTATTCCCATTTGGCCCATGTCCCTTTCAAACCTTCCAATGTGTGTACCCACCCACATGCCTTTTAAACGTTGTAATTGTACCAGCCTCCACCACTCCCTCTGGCAACTCATTCCATACATGCACCACCCTCTGCGTGAAAAAATTGCCCCTTAGATCCCTATTAAATCATTCCTCTCTCACCTCAAACATATGCCCCTTCATTTTGGACTCCAGCATCCTGGGCAAATGACCTTGGGTATTCACTGTATTCATACCCCTTGTAAACTTCTGTAAGGTTACCTCAGCCTCCAATGCTTTAGGGAAAATATCCATGGCCCAATCAACCTCTTCCTGTAGTTCAAACCCTCCACCTCTGGCAACAGCTTTGTAAATCTCATCCGACCCCTTTCAAAGTTTCACAAGTTCTTTCCAATATCAGGGAGACCAGAACTGAACGCAGTATTTCAAAAATGCCCTAACCAATGTACAGCACAACAAGACCTCGCAACTCCTTTACTCAATGCTCTGACCAATAAAGGAAAGATTACCAAACGCTTTCTTCACTATCCTATCTACCCACAACTCCACTTTCAAGGAACTATGAACCTGCACTCCAAGTTCCCTTGCTTCTGCAACACTCCCCTTAGCTATGTCAGTCTTGCCTGGATTGCTTGACCAAAACGCTACACCTCACATTTCTATAAATTAAACTCCATCTTCCACTCTTCAGCCCATTGCCTGTCCCATAAATACTAATTTACAGCAAACTCTCATTCCTCTTATTCCTGAGAAGCTGAACGTTTCCATCCCACACACTCCCCCTCAGTTTTCACTTTTCTGAACCTAATCCCTGCTGTACCTCATCCTGAAGCGGCAAAATACTGACCGGCCTGGACAGAGCGGACGTTGGGAAGATGTTTCCATTGGTAGGAGAGACAAGGACATGAGGGCACTGCCTTAGAGTAAAAGGGAAAACCTTTTAGAATGAAGATAAGGAGAAACTCCTTTAGCCAGAGAGCGGTGAACTTATGGAATTCATGGTCATAGAAGGCTGTGGAGGCCAGGACACTGAGGATATTTAAGAGATAGATAGGTTCTTGAGTATCAACAGAATTGGGGGTTATGGGGAGCAAGTGGAAAAATGGGATTGAGAAACTTATCAGCCACGATTATGTGGTACGAGCAGACCTGGCGGGCTGAATGGCTGCTTCTATGTCTGATTGTCTCTTGCTGTCCTGGACACACAGGGCGAGAATTGGCAGGAGTAGGCCATCTGATCTTTCGAGTCTGGACCAGCATTGAACCAATCATTACTGATGACCCCTTAACTGCAAGAAGACATCCCATTTCTGAACTCAATTCCTCTTGCTAATACACCACTTGTCTTGCTGATTGCTTCCTGCATCTGTCTGACAATTGGCATTGACTGGTGTAGAAGGACACTGAGCCCCCTTTCTACATCCACACATCATTCCTGATGAAGGGCTCGTGCCGGAAACATCAACTCTCCTGCTCCTTGGATGTTGCCTGACCTGTTGTCCTTTTCCAGTGCCACACTTTGATTCTGATCTCCAAAATCTGCAGTCCTCACTTTCTTCACATCTGCTTATATATCACCATTTAAACAATGCACATTCCTTCTGCTTTTTTCCACAGCAAAAGCTATAACTTCACATTATGGTACTGTATTTGCCACGTGTTTGCCAATTGTGGTCTTCTCGACATCATGGAAACTGAGTGTAAACTTAGGGAACAATTCGCCGAGCATCGCAGCCGAGTCTGCAGAGGCTGACTGGAGCTCCCCATCACCATCCATTTTAATTCCCCTTCCCACTCTCTTTCTGACCTGACCATCTTTGGCCTCCTCCATTGCCACAACGAACCAAACTACAAATTGGAGGAACAACACCTCATCTTTGGCCTAGACAGTCATTCCTGAAGAAAGGCTTATGCCCGAAACGTCGATTCTCCTGTTCCTTGGATGCTGCCGGACCTGCTGCGCTTTTCCAGCAACACATTTTCAGCCTAGACAGTCTACAGCCTGGAGGACTCAACATTGAGTTCTCCAATTTCAAATAACCTGCCTTTCCATCCCTTGATTCCCTTCCCAGCTCCCCCCTCCCTTCCACACCTCCTTGCAACCAAACAGATTCCTTTCTCCCATTGACCAACCAGGTTGTACCCTCTACCTGTCTTCACCTATCCCCATTTTACCACCGTGCCCCTAGCACACCCTTGATCTGCAGCTCCCCCTACACCCACGTCCAGTCTTGAGCAGAGATTACACACGAAATGTTGACTTCTCCACCTCCTGTTGATGCTTGGCTTGCTGCATTCTTCCAGCCTCCTGCCTCTATTTTGCCAATTGAGATAGACCTGGACCAACTTTTCCCAAGGCTGTCCCCTCCCTGGACTCACTCTCTTTCCTTTCAGGTGCTGCAAGTCAACAATTGAACCACAGAATGAGAAAATAAACGGAAAAGGGGGTGTGAAATAAAAGGGTGTCATACTCAGATGTTGGACAGAGGAAGGAAGTTGCAGTCTGGAGTGAAGTTCAATCTTCATTCAGAGAGAGGAGCAAGAGCAGCAGCAGCTTCGGAAGCTCATGGTCCACCTTCTGCATTCAGATAATAGGTGAGCTCTGTTTGGCAGGAGGACAATTCTCCTTCCAGTCCTCCAGTGCTCCCTGTTGGTCCATTAAAAGAAGGTCTTGCACCTTTTCTGCCTACAGCAAGGAACATGGCCAATGTTAAGGTTATACCAGTGAACATGCACCCTGCTTGCTGACACCAAGGAGTCTACACAATATGCTCTGTGGCAATGTTGATATTATTGACAGATTCCAAGTGTCCAAATGCCAGTGAGAAAAAAAGGGTAGAGCCTTTTTTATCCCCACGTGGCTTGACATTTTATTGCTTTTGCATTTTGTCTGGCTGCTCAACTTTTTATGTCTTTTCCCCAGTGTAGGAATGAAGTTCAGAACTAGAGGGCATAGGGTGAGAGTGGCAAGATATAAAAGTGGCAACTTTTCCATGTAGAAGGTGGTGCGTGTATCGAATGAGTTGCCAGAGGAAGTGGTGGAGGCTGGTACAATTACAGAATTTAAAAGGCATCTGGATGGGTATATGAATAGGAAGGGTTTAGTGGGATATGAACCAAGTGCTGGCAATTGGGATTAGATTAATTTGGATATCTGTTCGGCTTGGATGGGGAGGATGAAAAGGTCTGTTTCCATGCCGTACGTCTGCAACTCTAAATAATAGAGTACACTTTCACAAATAACAAACTATATCCATGTTAACAAGGATTAGTACACCATGTACTTTACTAACCATCCTCAATAGGTCCTGCCCCTTCGATGACTGAACAACATATGCTGGTGCATAATCTCCTTCACACACACTAGGCTGAACAATTGCACTAGTAACTGCAACAATAAACAGCATAAGGATAAAAAGAAAGCGAGGGTAAAAATCACAAGCGCCAGTAAAAGCAGATGGAAAGTGAGTGTAAAATGTCACTATGACAGGACAGGCCCCACATTCCTTCCCCTCCGTCCCCCCACAACCTGCCTCACCTTTCACCTCCCGGGCCCAGTACCTTCCAGGTGGCCCCATAGTTGACACAGGGGCCGCCCCACGACCAGTAGAACTCCACCACCCAGGCGGCCGACGAGTTCCCAAGCAGGCCCTTAACCCCATCCGCCTCCAGAATGCTCACCGGCTCCTGCCTGCTGTACAGCCGGCCGGTGTGGCCGTGACACAGCAGCTGCGCCAGGAAGGCGGCGGTGCCCAGTGACGGGTGTCTGCCCCGGGCCGCACGGCGCCATCTTCCTAACGGCCGCCCTCCCGCCGCTTCCCCGCTCGAGCGACTTCTCCTCCCAACCGCCTTCGCCCCCGCGTGACGTCTGCACGGGGGGATGGGCGGGGCCGGGGAGCCTCACCGTCACCAAGCAACAGCCACCTCGCGCTACAACTGCTCATTCACAAAAACAAACTCTCCTGTCTCGCTCTGCAGCTGCAGGGGGGACACTGCCTGTTTCCAGGAGCCCTGTCCACATTACATTGAGCCGTGAGCTTTCACAAAGAGATATTCTTTTAAATTGTCATCTCTAAATGGGGAAATTAGCATTTTAAGGGGGCATGGACATTGTAAAGATATTTAAATGAACAAGATTATATTTCAAAGGAATGTGGGCACATTCAAAGGTGTATCTTGTTATCTAAAGTGACGCCGTCAAATCGAAATGAAACTTCATTTCAAAGAGATGTTGCCCTATTTATAAACAGAAATATCCCTTTGAGACAATAGGTGTGAATTCTGTCTGTGTCCCAACGTTGAGTCAGACTGACATTTTTCTTAGAAAAGCTCTGCATTTCAATTACATTCTTGAGAAGTTAATTGATAGATTAGCGTGGATTGGCTGTGCTAAATAACCCATAGTGTCCAGGGATGTGCAGGTAAGGGTGGATTGGCCATAGGAAATATGGAATAAGGGGTTGAGTATGGGTGGGATGCTCTTTGGAGGGCCAGTGTGGAACAGATGGGCTGAATAGCCTGGTTCCACATTGGCGGGATTTCCACACAAAGGTGCATTTTATCTGCATCTATCCTGTCAAGCCCCTTTCAGAATTCTGCTGGTTTCAATAAGATCAGTTCTGGTTCATAGAGACATACAGCACAGAAACAGACTCTTCTGTCCAACTCGTCCATGCCGACTAAACTAGTCACACTTGCCTGCATTTGGCCCATATCCCTCTAAACCTTTCTATTCATGCACCTATTCAAATGTCTTTAAATGTTGTAACTGTCCCTGTATCTACCACTTCCTCAGCAAGTTCATTCCACATGCAAACTTCTCTGTCAAAACTTTGCCCCCTCAGGTTGCTTTTAAAATCTCTCTCCTCTCACCTTAAAGAACTATGCCTCCTAGTTTTGAGCTCCCCTACGCCATGGAAGAGCCGTTTGCTATTCACCTTAGCTCCACTCCTCACGATTTTATAAATCTCAATGAGATCACCCCTCAACTTCCTGTGCTCCAGTGAAGAAAGTCCCAGCCTCTCCTTATAACTCAAACCCTCCAGTCCTGGCAGCATCCTGGTAAATCTTTACCAAACCCTCTTTAACAGTATTCTTCCTATTACAGGCCACCAGAACTGCATTCAGTACTCTGAAAGTGGCCTCACCAACATTCTGTACAACTTGAACATGATGTCCCAACTCCTATACTCAGTGGTGTGAACAATGAAGGCAATGGTTCTAAATGCCTTCTTAACCACCCTGTCTACCAGTGATCCAACTTTCAAAGAACTATGTAGCTGAACGCCCCCACACCCCCCATGTCTCACTGTTTTGCAATATGACCCAAGGCCCTACCATTAACAGTACAAGTCCTGCCCTTCCTTGTTTTCGCAAAACACAACCTTCGCTTTTATTCACACCACTCTCTCCTCAGACATACACACACACCCCAACACACTCACAGGCTAAGACTCCATCACACTCTCACTTTACCAAACATGCACACACTCTCACATAACTCTACAGAGTGACTTTGTATTGGCAGAATTATTTGCAGATACATTCAATTTTGCTTAAAAAGCACACAGTCTGCAGGCAGTCAATCCATGTAATATTTCATAAATTCCTACTTTGGGAATAGAACCAGTCTGATTCAAGACTGGGATACTGACAGACTCAAATCTCACATCTTTAATGCATTTTCTGAGCTGAATTGTCACTTTTTAAAAAATATAACCTTAAGTCATCTTGAAAACGTGACTTAAAAGATGTTTTAATATTAATGAACTGAAAACTGCAACCTATTCTAAAAGATGACTATAACCTGGTGTTGTGTGATTTTTAACTTTGTCCACCCCAGTCCAACACAGGGACATCCGCATCATTTCTAGTGAACATAGCCCACACCTCCCGGTGCTGCTATTAAACTTTACAATGCAGATGAAACGACGCAGTCTGCAATCCTGAAAGATTTACAATTTCAAACAATACTAGCTACTCATTCATTGCTCCATCTGATACACGACATTGTAAGCTTAGTGCAGGAGGCTTTAAAACAAAAACTTCGAGTTCAAAGCTTTCAATGAGAGCCTGAGCCCAGATAACCTTTATTGTGAACCAACTTTGTTACAACTTCCAATCCCCTCACCAAAGAGGCATACAAAAAGTAGCTGGTTTTTAAACAGCTGAAGGTCAAAGTGCACACGCTCCCCCACCACCTCACTTTCTTTACTATTGGTCAGCACTGAGTTGTTCTGTTGTAAATGGATCCTTGGTACAGCCTTAACCCAGAGGAAGTATTGCCTCACTCAACAATTTCAACCTTTATCTAAGTAAGTTTCTCCCCACTCATTTGCCGGGGGCGGAGGCAGTATAGAGTCAACCAGACTGCTGTGGGGCTGGAGTCACGTGTGAGCCAGACAGGGTAAAGGATGCAGCTGGGACAACTGAGGGAATCCTTTGCCACAACTGCCGTTTCCTTCCCTAAAAAGGGCGTGAGTGAATCAGATGGGGTTTTTCACCCCCAAAAATGGTCTTATCGTTAGATTCTGAACTCCAGATTTCTGACCGAATTCCAATTCCACCATATGCCATGGCAGGATTCAAACCTAGGCATCGCTGGAACTGGGTCAATATCGGCACTCTACCCTCACTCCTTCAATCCCCTTGCGATGGTACATGAACCCGCTGGTGCCTCCGCAGGTTGGAGGAGCGGGTGAAGCCCTTCCTGCACTCAGGGCAGCTGAAGGGCCTCTCCCCGGTGTGGATCTGCCGGTGAGTCAACAGGTTGGATGCCTGGGTAAAGCCCTTCCCACATTCTGGACAGCTGTAGGGCCTCTGCCCTGTGTGGACCCGCCGGTGGGTAAGCAGGTGGGAGGCCCGGGTAAAGCCCTTCCCGCAATCGGGGCAGCTGAAGGGCCTCTCCTCTGTATGGACCCGCTGGTGCCTGAGCAGTATGGAGGAATCGCTGAAGCCCTTCCCGCACTCAGGGCAGCTGAAGGGCCTCTCCCCCATGTGGAGTCGCTGGTGCCTCAGCAGGTTGGAGGAACTGCTGAAGGCCTTCCTGCACTCGGGGCAGCTGAAGGGCCTCTCCCCCGTGTGGACCCGCCGGTGGGTCAGCAGGTCAGAGGAATGGCTGAAGCCCTTCCCGCACTCAGAACAGCTAAAGGGCCTCTCCCCCGTGTGGACTCGTTGGTGGATCTGGAGGGTGGAGGCCTGCGTAAAGCCCTTCCCACACTCAGGGCAGAAGAATGGCCTCTCCCCGGTGTGGATGCGTCGATGAGTCTCCAAGGCAGATGGGACACAGAAACCTTTCCCGCAGTCGCCACATTTCCACGGTTTCTCCACAGGGCGGGATTCCTCGAGTTTCTCCATGGCCGAAGCTTCAGCAGCACACAAATGAGTGTAGAGCCTCTACCCACCGTGAATTCCTCTTTCCAGGCTGTATTATTGATTCAGGCTCCACACTCACTGCACTGCAACAGTATGGTCTCTCATCCAGTCCCACTGCTGCTGAAAACGTACTGAAATAAGAACCAAAAAGCTTTGCTCCTTTTCACAGAACCGTGGTAGAAAATCGTGGTCCAAATGGATTCAGTGACTGTCAGACATCGACATCAAAGTGAGGACTGCAGACACTGGAGTATCAGAGTTGAAAAGTGCGGCACTGGAAAAGCACAGTGGGTCAGGCAGCACCCGAGGAGCAGGACAGTCAATGTTTCAGACATAAGCCCTTCATCTGTTGATTTTGAAACTTCTGTCTTCAGATCTCCAAATACTCTTAAAAAAAAGATTACAAACGTCATCAATGTCAGTCCAGGGTAGAAATTCAGAACAACCAATTCTACTTTCTGTGGAATATTCTTTTCTTTTGTTATTCCACAAAATTGAAAGCACCATCCCACTCACTCTCTCCCCCTCTGTTCTCACTCCTCTCTAACTAATTCTCCTGAAGGTGCTGATTCAGGAACTCATAGGGCAGAAAAGCTCTCTGAATTTTGGATAACTTCACCTGAGAGTTAATATCTATCACAATATTGGGATAGTGCTGAGAGTGAGCAGGTCTGATTTTGGGAAGCAAAATTTAAAAAAAAGTGTCTCAATTCAGGGTGAACCTGCAAAGCAGCTTCTTGAGGAACAGCCAGACACAAAATGGTTAATGTACCCAGGAACAGGGGAGAAAATGAGACATCAAGGTATTAACACCAACACCAGAGAGAAACTGAACATAAAGACGTGGCAAATGTTTGTGGAAAGCCAGATTCACAGAGACATACAGCACAGAAACAGACACTTGGAGCAAACTCTTCCGTGCTGATCAGATATCCTAAATTAAGCTAGTCGCATTTGCCAGCACTTGGCCCATATCCCTCTGAACCCTTCCTATTCATATCCCCATCCAGATGTCTTTTCAATGTTGCAATTGTACCAGGCTGCATCACTTCCTCTGGCACCATCCTCTGCGTGAAAACAATACCCCTTAGGTCTCTTAAATCCCCACCGCTCCCACCTCTGTCCTCACCCTAAACTTATTAACCTCCAGTTCTGGACTCCCCCAACCCAAGGAAAAGACTTGTTTATTTACCCTATCCCCACCCCTCTGGATTTTACAAAAGTCTTTCAGGTCACCCCCGTCCCGCTCCCCCGTCAGTCTCTGGCGCGCTGGGGAAAACAGCACCTCCCACCATCCATCCGGCTCTCCTCACCTTGAGTTTGCAGTGTCTGCTCCCTCCCTGGGTTCACTCCAGATTCCCCCCCACCCAGAATGAAGAGTTGCTCAGGAGGGAGGAAGTGGGTTTCACTCTGAAACGGACAGGGCCACTTCCGTGTTGTGACGTCACCAGTGCCGCACTGCGCCTGCTCCGGACGGCGGCCGCCTGGACCGCACTGCCCTTGCGCAGTTTGCAAAATTCCTCCCCTTCAGAGAATCCCCAGGGTGTGGAAGCAGGCCATTCGGCCCACACCCATTTGCTTTACATTTAACCCTTACTAATGCACTTAACCTGCCCATCCCTAAACACTATCGATAATTTACCATGGCCAATCCATCCCAACCTGCACATTCCTGAACCCGACGGGACAACTTAGCATGGCTTGTCCACCCTAACCGGCCAGACATCATAAATTAATGTAGTTCCACCTGCCAGCATTTGGCTCATATCACTCTAAACCCTTGCTATTCATGTACTCAGATGTCTTTTAAATTGTGTCATTTTCCCTCAGGCAGCAAGTTCCATACATCCGCCACCCTCTGCGTGAAAAAGTTTCACCTCACGTCCCTTTCCACATTCACCTTAAACCTAAACCCCTCTAATTCTGGACTCCCCTACCATGGGGAAAAGACCATGGGTATTCACCATATCCATGCCCCTTATAAACTTCTATAAAGTCAGCCCTCAGCCTCAGATACTCCAGAGAAAATATACCTGACGTATTCAGCCTCTCCCTGTAGCTCAAACCCTCCAACTCTGGCATCGGCCTTATAAATCTTTTCCCACCCCTTTCAAAGTTTCACAATATCTTTCCTACAGCAGGGAAACCCAGAACTGAATGCAGTATTCCAAAAGTGGCCAAACCAATGTCCTGTACAGCTGCAGCAAGACCTCCCAACTGCTATACTCAATGATCTGACCAATAAAGGAAAGCATACCAAGGTCTCTTTGATCTGCAACACTCCCTTTAACTGTGTCAGTCCTGCATGGATTGCTTGACCAAAATGCAAGCCACACATTTCTCTAAATCAAATGCCATCTGCCACTCCTCAGCCATCTGAACAATATAATTTATATCAATTTCTTCTCTTATTCCAGAGAAGCTGCAAATCTCCAACCTATACACTCTCCCTCCATTCTCACTTTGCTGAACCTAATCCCAGTTGTGTCTCATCCTAAAGGGTCTGGTTCATGCTGATTAACAGGCCCACACTCGGGGGATCTAATTGAAACATACAGAATACTGAACAGCCTGGACAGAGTGGATGTTGGGAAGCTGTTTCCACTGGTAGGAGAGACTGGGACCCGAGCGCAAGTCATAAAAAAAAAGGAAGACCTTTTAGAACAGACCTAAGGAGAAACTTCTTCAGCCAGAGAGCGGTGAATCTATGGAATTCCTTGACACATAGGGCTGTGGCGGCCAGGTCAATGAGGATATTTAAGACAGACAAATAGATTCTGGAGTATCAAGGGGTACCGGGAGAAAGTGGGAGAATGGAGTTAACAAACTTATCAGACACGTTTGAATGGTAACAGCAGACCCGATGGGCTGACTGGCCTAATTTCTGCTCCTACGTCTTAGTTTCTTACTGTCCTGGACACTGAGAATTGGGGGCAGGAGTATGCCATTTGGTCTTTCAAGTCTGCACCATCGTGGAACAGATCATAACTGGACATGGATCTACCTACATCTAGGGGATAGGCTGGGAATTTTTCACAGAGGTTGAGAGGTGACCTTATAGAGGATTATAAAATCATGAGGGGTATAGATGAGATGAATGGCAGGTGTCATTTCAAGATGAGGGGCAAATTTTTAAGGTGAGTGGAGAAAGATTTTAAAAAGATATGAGGAGCACCTTGTTCTTTTAAGAGAGTGGTTTGTGTGTGGAATGACTGTCCAGAGGAAATGGTGGATGCAGGTAGAGTAACAACATTTAAAAGACATTTTGATAAGTACATGAATAGGAAAGGTTTGAAGGAATATGGGCCAAACCAGGTGGGACTAGTTTAAGTTTGTGAATATAGTCAGCATGGACTTGTTGGACTCAAGGGTCTGTTTCTGTGCTGTATGACTCTAACTGTTCTATACTGGTCTTAAAACCCTTTTATTGCCTTCGCCCATAACCATCCACTTCTTTGTTGTTCAAAAATCAGATAAACTTAGCTTTGAATATATTTTAAACCCCCCAACTGCAGGAAGACATCCCCACTTCTGAACTCAATTCCTCTTGCTAATATACCACTTGCCTTGCTGGTTACTTGCTGTACCTGTCTGACAACTGGCATTGACTGGCATAGGAGGACACTGGTGCCCCTTTGTACACCCACGCATTATTCCTGATGAAAGACTCAGACCCAAAACATCGACTCTCATGCTCCTTGGAAGCTGCCTGGCCTGCTGTGCTTTTCCAGTGCCACACTTTTTGACTCTGATCTTCAACACCTGCAGTCCTCACTTTCTCCACATCCCATCACCATTTAAACAATGCCCCTCCTTCCTGTTTTTTTTTTCGCCACAGCAAAGGATATAACTTCACATTGGAGGTATTGGATTTGCCATGTGTTTGCCAATTGACACACAGTCCTGGACCAACATTTCCCGAGTCTGCTCCTCCCTGGATTCAATCCTTTTCCTTTCAGTTGCTGTAAGTCAGCAATTGTAACCCACAATGGAGAAAAGAGAGTGCCGTACTCACAGATGGTGGACAGAGGAAAGAATTTGCAGTCTGGAGTGAAACTCAATCTTCATTCTGAGAGAGAGAGGTGCATTACAACTTCCGCATTCAGACAATAGGTGATGTTCTGATTGGCAGGATGACTACCGAACATCCGGTCCTCCAGGGATCCCCAGTGGCTTCTAAAGAAAGTCGCGCCCCATTTTTAGCGGACAACTAGGAGCATGCGCATTTTTTTGGTGACAAACTTTAACAAGCGCCATTCTTGCTAACACCGAGGAGCCCGTGCAGTATTCTCTGTGGAAATGCTGCTATTACGAACAAATTTTAAGGGTCCAAATGCTAATAGGAGAAAAAAAAAGGGTAGACCCACAATTTATTTTCCTCCGTGGCTCGACATAACCACGCATGCTCCTCACTATTTTTGCTAGTCACCTTACCTACACTCCTCATGATTTTACAAGTTTCAATAAGGTCACCCCCTCAACCTCCTATGCTCCAGTGAAAAACGTCCCAGCTTCTCCTAACTCAAACCATCCTGTCCTGGCAACGTCCTGGTACATCTTTTCCAAACCCTATATAATAGTGTTCTTCCTATGACGGGGCGACCAGAACTGTACTCAGCATTCTAAAAGTGGCCTCACCAACATCCTGTACAACCTCAACATGATGTCCCAACTCCAATATTGAATGGTGTGAACAATGAAGACAAGTGTGCTAAATGCCGTAACCACCTTGTCTGCCAGTGATGCAACTTTCAAAGAATTATGGACTTAACCCATGTCTCTATTCTACAACATGATCCAGGGCCCTACCAGTAATTGTACTAGTCCTGCCCTTTCTTTTTGTAGCAAAATGCATTCCTCGCTTTTATCAAGACCTCTCTAATACACATGCTCTCTCTCAGACACCCACCCAATATTCACACCTTCTCACACTCGTACATTACCAAACATCACACAGGCAAACACACACTCTTACGCGAACACTCAGACACAAACTCACATGTGCACACACTCTCTCATGCATGCACAGACACAAGTCTATGGGATAAATTTGCATTTGCAGATACATTCAATTTTGATCAAAAAGCACAATCTGTAGGGAGTCAATCCATGTAATATTTTCAAATTGCCTACTTTGGAAATGGAACCAGTCTGATTCAAGATTGGGATACAGACAGACTCGAACCTCACACTGTTCATGTACTGAGCTGAGATGTCACCGATTTTTATAAAACCTTCAGTCATCTCAAGAACGTGACTTAAAAGTACTTCTGGGCTTTACATTTTAATTACCCGAGACCTGCAACCCATTTTAAAAGATGAAAGACTAAACTGCAATCTAGGTTTGTTCAATATAGCCCATCAGTTGCACTACACTGTGATCTTTTCTATAAAATCTGTGTCTTATGATCCTGTTCCACAGCTACCTGATTAGGAGCAGCACTCCGAAAGCTAGTGCTTCCAAATAAACCTGTTGGACTATAACCTGGTTTTGTGAGATTTTTAACCGTATCCATCCGCCGTCCAACACCAGCTCCTCCACATTGTTTCCAATGAACACAGCCCACACCTCCTGTCTGTAAACCTTACAATGCTGATGACATAATGCAGTACCTGCACTCCTGAAAATTTTCTAATGATACTGGCTACGCATTCACTGCTGCAACTGATACACAACATTGGAAACTTAGTGTAGGAGGCTGAAAGAAATGAGCAGTTTTAAAACAAAAACCTGTTGCAGCTTAAAGCTTCCAATGAGTGTCTGAGACTGGTGGTAAGTTCAGGTAACCTTTATTGCAACCCAACTTTACTACAGCTTCAGATCCTCCCAGCAAAAAGGCATAGAAAAAGTAGCTGCTTTTTAAACAGCACAAGGTCAGAGCATTGTCAGTCCAGGGTAGAAATTCAGAACATGCAATTCTACTTTGAGGAACATTTTTTGCTTTTGTTATTCCACAAAATTGAAAGCACCATCCCATTCTCCCGCTCCGTGTTCTCACTCTGCTTGAACTAATTCTCCTGAAGGTGCTGATTCAGGATCTCACAGGGACAGTAAAAGCAAAAAGCAAAACGGACATCTCTCTGAATTTTGGATAACCCCATCTGACAGTTAATATCTTTCACAACACTAGGGTACTGCTGAGAGTGAGCAGGTCTGATTTTGGGAAGCAAAAAAAAAGGGTGTGTCAATTCAGGGTGAACCAGCAATGCAGCTTCTTGATGAAGAACCAGACATTAAATTATTAACATCCCCAGGACAAAAAAAGGGTGGGTGTGGAGGAGGTGAGACATCAAAGCATTAACACCAACACTCAAGAGAAACTAAATATACAGACATGGCAAGCATTGTTGGAAAGCCAGGGTCATGGAGATATACAGCACAGAAACAGACCCTTCAGACCAACTCATCCGTACAGAAAAGATATTCTAAAATCAATCTAGTCCCATTTGCCAGCACCTTAGCCAACAACCCTTTGAACCCTTCCTATTCTCTTTCTTTATTCAGATGCCTTTTCAATGTTGAAATTGTACCAGCCTGCATCACTTCACCCCTCAGCCTCCCACGCTCCAGGGAAAATAGCCCTAACCTATTCAACCTCTCCCTATAGCTCAAATCTCCCAACCCTTCTTGTGAATCTTTTCTGAACCTTTTCAAGTTTCACAACATCTTTCCAATAGGAGGGAGACCAGGATTGCATGCAACATTCCAAAAGTGGCTGTGGTTCTGTTGGGCAATGGTAATTTAATTCCAAAATGTTAATTCCTTCACGAGAAGGGAATAATTTGCAATGTAGCTGTGACAGGCCGCTTGCGGAAGAGTAAAGAACTGATTGGAGGTGGAGAGGAACAGAGTTGATTCGGAGACTGGGGACTTAAATCTAAAGCGAGAAAATTACAACGGCAGAGGCACGAACAGGCTGCAACAAATGAGGGAACATTATTGAAAGAAATGACAAACATTTACATAGCACCTGGAGGAACTGCAATAGTTGTCCCTTACTGTCTGACAAAATAAAATACAAAAAGGTGGCCAGCCACAGCGAACAAGGGACAACATGGATCGTACTGAATACAAAGAAATGGCGTACAAATTGGCTTAAAAAAAAAGCAGATCTGAAGACTGGGAGAAGTTCAGGTTTCAGTAAAAGGATTGATTAAAAGGGGAAAATGGGGTATGTGAAGACAAAAAAAAAAGGATTAGTGAAAATAATTACAATGAGAACAGGCAAAGTTCTCATGTGGAACAAAGAGATGGCAGGCCAATTAACCACATACGTTGCTTCTATTATCACAAAGGAGGGCACAAGTAACATCCCCAGAATGTTGGGAAACACATGGTCCATTGAGAGCAGAACTGAGTAGTTGTGGGGAAATAGTGTTGGGGAAATTGATGGGATTAAAAGTTTACAAATCCCCAGCACCTGGTAATCCAAACTCCACACTATGCACTGAGATAAGTCATTCAATTGTCAAATCTTCCCCCGATTAACTCACCGGTTTCATCTTCCAAGGGACCAACATTTACTCTGTTCCCTTTGGCATACGACTAGAAGCGTTTGTTTTTCTTTTTGATATTTTGTGCTAGGTTTCTTTCGTAATTTACCTTATACATTTTATTAGTATCCCATTGTTTATGTTTCAGCTTTCCAAAGGTCTGGAATACCATTTCTGTACAGGCTGAAAATTGAAAACATCCCTTGTTCAAACTGAAAATAAACCCACCTATCAGGTGGCTGGGGGCGGGCAAAACTATCGCCCCGCCCCCGTTTTTTTTTCGAATTCTTGGCAGACTCCTCCAACCACGCCCCTTCAGCTGGTGATGACGCCCCCGTCATTCTCACTCCCAAACCCGTGACCTGGCGCATGTGCAATGTAAGTCCTGCAGCGCGACACAGGCAGTGATACTGAGTGCGGTGGAGGAACGGAGACGGCGGCTGAAGGAACAAGAACAGGACCCGCTGGAAAAGCTGAGCGGGTCCGGCAGCGCGTGTCGAGAGACTGGGGAGTTTACAAACTCCTAGGGGGAGGCCTGAGGTCGCGAATAAAAGCCCCACCGGGCTAGTGTTTATCGGGTTGCCCAGGTAATCTGCCGCCATGTTTGTGAGGGGAAGGCGCGTGTTGTCTTGGGTCGGGCGGCCATCTTGGTGAAGGCACCATCCGCGGTCATTTCCGGGAGAGAACTCCAACCTCGTGACAGCCTTTGTGTCAACTAGAATTTCCTCATTTCACTTTGAGAGACCTGGCGCTGAGCTTGGTATATCTGCCCTTAACACAGGAAAAGGGAGTGAGAGAGAGAAAAACAGGAAGGCGGGCTGTGAATGTGATAATTTGTGACACTGGAACAGAAAGTGGTGATCACAGTGACCTGGAGAGCATTGACGTGTTGATGTTGTTTTCAGTTTGTTGACTGGAGGAAAAAAAGAACACCAGGAGTGGAAGAAAGACATGAAGTGAATTTGAATTTCAATGCAGGAGGAGAGATAATGTGTAGGATTGAAATTTAATACTTCCAGCTAGTAGATAAGAAAAGTGTTCCATGGAAAGTAGAACTGTCCCCTGAGCTTTTAATCTTGACGTCTTTTGTACATTTTAGTGGATGTCACAAGTTTCAGATGGGAAACTCAAGACAAACATCATAGAGATGTACAGCACGGAAACAGACCTTTCAGTCCAACCCATCCATGCCAACCAGATATTCCAACCTAATCTAGTCCCATTTGCCAGCACCCGGCCCATATATCTTCAGACCCTTCGTATTCATATACCCATCCAGATGCCTTTTAAGTGTTGCAATTTCACCAGCCACCACTACTTCCTCTGGAAGCTCATTCCATACATGCAACACCCTTTGCATGAAAAAGTTGCCCCTTGGATCCTTGGAGCCCAACTATTTACAATCTACATTAGTGACTTGGATACAGGGATAAAAGGCACTATAGCCTAATTTGCAAATGACACAAATCTGCAAAGGCAGGATGGTAAATTGCAATGAGGAAATAAGAACCTTACAACTAGATATAGATAGGTTAGGAGAGTGAGCCAAAATTTGGTAGATGGAGTTTGGTGGATAATGTGAGGTCATGCATTTTGGTCACAAAAACAGGAAGGAGACCTATTATCTAAGTGGTGAGAGGCTTTGGCGTGCTCTGGTGCAGAGGGATCTGGGTATCCTCGTTCATGAGTTACAAAAAACTAGTATGCAGGTACAGCAGATATTAAAGA
Source organism: Chiloscyllium plagiosum (assembly GCF_004010195.1). Lineage (NCBI taxonomy): Eukaryota > Metazoa > Chordata > Chondrichthyes > Orectolobiformes > Hemiscylliidae > Chiloscyllium > Chiloscyllium plagiosum. The sequence goes on from NC_057753.1 coordinate 9,420,116, forward strand.
TAGCAAATGGAATTAGATTAGATTAGATTACATACAGTGTGGAAACAGGCCCTTCGGCCCAACAAGTCCACACCGACCTGCCGAAGCGCACCCACCCAAACCCATTCCCCTCTGCACCTAACACTATGGGCAATTTAGCATGGCCAGTTCACCTAACCTGCTTTGGACTGTGGGAGGAAACCGGAGCACCTGGAGGAAACCCACGCAGGCACGTTGAGAATGTGCAAACTCCACACACCTGAGGCAGGAATTGAACCTGGGTCTCTGGCGCTGTGAGGCAGCAATGCTAACCACCGTGCCAACCACATGTTGGGTTTTACAGCTAAAGGAATAGGATATAAGGTTAAGGAAGTGTTGCTGCAATTGTGCATGGCATTGCTGAGACCACACCTGAAGGAATTGCCCAGTTCTAAGCCCCCTATTTCAGAAAAGATGTAATGAGGTAGTTCACAGGAGATCCACTAGATTGATCCTACAGATGAGGGAGTTGTTAAATGAAGAGAGATTGAACAATTTGGACCGATACTGTTGAGAATTTACAAGAATGAGAGCAGATCAAATTGAGATTTTCAAGATGATAAAAGGTATGGATAAAGTAGACATGGAATGGATGCTTCCACTTGTGGGGCATTCTAGGACGAGACGTCACAGACTTAGGATAAGGGGGAGCAAAGTCGAGGGGAAAGTACTTCTCCCAAAGGGATGTGTATCTGTGGAATTCGCTCCCCCAAAGTGGTGGATGCTGGGACAGTGAGTAAATTTGAAGAGGTGTAAAATAGGTTTTTAATTGGTGATGGGTTGAAGAGTTATGGGGAGAAGGCAGGAAAATGGGGGTGAGGAGCATATCAGCTATGATTAAATAGTGAAGCAGTAAGATTTACAGGGATGTTGCTGGGACTGGTGGTTTTGAGTTGTAGGGAGAGGCTGGGGCTTTTTAAACATTGGAGCGTCATAGTCTGAGTAGTAACGTTATTAGAGGTTTCTAAAATCATGAGCGTCACAGATAGGACGAATAGCCAAGGTCTTATTCCCCAGGGTGGAGGAGTCAAAAACTAGAAGGCATAGGTTTAAGGTGAGATGGGGAAAGATTAAAAAAGGACCTAAAGGGCAATGTTTTCACACAGAGGGTGCTGCTTGTATGGGATGAGCTGCCAGACGAAGTGGTGGTGGTTGGTACAATTACAATATTTAAAAGGTGTCTGGATGAATAGTTTGGGTGTAGAGGGATATGGGCCAAATGCTGGAACTTGGGACTGGGTCAGTTTGGGACGTTGGTCGGCATGGATGAGTTGAACCAAAGGGTCTGTTTCTGTGCAGTGTGACTCTGTCTCTCAATCTATGACTGAAACCAGACCTTTTTTTACTGATAATCTTTTAGATTTAGATTACTTACAGTGTGGAAACAGGCCCTTCAGCCCAACAAGTCCACACCGACCCACCGAAGCGTAACCCTCCCATACCCCTACCCCTACATTTACCCCTTACCTAACACTACGGGCAATTTAGCATGGCCAATTCACCTGACCTGCACATCTTTGGACTGTGGGAGGAAACCGGAGCACCCGGAGGAAACCCACACAGACACGGGGAGAACATGCAAACTCCACACAGTCAGTCGCCTGAGGCGGGAATTGAACCCGGGTCTCTGGCGCTGCGAGGCAGCAGTGCTAACCACTGTACCACCGTGCCGCCTTGAACAAAATCCTATTGGATTTTTTTTTTCGTGCAGTTTCAGATTTGTGGTGGATGAAATTGGCACATGTCCTGTATCCTGGAAATTCTGGAAAATAAAAATAAATAATTCTGTGAATGGTACAATCCTCTCCTTCCCCTATGCACCCCCCACCCTACCCCACCCCACCCCAAATGATACAATCCTCCTATCCTTTCTACCCCTCCCCATGAATGATGCAATTCTCCCCCTCTCAATGGTACAATCCTTTCCTCCCTCACCCGTGTAGGGTGCAATTCTCCCGTCTCCGAATGGTACAATCCTTCCAACTGTCAATGGTAAAGTTCTTCCCTACCCACATCCGCCATGAATGAAACAACCCTCCCTGTCTGAACTGTACAATTCTCCTCTTCCCATGTCCATGGGATGATTCTTCCTCACCCCCACCCCCATGAATGACAGCATCCTTTTCATCCCCATTCGACCCCCGACCAGGAATGGAACAATCCTCCCTCTGAGAATTCTGACTTGTGACTCACAAGTGTTTTCCTTTGTGTTTTCCATTTCCAAAGCCTTTCCCATTTTGAAAATAGTCTCTGCTTTTGGTCTTGCTACCAAACTACATAACCTCAGACTTTACCACATTGTATTCCATCTGCCCCTCATCTGGCCATTCTCCTGGCCTGTCCAAGCATTCCCAGCATGGACTCCACCTGTCCCATGCTGAAAAAGGCCCTTTATGCCAACTCTCTGCCAACTGCCAGTCAGCCAATCCTCTATCCATGCCAGTACCTTGCCCCTCACACCAGGAACTCTTATTTTGCAGCCATCTGCACTGCACCTTGTCAAAGTCCTTCTGGAAATCCATGTCGCTCACATCCATTGACTCTCCCTTTGTTTAATGGACTTATTACCTTCTCAAAGAACCCAAACAGATTTGTCAGACATGTCCTCTTCTTGTCAAAGCCATGCAGACTCAGTCCTGTTTTACCATGCATCTCTAAATATTCCACACTCTCATCCTTCATAATGCCTCTTGAGTTTACCCATTTTATCCTAAGTAAGCTGTTCTGTTCATTAGAATGTCATCAAGTTTGGGAAGTCATGTTGCAGCTGCACAGGACATTGGTTAGGCCACTTTTGGAATACTGCTTGCAATTCTGGTCTCCTTCCTATCAGGAAGATGTTATGAAACTTGAAATGGTTCAGGAAAGATTTACAAGGATGTTGCCAGGGTTTGAGGAAATGAGCTATAGGGAGAGGTTGAACAGGCTAGGGCTGTTTTCCCTGGAGACTGAGGGGTGACCTTATAGAGGTTTACAAAATTATGAAGGGCATGGATAGGATAAATAGACAAATTATTTTCCCTGGGGTCGGGGAGTCCAGAACTAGAGGGCATAGGTTTAGGGTGAGAGGGGAAAGATATAAAAGAGACCGAAGGGGCAATGTTTTCACACAGAGGGTGGTATGAGTTCTAATCAACAGTCTAATAATGGCAAAACTGTTGTGTCGTGTGTTCAAGCTTCTGTATCTTCTGTCTGACAGAAGCGGGTGTAGGAGATCAATCCCGGGGGTGGGGGTGGGGGAGAAATGATGTTGGCAGCCTTTCCACGACAATGAGAAGTGAAGATGAATTCCATGGATGGAAGGTTGGCTTCCAGGATGGATGGTACTGTGCACACAACCTTCTGTAGTTTCTTCTGGTCCTGGGCAGACCAGTTACCGTGCTGTACATCTCTATGACTCTATAAGTTTAAAGACTTCATATTATGTATGTACACTATCTTTGCCGCTTGTAATATTTCAACCTTCTGAAGAAATCGTTCAAAAAATATTAGCACCAGGTATGAAACTGACTGTGTGACTACTTCAAGTGAAGGAGTTAGTAAGAATGAGAAAGGAGCGGCTGAATATCCAAACCTACCCATGCAACAGTCAAGAAGGCACAACAATGCATTTTCTTCCACATGAGGCTTAAGAAATTCAGCATGTCCATAAGGATCCTCACCAACATTTACAGATGCACCATAGAAAGCATTGGATCTGGGTGCATCACGGCCTGCAATGGTAACTGCTCTGCCCAGGACCAGAAGAAACTACAGAAGGTTGTGTGCACAGTACCATCCATCCTGTAAGCCAACCTTCCATCCATGGAATTCATCTTCACTTCTCATTGTCGTGGAAAGGCTGCCAACATCATTTCTCCCCCACCCCCACCCCCGGGATTGATCTCCTACACCCGCTTCTGTCAGACAGAAGATACAGAAGCTTGAACACACGACACAACAGTTTTGCCATTATTAGACTGTTGATTAGAACTCATGAATTTGAAATCTGCTTGCTTTTGTGCACCTTCTGTGCAGCCGTAACCCTACACGCCACACTCTGACTATGCACAGTATGACCTGCATGTCCTTGTTTGCTAGGATCTGATTGTACTGCTCACAAATCAAAACCTTTGACTGTACTTAGGTACATAGAACTTAGAACAATACAGCACAGTACAGGCCCTTTGGCCCTCAATGTAGTGCCGGCCCTTTATCCTACTTTTTAGATCAGACTAACCTACATATCCTTCATTGTACTAACTTCTACGTGCCTATCCAAGAGTTGCTTAAATGTCCCTAATGTATCTGACTGTACTATCACCACTGGCAGTGCATTCAATGCACCCACCATTCACTGAGTAAAGAACTTACTCTGACATCTCCCCTGAACCTTCCTCCAATAACCTTAAGCCTATGCCCTCTTGTAATAGGCTATCCACTCTATCTATGCCTCTCAACATCTTGTATGCCTTGATCAAGTCACCTCCATCCTTTTTCGCTCCAATGAGAAAAGCTTGAGCTCCCTCAACCTTTCTTCAAAAGGCATGCCCACCAGTGCAGGCAGCATCCTGGTAAATCTCCTCTGCATTCTCTCTAACCTTCCAGATCTTTCCGACAATGAGCAAACCAGAACTGAACACAATATTGCAAGTGTGGTCTATACAGGATTCTACGGAGCTGCAGAATAGCCTCACAGCACTTGCACGAAGTCCTCCTGCTAATGAAAGCTAACATACCATACACCTTCTTAACAATCCTATCAATTTGCATGGCAACTTTGAGGGATCAGTGGAAATGGACCACAAGGTCTCTCTGTTCCTCTACACTGCCAAGAATCTTGCCTTTAACCCTGTATTCTGCATTCAAATATGACCTTCCAAAATGAATAACTTCACACTTTTCCATGTTGAACTTCATCTGCCACTTATCAGCCCAGTTCTGCATCTTGTCAATGTCTAATTGCAGTTGAAAAATGTGATGCTGGAAAAACACAGCAGGCCAGGCAGCTTCCGAGGAGCAGGAGAATCGATGTTTCAGGCATAAGCCCATCTTCAGGAATGAGGCTGGTGTGCCAGGCGGGCTGAGATAAAAGGTAGGGGGGAGGGGATTGGGGAAGGGGCGCTGGGAATACGATAGGTGGAAGGAGGTGAGGGTGCGGGTGATAGGCCGGACAGCGGGTGGGGCGGAGAGGTCGGGAAGAAGATTGCAGGTCAAGAGGGCGGTGCTGAATACGGGGGTTGGGACTGAGAAAAGGTGGTTCATCCCTTGTGGGCAGCACGGTGGCACAGTGGTTAGCACTGCTGCTTCACAGCGCCAGAGACCCGGGTTCAATTTCTGCCTCAGGCGACTGACTGTGTGGAGTTTGCACATTCTCCCCGTGTCTGCGTGCGTTTCCTCCGGGTGCTCCGGTTTCCTCCCACAGTCCAAAGATGTGCAGGT
>NC_057753.1:9428063-9493314 GCF_004010195.1 Chiloscyllium plagiosum
GACCTGCAATCTTCTTCCCGACCTCTCCACCCACACCCCCTCTCCGGCGTATCACCCTCACCTTAACCTCCTTCCACCTATTGCATTCCCAACGCCCCTCCCCCAAGTCCCTCCTCTCTACCTTTTATCTTAGCCTGCTTGGTACACCCTCGTCATGACACCTTGATGAAAGCAAAAATACCATGTGCCTTCTTGACCACTCTATCCACCTGTGCAGCAACCTTCAGGGGACAATGGACCTGCACTCCCAGATCTCTCTGCTCATCAACTTTTCCCAAGGCTCTTCTGTTCACTGTATAATTTGGTCGAGATTTAGACTTGCCAAAATGCATCACCTCATATTTGCCTGGATTGAACTCCATCTGCCACTTCTCCGCCTAACTCTCTAATCTGTCTATATTCTCCTGTATTCTTTGACAATCCCTTATGCTTTCTGCTACTCCACCAATCATGTCATCTGCAAACTTGCTGATCATACCAACAGTGCTCTCTTCCAGGTCACTTATGTATATCACAAACAATAGTGGCCACAGCACTGATCCCTATGGAACACCACTGATCATCTTTCTCCATTTCGAGAAACTCCCTTCAACGACTACTCTGTCTCCTGTTGCTCAACCAGTTTTTTATCTGCCTAGCTAGAACACCCTGCACACCATGTGACTTCACTTTCTCTCTTAGTTTACCATGGGGAACCTTATAAAATGCCTTACTAAAGTCAATGTATATGACAACTACAGCCCTTCCTTCATCTATCAACTTGGTTACTTCCTCAAAGATGTTGGACAGAAGAAGGAAGTTGCAGTTTGGGGTGAAGCTCAATCTTCAGAGAGAGAGGAGGAGCAAAGCTCATGGCCCAACTTCCGCATTCACTCAATACGGTTGGGGGGGGGGGGGCGGTGCGGTGCGGGACTCTGATTGGCGGGAGGACCAGATTCTTTCCGGTCCTCCAGGGTTTCCCAAAGGTTGGTGAAGGCGAAAGTGAGGACTGGTATATGCTGGAGATCAGAGTGGTGCTGGAAAAGCACAGCAGATCAGGCAGCTTCCGAGGAACAGGAAAATCGACATTTTGGGCAGAAGCCCTTCACTAGGACCAAAGGTTGGAGGTAAAAACAATGACTGCAGATGCTGGAAACCAGATTCTGGATCAGGACCAAAGGTTGGTCTGCTGTCCATCAGAATGATGTGGGGCACACACATGCGCACTGCCCGTGACCAATAGAGCGGGTTCTGCAGCCCATGGGATTGTGGGAGATGTAGCCGCCAGTAACGAGGTGAAATGAAGTGTCCCACATGCCGTCTTAATCGTACTATTCACGTGGTATTGAAGTACACGTTAGGAGCCAACCTGAATCGATTTTAAATGTTTACACTGAATGAAACGCTCGACCCTCTTTTTCTCCTATTGACATTTGGACACTTAAAAACTATCAGTAACAACGGCATCTCCACGGAGCATACTGCGCATGCTTTACGGTGTCAGTAAGGCACGATACATGTTTATCAGTGTCAACAAATCACTGCGCATGCTCCGCGCTGTCAGCGGAAAAGGCGCGCGACCTACTTTTGATGAACCAATAGGAAACCAAGAGGACCGGAAGATGACTGGTCTTCCCGTCAATCAGAGCCCCCATTGTCTAAATGCGGAAGTTGGACCATGAGGTTCTGCTGCTGCTTCTGTTTCTCTCAATGAAGATTGTGCTTCACTCCGGACTGCAACTTCCTTCCTCTGTCCAACTTCTGTGAGCACATAATTCTCTTTTCCGACTCCGTTTTTCCATTTATTTTTCATTCTTAAATTAAGGGGCGTGGGTTTCCTCCAAGTGCTCCGTAGTCATCCCACAATCCAGAAACGGAGAGATTAGGTGAACTGGCCATGCTAAATTGCCCATAGTAATCAGGGATGTGTAGGTTAGGTGCACTAGTCAGGGTAAATGTAGAGTAAGGCAATGGGTCTGGGTTGGTGTGGACTTGTTGGGCCGAAAGGCCTCTTCCCACACTGCAGGGATTCTATAAATTATTAACTTGTAGCAACTGAAAAGAAAGGAGGGGACAGACACGGGAAATGTTGGTCCAGATCTGTGTCTGAATTGGTAAAATAGACAGGCAGGACACTGGAAGAACACAGCAAGCCAGGCAGCGTCAGGAGGTGGACAAGTCGATGTTTCGGGTGTAAACCACCTTCAGGACTGGGCGTGGGTGCAGGGGGAACTGCAGAACAATTGGGTGCTGGGGGCAGGGTGGTGAAGTGGGGATAGGTGAACACCTGGTTGGTCAATGGGAGGAAGGAATCTGGTTGGTGGCAGGGTGGGAAAGGAGGTTACTTGAAATTGGAGAACTCAATGTTGGAGTGTTGTTCCTCCATCTTGCAGTTTGGTTTGTTGTGGCAATGGAGGAGGCCAAAGATGATCATGTCAGAAAGGAAACGGGAAGGGGAATTAAAATGGGTGGTGACTGGGAAGTCCGATCGGCCTCTGCGGACCCATCTGCGATGCTCTGTGAAGTGTTCCCGAAGTTTACACTTGATCTCCCCAATTATAGAGAAGGCCACAATTGGCAAATACAGTACCACAATGTGAAGTTATAGCCTTTGCTGTGAAAACAGTAGAAAGGAGGTGTATTGTTTAAGTGGTGATCTTTTGGGATGTGGAGAAAGTGAGAACTGCAGATGCTGGAGATCAGAGTCAGAAAGTGTGGCACTGGAAAAGCACAGCAGGTCAGGCAGAATCCGAGGAACAAGAGCCCTTCATCAGGAATGATGTGTGGATTTACAGAGGGGCCTCAGTGTCCTTCTACACCAGTCAATGCCAGTTGTCAGTCAGGTGCAGCAAACAATCAGCAAGGCAAGTGGTATATTACCAAGAGGAATTGAGTTCAGAAGTGGGGATGTCTTCCTGCAGTTGGGGCATCATTGAATGGGCGGCACGGTGGCGCAGTGGTTAGCACTGCTGCCTCACAGCGCCAGAGACCCGGGTTCAATTCCCGACTCAGGCGACTGACTGTGTGGAGTTTGCACATTCTCCCCGTGTCTGCGTGGGATTCCTTCAGGTGCTCCGGTTTCCTCCCACAGTCCAAAGATGTGCACGTCAGGTGAATTGGCCATGCTAAATTGCCCGTAGTGTTAGGTGAGGGGTATGAGTGGATTGCGCTTTGGCGGGTCGGTGTGGACTTGTTGGGCTGAAGGGCCTGCTTCCACACTGTAAGTAATCTAAAATGAATATATTCAAGGCTGAGTTAATTTGATTTTTGAACAAGAAAGAAGGGGATGTTTATAGGGGAAGGCAAGAAAATCCTTTTAAGACCAGTATAGAACAGTTACAGAGTCATACAGCACAGAAACAGATCCTTCAGTCCAAATAGACCATGCTGACTGTGTTCTCAAACTAAAGGAATCCCACCTGCCTGTGTTTGCCCCATATTTCTCTGAACCTTTCCTATTCATGTATCTATCCAAATGTCTTTTAAACATTGTAACTGTACCTGCATCCACCACTTCCTCTGGACATTCATCCCACACACAAGCCACTCTCTTAAAAGAAAAAAAGTGCGACTCAAGTCTTTTTAAAATTTTTCTCATCTCACTTTCACAATTTGCTCATGAATCTTGAAGTCCCCACCTGTCAGAAAGGACATCTGCCGTTCACCTCATCTACCACCCTCATGATTTTATAAACCTCTATAAGGTCACCTCTCAACCTCCTGTGCTACAGTGAAAAATTCAACCTATTCAACTAGATGTAGGGAAATTCATATCCAGTTATGATCTGTTCAATGCTGGTGCAGGCTCCAAAGACCAAATGGCTGACGACTGCTCCCAATTCTCTCACTGTGTCCAGGACAGGAATAGACCATAAGACATAGGAGCAGAAATGAGACGATTCAGCCCATCAGGTCTGCGCATACCATGCAACCACGACTCAACCCCATTCTCCCACTTTCTCCCTGTAATCCTCAGTCCCCTCGATACTCAAGAACCGATCTATTTCAGTCTTAAATATCCCAGTTTATTATTATAAAAACTGATCTCCTCTTCAGCTCTGGGAAGAGAAATTCTGATCTACCTGTACAGACTGTCAGTTCTGTGTCAGCCTAGTCAGTTTCTCTTCCAGCGATATCACTTGTAATAAACTGTTTGTCAATTTCACTTTGAACTGTTCTTTGCGATCTCTAACTTACTGAGCAAATTTCTCCGACATGCTATAACAGGGCGACCAGAACTGTACTCAGTACTCTGAAAGTGGTCTTACCAACATGATGTCCCAACTCCTATACACAACGCTGTGAACAATGAAGGCAAGTGTACTGAACGCCTCTTAACCACCCTGTCTACCAATGATGCAACTTTCATAGAACAATGTACCTGAAACCCACCATGTCTCTGTTCTACAACGCAACCCAGGGCCCTATCATTAACTATACAAATCCTGCCCTTCCTTGTTTTAGCAAAATGCAACCCCTCGCTTTTATCCATACCTCTCTCATACACATGCTCTCTCTGAGACACTCACACCCTCTCACAGGCTTATACTCGATCACAATCACACTTCAAGCATGCACACACGCAAACAGACACACGCGCTCTCATGCATGCACAGGTCTATGGGGTGAATTTGCATTTGCAGATACATTCAACTTTGATCAAAAAGCACACAACCTGCAGGCAGTCGATACATGTAATATTTTATAAATTCCTACTTTGGAAATAGAACCAGTCTGCTTCAAGATTGGGATACAGACAGAATCAAATCTCACACATTTCATTACTGTCTGAACTGAGATGAAACCTATTTATATAAAACCTCAAGTCATCGAGAATCTGACTTCAAAGATTTCCTGGGATTTACACATTAATGAACTAAAACTTGCAACTTCTTCTAAAAGACAAAAGACTTCACAACAATCTAGGTTTGTTCAATATATCCGATCAGTTGCACTATACTGTGATCTTTTGCTATAAATTCTGTCTTATGATCCTGCTCCACAGCTTCCTGATGACGGAGCAGCGCTCCAAAAGCTAGTGGTTCCAAATAAACCACTATAACCTGATGTGTGATTTTTAACTTGATCCAACCCAGTCCATCTCCGGCTCCTCCACATTGTTTCTAGTGAAGGCAGCCCACCCCTCCCGGTGCTGCCAGTAAACTTTACAATGCTGATGAATATGACGCAGGACCTGTACTCATGAAAAATTTACAATTTCTAACGATACTAGCAACTCATTCGCTGCTCCACGACATTGGACACTTAGTGCAGGAGGCTGAAAGAAATGAGCAGCTTTAAAACAAAAACCTCTAGGAGCTGAAAGCTTTCAATGAAAGTCTGAGCCCGGCGGTAAGTTCAGCTAACCTTTATTGAGACCCAACTTTATTACAGCTTCAGATCCCCTCAATGAAAAGACGAAGAAAAAGTAGCTTATTTTTTTCAAAAACAGCTCAAGGTCAAAGCGTACACAGTCCCTCCCCCACCCCCCAACTTTCTTTACTATTGGTCAGCACTGAGTTATCCCTTTGTAATTGGATCCTTGGTACAGCCTTAACCCGTAGGAAGTATTGCCTCACTCAGCAATTTCAACCCATACCCTGTATCAAGTAAAGGTAAAACAATGCTGGAAACCAGATTCTGGATTAGAGTGGTGCTGGAAAAGCACAGCAGTTCAGGAAGCATCCGAGGAGCAGTAAAATCGACGTTTCAGGCGTTTTCCTGATGAAGGGCTTTTGCCCGAAACGTCGATTTTACTGCTCCTCGGATGCTGCCTGAACTGCTGTGCTTTTCCAGCACCACTAATCTAGAACCTGTACCAAGTAAGTTCCTCCCTGTTCATTTCCGCGGGTGGGGGAGTCAACCACACTGCTGTGGGTCTGCAGTCACATGTAGGCCAGCCCCGGGTAAAGGATGCAGCTGGGACGACTGAGTGAATCCTTACCCGCAACGGCAGTTTCCTCCCCTAAAAAGGACATGAGTGAATCCGATGGGACTTCTCACGCACCCGCCCCCAAAAATGGTTTCATCGTTAGATTCAGACTTCTGACCGAATTCCAATTCCACCATCTGCCACGACGGGATTCAAACCCAGGGGTCCAGTCGATAATGGGACTCTGCCATTGCTCCTTCAATCCCCCTGCCATGGCACGTGAACTCGCTGGTGCCTCTGCAGGTGGGAAGAGCGGGTGAATCCCTTCCCACACTGAGAGCAGGTGAATGGCCACTCCCCAGTGTGGACCCGCTGGTGGGCCAGCAGGGTGGAGGCCTGTGTAAAGCCCTTCCCACACTCAGGGCAGCTGAAGGGTCTCTCCCCAGTGTGGACCCGCTGGTGCTTCAGTCTGTCGGACGAATTGCTGAAGGCTTTTCCGCACTTGGGTCAGCTGAAGGGCGTCTCCTCGGTGTGGACCCACTGGTGCCTCAGCAGGGCGGAGGAATTGCTAAATACCTTCCCGCACTCGGGGCAGCTGAAGAGTCTCTCCGCAGTGTGGCCCCGCTGATGCCTCTGCAGCGCTGAGGAATTGCTGAAGGACCTCCTGCACTTGGTGCAAAGGAACGGCCTCTCCCCGGTGTGGACCTGCCGGTGGGTCAGCAGACTGGAGGCCTGAGTAAAGCCCTTCCCGCATTTGGGGCAGCTGAAGGGCCTCTCCCCCGTGTGGACACACCGGTGCTTCAGCTGGTCAGAGGAATTGCAGAAGACCTTACCGCACTCTGTGCAGGGGAACAGCCTCTCCCCGGTGTGAGTGCGCCGATGAGTCTCCAGGGCAGATGGGAAAACGGAAACTTTTCCCACAGTTACATGGTTTTTCTACAGGGCAGGATCCCTCAGGTTTCTCCATGGCCAAAACTTCAGCTGCACACAAACATGTATACAGCCCCTCCCTGCTGTGAATCCCTCTTTCCAGGCTGTATAACTATTCCTGGCTCCACACTCAGTGCACTGCAACAGTACGGTCTCTCATCCCACTGATGCTGAAAACATACAGAAACAGGAACCAAAAAGCTTTACTCCTTCTCACAGAATCACAGTTGAAAATTATTGCGGTCCCAATGGATTGATTGACTGTCAGGCATTGATGTCAAAGTGAGGACTGCAGACGCTGGAGAGTCAGTGTCGAAAAGTGCAGCGCTAGCAAAGCGCAGCAGGTCAGACAGCATCCGAAGAGCAGGAGAGTGGATGCTTCAAGCATAAGCCCTTCATCTGTTGATTTTGAAACTTCCGTCTTCAAATCTTCATATAATCTGTAAAAAGAGATTACAAAAATCATCACTGTCAGTCCAGGGTAGAAATTCAGAACAAGCAATTCTACATTTTGCAGAACATTCTTTTCTTTTGTTATTCCATGAAGTTGATATCATCTTCCCTCTCTCTCTCCCCCTCTGTTCTCACTCTGCTCTAATTCTCCTGAAGGTGCTGATTCAGGATCTTACAGGGGCAGAAAAGCGAAAACGTCAAGACTGACATCTCTCTGAATTTTGGATAACTCCACCTGAAAGTTGATATCTTTTCCAATATTGGAATACTGCTGAGACTGAACAGGTCTGATTTTGGGAAGCAAAAACTGTGTCAATTCAGGGTGAACCTGCAATGCAGCTTCTTGACGAACAATGAGACACGAAATGGTTAACATCCCCAGGAAAGGGGAGCAAATGAGACATCAAGGTATTGACACCGACACCAGAGAGAAAGTGAACATGCCGACCACATATCCAGAATCAATCTAGGCCCGTTTGCCAGCACTTGGCCCATTTTCCTTTAACCCCTTCCTATTCATATACCTATCCAGATGCCTTTTAAATGTTGTGATTGCACCAGCCTCCACCACTTCCTCTGGCAGCTCATTCCTTACACACACCGCCCTCTGAATGAAAAAGTTGCCCCTTACGTCCCTTTTAAACCTTCCCTTCCCCTCCCCACCTGCCCACCCTGAACCTATTACCCTTACATTCTGGAGTATCCCATCTCAAGGAAAAGACCTTGACTATTTATCCTATCCATGCCTCTCATGATTTTATCAACTTCAGCCTCCAGCGCGCAAGGGGAAACAGCATGAGTCTGCTCGGCCTCTCCCTATCACTCAAACTCCCCAACTCTGGCAACATCCTTGTAAATCTTTTCTGAACCTTTTCAAGTTTCACTACATCCTTCTGATAGGAGGGAGACCAGAACTGCACAGAACATTACAAATGTGGCTATGGTTCTGCTGAACAATGGCAACTTAATTCCAAAATATTAATTTCTTCATGAGAAGGGAATAATTGGCAATGTAGCTGTAACAGGCCTCTTGCGGAAGAGTGAAGAACTGACAGAGAGAGCTTTGCATTAAAATGGAGAGGAACAGAGGTGATTCTGAGACTGGGGACTTAAATCTAAAGCAAGGAAATTACAACGGCAGAGGTAAGAACAGGCTGCAACAAATGAGGGAACATTATTGAAAGAATTGACAAACATTTAAATAGCACCTGGAGGAATTGCAACAGTTGTTCCATCCTGTCTGAAAAATAAAACACACAAGGTGGCCCAGCCACCGCTAACAAGGGACATTGTGGATTGTACTGGATCCAAAGAATTTGCGTACAAATTGGCTAAAAAAAAAAGCAGCAGATCTGAAGACTGGGAGCAGTTCAGGTTTCAACAAAAGGATTGATGAAAAGGGGAAAATGGGGTATGTGAAGAGAAATAAAAGGATTAGAGAAAACAATAACAATTAGAACAGACAAAAATCTCATGTGGAACAAAGAGATGGCAGACCAATTAACCACATATGTTGCTTCTCTCATCACAAGTAACTTCCCCAAAATGTTGGGGAACACATGGTCCATTGAGAGCAGAACTGAAGGAAATGAGTAGTTGTGGGGAAATGGTGTTGAGGAAATTGATGGATTAAAAGTTGACAAATCCCCAGGACCTCATAATCCACACCCCAGACTATGGCCCGAGGTCATGCAATTGGCAAATCTTGGGCTGATCTTAGCAGGGCTAATAGATTTAATGGTAAGGTCCCAGGGAGTGTTGATGAACAAAGTGACTTTGGAGTGCAGGTTCCTAGCTCCTTGAAAGTAGTCACAGGTAGATAGGATAGTGAAGAAGGTGTTTCGTATGTTTTCCTTTATCAGTCAGAATATTGAGTACAGGAGTTGGGAGGTCATGTTGCGGCTGTACATGACATTGGTTAGGCAACTTTTGGAATATTGCATGCAATTCTGGTCTCCTTCCTATCAGAAGGATGTATGAACTTTAAAAGGGTTCAGAAAAGATTTACAAGGTTGATGCCAGGGTTGGGAGATTTGAGCTATAGGGAAAAGTTGAACAGGCTGATGGTTTTCTGCGGAGAGTCAGATGCTGAAGGGTGACCTTATAAAGGTTTATAAAATGATGAAGTGCACGGATAGAATAAATAGACAAAGTCTTCTCCCTGGGGTGGGAGAGTCCATAACTATAGAGCATAGATTTAGGGTGAGAGGGGAAAGATTCAAAAGTGACCTAAAGGACAACTTTTTCACGCAGAGGGTGGTAAGTGTATGGAATGAGCTGCCTGAGGAAGTGGAGGAGGCGAGTGCAATTGCAACATTTAAGAGGCATCTGGATGGGTATATGAATAGGAAGGGTTCGGAGGGATATGGGCTGGGGGCTGGCTCACGTTATCCCTCCTCCTGCATTGAAATTCAAATCCATCTACCTCATAAGTTTCCTCCACTCTTGGTGTTCGCGTGCTTCTCCCATCTACAAACTGAAAATAACATCAACACATCAATGCTCTCCTGGTCACTGCGATCTTAGAAGTACCCAGTTTCTGTTCCAGCTCCACAAATGATCAGATTCATTCACCTCAAGTTCACAGCTCGCCTTTGTGTCATTCTAGATCTCTCTCTCTCTCTCTCTCATTCCCTTTTCCTGTTTTAAGGCCACACAGACCAAATTCAGAGTCATGTCTCTTAGAGTGAAATAAGAAAATTCTAGTTTGAATGACACCAACTGTCATTTCTCTCCCGGAAATGACAGCTGATGGTGCCCTCATCAAGATGGCCGCCCACCCCACGTCAACATGCGCCTTTATCCTTACAAAGACGGCGGCCGGTTGCCCGGGCAACACGAGCATTCCTTCGCCGGTCACGTAAACACTGAGCCTGTGGGGCTTTTATTCGCGGCCGCAGGCCTCCCCCTAGGAGTTTATAAACTCCCCAGTCTCCCTCCTCCCGCGGTTCCCAATCCTACCCTGTCTCACTGTCTCCTCTCCCCGGGGGCAGGAATCAGGTCTTGGCGCTCGGGCCTGGCGACCTTCCCGGGATGTTCCTGAAACCTGGTCCTGTTCTGAAGGAGGATCACCGGACCCGAGACGCCTCCTCGATTTCTTTTGACACGAACTGTCGGAGTTGGTCAGCTTTTCCAATGGTTTCTGTTCTTGTTCCAGCAGCCGCCGGCACCAATCTGCTCGCACACTCAGTAACATTGCCTCGCTGCACGCATGCGCACTGCTCGGGCCCCATGGAGTGATTTTCCAATCGCATGGGATTGTGGGAGGTGAAGACGCCATTAATGTCATGAAATCCAGTATTCCATATGCCTTCTTAATTGTCCTATTCATATCTTAGTGAAGTACACGTCAGGAGCCAATCTTTCATCAATTTTACGTTTATACACTGAGTGAAACACTACAGGTGTTTAACTCTAAACTCTAGTTCCAATTCAGTGTCAGTACAATTGCTCTTTATCTGTCCTCAAATAAGGACCAAATAAATGCCCTCCATCTGACCCTCCTTAACGTTGATTTTCATTCGTTTGCAGATTCCAATCCTCTGTTTCGATAATTTATTCAAATCTACTTCTGGTACATGGGCGTCACTGGCTGGCCAGCATTCCGTTCCCCTTGAGAATGTGGTGGTGAGCTGCCTTCTTGAACCGTTGCAGTCTACAACCTGTACGGTGACCCACAATGTCTTGAGGGAAGGAATTCCAGGATTTAGACCCGGTGACACTGAAGGAACAGCAATACATTTCCAAGTCAAGATGGTGAGTGGCTTGGAGGGACATTGCAAGAGGTTGTGTTCCCAAGTATCTGTTGTCCTGGTCCTTCTAGATGGAAGTGGTTTGAAAGGTATTTTCTAAGGCACTTTGGTAAATTTTTGCAGTGTGTCTTGTAGATACTACACATTACTGCTTCTGAACAATGGATATGGTACCAATCAAGCAGGTGACATTGACCAGGATGGCACGAGGCGTTTTAAATACAGTTGAAGCTGCAACCCCATCCAAGCTAGTGGGAGAGTAGATTAGATTCTCTACAGTGTGGAAACAGGGCCTTTGGCCCAACAAGTCCACACTGCCCCTCCAAAGAAAAACCCACCCAAACCCATTCCCCTACTCTATATTTCCCCCTGACTCTTCTGATATCTGGGAGGTTCACTTCCCCCAATCCCTGGGGCAATTGCAGTTTCGCACACTTAATAAGGGGGCCACCTATGGTGCCAAATAAGGGAACTAAACCAGCCATTTAACTTCTGAAATGTTTGCCTAGGAAAAAGCAAAGGGAGCATCTGCCCAGGGTATAATAAGCCAGGAAGAGAATTCATTTTGATAAGAGCCACTCGACCTCACCATGATATCGGAAGGGCCCCCCATCTTCAAAGATCTTGTTTAATCTTGTCAAACAGGTCGACAAAATTAGCCTTAAATAACTGATCAAAGAGGGGGGGATAACGGAAAGGACTAAGTAAAGAAAACCTCTCTGTGCCCACTGAAAAGGAAACCCATCCTCAACTTCAGGTATTCGCCTAAGACACCGCACAGGCAAAGCCTCCAATTTTGAAAAATTAATCTTGTAACCTGAGAAAGAGCCAAATGAATTGATATGCTATCAATTGGGGCACTGAAACTACGGAGTTCAAGAGAAAAATAAGAACTTCGTATAATGTACTCTTAGGCACCTTTGATCCCACCTCTGGGCCAACTATATTGGGGTCCCTATAAATAACCTCCGCCAGTGACTCAATCACCAATGTGAAAATTAAAGGTGAAAGGCCCCAGCCTTGCCGACTAGCCCCGGCCATGTAAACATTACTAGACATTACACTATTGGTGAGAACTGCTGCTAGAGGATCACTGTAAATGCTTCACCCAGACTAAACCACTTCAGGGTATAAAAATGATCTCGACACCACCTGGTCAAATGCCTTCTCTGCACCTAAAGAAACCACCAACCCTTGAAATGATCGCTGCTGAAACACTTGAATCATGTAAAGCAACCTCCTGGTTTGGATTGGCCATGCTAAATTACCCATAGTGCCCAGTGATGTGTAGATTCGGGTGGATGCATCGGGAAATACATCGTAGGGGGGGTGGGTTTTAGTGTGATGCTCTTTGGAGGCCTGAAGAAGGGCTTATGCCCGAAACGTCGATTCTCCTGTTCACTGGATGCTGCCTGACCTGCGCTTTTCCAGCAACACATTTTCAGCAAATGGTCTGCCCCCACAACTGTAAGGATTCTATGACTCCCTCCAAAAAGGAGCATTTTATTTGCATCTACCCTGTTAGGCCCCTTTCAGAATTCTACTGGCTTCAATAAGATCAATCCTGGTTCTTCATGTCATAGAGTCATATAGCATGGAAACAGACCCTTCGGTCCAACTCATCCACATCAATCACCAGATTCCCAATCTAAACTTGCTTCCGTTTGGCCTATATCCGTCTAAACCTTTCCATTCATGTACCCATCCAAACGTCTTTTAAATGTTGTAATTGCACCTGCATCTACCACTTCTGCTGAAAGTTAATTCACTCACAAACCACCCTCTGTAAAAAAAGATGTCCCTCAGGTTCCTTTTGAATCTATCTCCTCATTTAAAAAAATGCCCCCTAGTTTTGAACTCTTTTCCCCCCACCCCCATCCCAAACTAAGGAAGAGACCTTTGCTATTCACCTTACCTACACCCCTCATGAACTTATGAATCTCTAAAAGGCCATCCCCTCAACTTCTATGCTGCAGTGGAAAAAGTCCCAGCCTCTCCCTGTAACTCAAACCCTCCAGTCCTGGCAACATCATGGTAAATCTTTTCCAAACCCCCTCTAATAGTATTCTTTCGATAACAGGGCGAACATTCTGTTTGAGTACTGTACAAACAGTACCCAAGTCAGAGAGATTCAGTGCGCTGACTGTGAAAAGTGCTTCAAACCATTTACTTAGCTTGGGGAATCAAAATCTCACCCCTCACAGTGAGGAAAGACTGTACCCATTCTGTTTGAGTACTGTACTCAGTACTCTAAAAGTGGCCTTTGCAACATCCTGGACAACCTCAACATGACATCTCAACTCCTATATTCAATGGTGTGAATAATGAAGGGAAGTGTACTCAATGCTTCTTAACCACCCTGTCTACCAGTGATGTAGCTTTTCAAAGAAGTATGTACCTGAACACCAGCTCCCAGGTGTCTCTGTTCTACAAGACCCAGAGCCCTACAATTAACTGTACAAGTCCTGCCCTTGTTTGTTTTACCAAAATGTAACCCCTCGCTTTTATCCATACCCCTCTCATACACACATTCTCTCTCAGACACACACACATGCACAGGCTTATACACTATCACATTCTCACTTTACCAGGCATGCCCACATGCAAACATGCACTCGCTTCTGCACACACTCATGTGCAAACTCACATTCGAGTGCACACACACACGTGAGTCTAGGGGTGAATTTGCGTTTAGGGACAGAGTCGTAGAGGTGTACAGCATGGAAACCTTAGGTCCAATTTGTCCATGCTGACCGGATATCCTTATCTAATCATCCCTCTAAACCCATCCAGATGCCTTTTAAATACTGTAATTGTACCAGCCTCTACCACTTCCTATGGACCCTCATTCCATACACGCATCACCCTCTGTGAAAAAGTTGCCCCTCAGGTCCATTTTATATCTTTCCCCTCTCACCCTAAATCTATGCCCTCTAATTCTGGACTCCCCCACCCCAAGGAAAAGACTTTGTCTACTTATCCAATGCATGCCCCTCATGATTTTATAAACCTCAATAAGGTCACCCCTCTGACCCTCCAGCCTATTCACCCTATCCCCACAGCTCAAATTCTCCAACCCTGGCAACATCCTTGTAAATCTTTCTGAACCTTTCAAGTTTCACAACTTCCTTCCAATAGGAAGGAGACCAGAATTGCATGCAGTATTCCAAACTTGGCCTCACCAATGCCCTGTATAACCTCAACATGACCTCCTAACTCCTATACCCAATGTATTCAATGGACCAGATAGCCTTCTCCTGCACTGTAGAGTTTGTATGATCTTTTTAGATTAGATTAGATTACTTACAGTGTGGAAACAGGCCCTTCGGCCCAACAAGTCCACACCGACCCGCCGAAGCGAAACCCACCCATACCCCTACATTTACCCCTTACCTAACACTACGGGCAATTTAGTATGGCCAATTCACCTAACCTGCACATCTTTGGACTGTGGGAGGAAACCGGAGCACCCGGAGGAAACCCACGCAGACACGGGGAGAACGTGCAAACTCCACACAGTCAGTCGCCTGAGTCGGGAATTGAACCCGGGTCTCTGGCGCTGCGAGGCAGCAGTGCTAACCACTGTGCCACCGTGCCGCCCACCATCTTATTGTGTCCCAGTCAATTTTAGTCACTATCTTTGGTGTATGGTGCATCAGGGTGTGATCACTGGTACCAGAATTGCATGCAATACTCCAATGTCCTGTGAAGTGTACCGAACACCACCTCCACTATCCTATGTACCTGCGACTCCACTTTCAAGAACTATGAATCTGCCAATGCATCATAAGCATGGAAAACAGACCTTCGGTCCAATCAGTCTGTGCCAACCATAATCCCAAATTAAACTCGTCTCTCCTGGCTTGTATCCCTCCTAACCTTTCCTATTCATGTATTTATCCAAATGTCTTTTAATTGTACTCACATCCTTCATTCCCTCAGGAAGTTCATTCCACACATCAACCACCCTCTGTGTAAAATTAGTATTTGAATGGCAAGGATGGAGTTGAATTGAAATGGTTCATAAAATAAACAATTTCTACCAAATCCCCTACAGCAGGTATGGAGATGCCAACTCTGGAGTCTCATAAATCGCTGTTTCCATTGAGTGAAGGGGGAAGTAAAGTGTTGGATTCGCAGAGGAGGAGATTTTCTGAGAGTGTAAAGCTAAACTTAAACCCCATGCTTTGCTTGAATTCAAGCCGCATTGACTTGGAGGAAAGCAAATGGAGCCTGCAAAGTGTCCTCCCCTCCCCACATGCCAGAACGGCAGGGCAGTGCAGACTCATTGTTCCCCCCACCCCCACATTGTGGAAGTCACTATGCGGACATAGCCCTGTCAGTTTCAGAGTGAAATCCACTCCCTCGGTGCAAAATCTGGGAGCAAAGCAATCTCTCCCCCTTTTCATTCCTAATCCAGGGAAGGATAGAGGGAGGGGGGAGACACTGTTCACTTGTGGCAACTGAAGTGAATCCATGGAGGGAGCAGACTCTGCAAATGGTGCTCAGATCCTCTCTGTCATGGAACTCGGCAGTATTTAAGGGACTGGCACATTGATATAAAATGTAGACATATGTTACTTCATATGGTGTCTATCTGATACTATTTGCTGTTGTAAAAGCTTCATGGCTTTTATTTTTCACCTTCTAATGTCGTAATGGAGTTGCATCCTGTAATTCTTGTCATCTTTATTTACTGGGACAGCAGGAAGTTACTTAGCAACTTCAATGGCATTCTTTTCTCAAGAAAGCCATGGGAATTTACCACTGCTATACTAACTGCTGTGTACATACCGCCACAAGCAAAGGTTGAGGAAGCTCTGGATGTGCAGTACTCCATCAGAAACACCCTGGAGAAGGAACACACCAAAGCTCTGTTTATTGTAGGATAGCTAGCTGCATGAGAGTTTTTAGGTTTGTGTGTCCTGGATAATATGTGATCAGGCATCTGGCATCTACAGGAATTGTCACCTCTGCTACATTCATTAAACTGGACTGACAGTGATTACGTGTTTTGTGAATTTTTTTTCAGGAAGACCTGCAGAAAGAAATCTGAAAGCAAATCAGTGGGTGGCACGGTGGCACAGTGGTTAGCACTGCTGCCTCACAGCGCCCGAGACCTGGGTTCAATTCCCGCCTCAGGCGACTGACTGTGTGGAGTTTGCACGTTCTCCCCGTGTCTGCGTGGGTTTCCTCCGGGTGCTCCGGTTTCCTCCCACATCACAAAGATGTGCAGGGCAGGTGAATTGGCCACGCTAAATTGCCCGTAGTGTTAGGTAAGGGGTAAATGTAGGGGTATGGATGGGTTGCGCTTCAGCAGGTCGGTGTGGACTTGTTGGGCCGAAGGGCCTGTTTCCACACTGTAAGTAATCTAATTCAAATGCTACGTCAACTTGATTCATTGGGACTTGAAAATCAGCAGCCATTCTAGTTGAGAAGAAATGTTTGCTTTTGTCTGATTGAGAGATTTTGGCCACTTGTGTTGCAGGAAAAGTACTGAGACACCCAAGTGAGAGAGATTCAGTGTGCTGTGAAATGTGCTTCACGCCATTTCCTTGGGGATTCAAAATCTCCCCCCTCGCGGTGGGGAGAGACTATGTCCCCGTTCTGTTTGTAATTCCAAACCCAGAGTGACACAAGGAAAGCTCCCGCCATGGGGAAACTGTGGAAATGTGGGGACTGTGGGAAAGGATTTCCTTCTCCATCGGCACAGGAAACTCACAGTCCACACCAGAGAGAGGCCGTTCACCTGCTGAAGGCGGGACTAGTTTCAGTCATGTGGGCAATCTACAGAAGCAGTAATGGGTCCACACAGGAGAGAGGCCGTTCACCCCCTCCTCCCATCTGCGGAGCCACCAGCGAGTTCATGTGCCATCACAGGGGGATTGAAGGAGCGATCGCCAAGTGTCATTATTGACTGGACTATCAACCCAGTTCTAGGGTCTCCTGGGTTTGAATCCCGCCGCAGCAGATTGTGGAATTGGAATTCGGTCAGAAATCTGGAGTTCAGAATCTAACGGTGACCTTGAGCTGTTAAAGAAAATACGCTACTTTTCGTTCGCCTTTTTCCTGGGGAGATCTGAAGTTGTAACAAAGTTGGGTTGCCATAAAGGTTATCTCAACTTACTTGTTGGACTCAGACTCTCATTGAAAACTTGTGGGATCCAAAAGGTTCTAAAGCTGCTGATTTTGTTTAGTCTCCAGCACTAACTTTCCAATATTGTGTGTCAGAAGGAGCAGCTAGTATTGTTAGAAATTGTAAATTTTTCAGGACTGCAGGTTCATCGTTTCATCACCATTGTAAAGTTTACTAGCAGTACTGGGAGTTGTGGACTGTGCACACGCAAAACGAGTTGGAGGAGCTGGTGTTGGACTGGTTAGACAAAGTTTAAAAATCACAGCAACAGGTTATATTCCAACGGGTTCATTTGGAACCACTAGCTTTTGGATCGCTGCTGCTTCATTGAGTAGCTGTGGAGCAGGATCATAAGACACAGAATTTATAGCAAAAGGTTGTTTTAGGAATGGGAGTGATGCGGGCCATCCACCGTGGTTCCCCGGTTACCCCTCAGCCCTGCCCACCCCAGTCCGATACCTGACAGACTGAAGCTGCAGGCAACTCCTGGTACAGCACAGCACAGAGTTCAGCCTCTCCTCCAACTTGTGCTCTGCGCCAGCATGGTTTAAAGATGATTATTTAAGGATGCCCACTTGGGCACATTGTGACCCACAACTATTCATATAGCACTGTTAATATGATAAACCCTCTCATGAGATATCATAGGAGTAATGCATAAAATTTGACTGAATCACTCAAGTAGATACGCGAACAGAGAAAAAATCCTGCAGATATCGGGATTCTAACTAAAAGTCATCAACCTGAAGCGTTAACAGGTTTTCACTTTCCAATGATGCTGCCTGACCTGCAGAGTATTCTTGCTTAGAGACAAAAATAAAAAAATGCAGATGCTTGAATCCAAAATAGACAGGCAGGTGGCTGGCAGAACATAGCAAACCAGGCAGCATCAGGAGGTGGAGAACTAGATGTTTTGGGTGTAACCCTTCTACAGGACTGGAATGGGACAGTGCTGCAACAGAGCCAGTGACTCTCGAAATCCTGACAAACTCTGTCATCCAAGATTCATTGGGAGAAGCCTCTCAATCACATCTGCAAGTGGAGAAAGCATGTTTAATAATGAGTCATGAAGAAAAGCTGCATTAATCTTTTATTGTGAAGTTTCACTCATACATCTCAAGAGAGAGCTTATGGACCTGGTCAGAAGCAGCCAAGGGAATTAGAGATGCCAGTGCTGAAGAAGGATTAATACCCAAAACACTGACTTCTCCACCTCCTGGTGCTGACTGGCATTGCTCTATTCTCCCAGCCTCCTACTTGCCGACTTTGGATTCCAACATCTGCAGTTTTTTTTACTCTAACAAACGGCGCAGCAGACCCGATGGGCTGAATGGCCTGACTTTGCGTTGATGGTTTTGCGTTGAGGTTTGTGCGGATCAGTTCAGTGGGAACATGCAGTCCCGGGCTCAATGAGCAGCAGTGCCCAGTGGAAGCAAAGTTAGTAGAATCACAGAATCTCTAGTGTGGAAACAGGTCCTTTGGCCCAACAAGTTCAGACCGACCCTCCAAAGAGTAACCCACCCAGACCCGTTCTCCTGACCCACTACCCATTCCCCTATCCTATGTTTACCCTTGAATAATGCACCTAACACTATGGGACAATTTAGCTTGGCCAATTCACCTAACCTGCACATTTTTTGTGATTGTGGGAGGAAACCAGAGCACCCGGAGAAAACCCACCCAGACACAGGGGGAGAATATGCAAACTCCATGCAGTTGCCCTGAGGATGGGATTGAATCCGGGTCCCTGGTGCTGTGAGGCAACAGTGCTAGCCACTGTGCCACCGTGGGGTTGAGGGAGGGTGGGGTGCAGTCCAGCAGGAAACAAAAAAAGCCCACTGACTCTCCAACTGCCAGAATGGGCAGGAGGTTCAGTTCTGGGGGTGACCCACAGCAGCTTCACATGTGGAATCAGATTGTTGGGAGGGCTGGTGTCCCTGCTGCTGCTTGGACCATGTGAACCTCTGCCCGCACTCAGGGCAGGCGAACAGCCTCTCCCCGGTGTGGACCTGCTGGTGCTTCAGCAAGGTGGAGCGATCGCTAAAGGTTTTCCTGCACTCAGTGCAGCTGAAAGGCCTCTTCCTTGTGTGGACCCGCTGGTGAGTAAGCAGGGCGTCAGAGCGAGTAAACCTCTTCCCGCACTCGGGGCAGGAGTATGGCCTCTCGCCTGTGTGGACCCGCTGGTGGCTCAGCAGGTTGGAGGATTTGCTGAAGGCCTTCCAGCACTCAGGGCAGGAGTACAGCCCCTCCGCTGTGTGACTGCGCCGATGAGTCTCCAGGTCAGATGGGGCATGGACGTCCTTCCGAGAGTCGTCACACTTCCATGGTTTCTCCGCAGGGCGGGATTCCTCTGGTTTCTCCATGGCCGAAGCTTCAGCTGCACACAAACGTATGTACAGCTGCCCCCTGCCGTGAATTCCTCTTTCCAGGCCGTGTAACTGTTTCGGGCTCCACACTCAGTTCACTGCAACATTAGGGTCTCTCATCCAGTGCCACTGATGCTGAAAACGTACTGAAACAGAAACAGAAAACCTTTGCTCCTTCTCACAGAATCAGAGTCAAAAATCGTTGCCATACCGATGGATTGAGTGACGGTCAGACATTGACGTGAAAGTGAGGACTGCAAATGCTGGAGAGTCAGAGTCGTGTGGAAAAGCACAGCAGGTCAGGCAGCATCCGAGGAGCAGGAGAGTCGATGTTTCGGGCATAAGCCCTTCATCTGTTAATTTTTGAAACTTCTGTCTTCAGATCTTCAAATGCTCTGTAAAGAGAGATTACAAAAGTCAACACTGTCAGTGCAGGGTAGAAATTCAGAACAAGCAACTCTACTTTCCGCAGAACATTCTTTTTTTCCACAAAATTGAAAGCACCATCCCGTTCCCTCTCCCCCTCTGTTCTCACTCCGCTCAAACTAACTCTCCTGAAGGTGCTGATTCAGGATCTTACAGGGGCAGAAAAGCAAAAATGTCAAGACTAACATCTTTGAATTCTTGATAACTCCACCTGAAAATTAATATCCTTTTGTGACATGGGGATGCTGCGGAGCGTGAGCAGGTCTGATAGTGGGAAGCAAAATAAAAGGTGTCAATTCAGGATGAACAAGAATGCAGCTTCTTGAGAAACCACCAGACAAAATGGTTAACTTTGCCAGGGGTATACGTGGTGGTGGGAATGAGAAATCACTGCATTGACACCAACAACCAGAGAGAAACTGACCATACAGACATGGCAAACGTTAGTGGCAAGCCAGACTCAGATGTACAGCACAGAAACAGACCCTTCAGTCCAACTTGTCCATGCTGACCAGATATCCTAACCTAATCTAGCTCCATTTGCCAGCACTTGGCCCATATCCCTCTAAACCCTTCCTATACCCAGTCAAATGCCTTTTGTACCATCATCCACCACTTCCTCTGGCAGCTCATTCCTTACTTGCACCACCCACTGCATGAAAACGTTGTCCCTTAGGTCTCTTTTAAATCATCTTCCCCTAACTCAAACTATTACCCTCTAGTTCTGGACTACCCCACCACAGGGGAAATACCTTGTCTATTTACCCTATCCATGCCTCTCATGATTTTATAAACATCTACAAGGTCACCCCTCAGCCTCCATGCGTTAGGGAAAACAGCCCGGGCCTATTCAGCCCAAAACCTGACAACATCCTTGTAAATCTTTTCTGAGCTCTTTCAATTTTGCAACATCCTTCTGATAGGAGGGAGACCAGAACTGCACACAATATTCCAAATGCGGCCTAACCAATGTCCTGCACAGCCACAACAGAACCTCCCAAATCCTACATTCAATTAGAGGCTTGGGAAAGTTATCAAAGCCCACAAAAAGCAACTGGGAAATTGAAGGAGGAACAAACTGAACTTTTAAGGGTCAGATTGGAAGCATCAGTGCCTCGGGTCGGAGGGGGATGGGAATGGGGATGGGGGAAGGAAGCTGAATGTGCTGGAGCCAATGCGGGGGAAGAGCAGAGGATGCAAAACCGTTGCAGCCGGCTTGATGCTGCAATGAGGAATATGCATGTGCTGTACTTGTACCAGTTGCATTTATTTGTCGAAATCGGGTGCATTTTACAAATAAAAACAGAAAAAGGTATCAACGCCTCCCCCTTCCCAATCTCTATCCTTCCGTCTCTCTTCACGCAGGTAATTAGACACATACATGAGTTTGCAGGGTCTGCTCCCTCCCTGGATTCACTCCAGTTGCTACAAGTGAACAGATCTCTCTCTCTCTCTCTCTCTCCTCCTAGGATGAGGAATTGCCCGGAGGGAGGGAGTTTCATTCAAACTGACAGGGCCACTTCCGCGTTGTGATGTCAACAATGGATTGAGGGGGCGGGACAGGACAGGGCTGACAGTGGGACCTGCACTGTGCCTGCTCTGGATGGCCGACTAGCTGGCCCACACTGCGCTGCCCAGAACAGGAAGTGTGCACACTTTGCAAGAATCCTTTCCCTTCATAGAATCCCTACAGTGTGGAAGGCCCAAGGAATCCACACCGACCCTCCGAAGGGTAACCCCACTTCGACCCATTCCCCTACCCCATTAGTTAGGGGTAAATGCAGAGTAATGCGCCTAACCCACACATCCCTGGACATGATGGGTAATTTAGCATGGCTAATCCACTCTAATCTGCACATCTTTGGACTGTGGGAGGAAACCAGAGCACCTGGAGGAAATCCATGCAGACACTGGGAGGGAGAGAATCGGACCTAGATCCCTGGTGCCGTGAGGCAGCAGTGCTAACCACTAAGCCACCGTACCTTCCTTTTCCACTCCCCCACCAAGTCACGCACCTTGGGTTCAAGCAAAGCACTGTGTTTAACTTTAGCTTCACACTCACCGAACCTTCCTCCAATGTAAAACACTTTATTTCCCTCCCCCACACGGTCCACAGGAAATGCAAACAATTCTGAGATTCTGGAACTGGTCGGAATCCCTGCAGTGTGGAAACAGGCCATTCAGCTCAACAAGTCCAGAATGACACTGAAGAATAACCCATCAACACCCATTCTCCCACCACTCTACATTTACCCCGACTAATGCACTTAGCCTGCACATCCCTGCAAACTATGGGTCAACTTAAACATCACTGGATGGTGGGAGGAAACTTTAACACACAGAAGAAACTCAAGCAGACACGATGGAGAGAACATGCAAACTCCACACAGACAGTCATCCGAGGCTGGAGTTGAACCCAGGTCCCTGGCGCTGTGAGGCAGCAGTACTAACCAGTGAGCCACTGTACTGCCCATGCATGCTGAAAGAAGTGGGAGGTGGGAACATTGTTGGCTGGACCGCACAGTGGATTGTTTTTTTTAAATTTTCTCTTAATAAAAATATATTATAAAAAATAGATTTTTAAATATTACAACAAATACAAAACAATGCAATTCAAAGCAGTACAAAACTAAACCCAAATAATAAAAAAAATTCCCCAACCCAACCTCCTATACGAATGTATAAACATATATAGAGAGGTATAAAATTAAAAAAAAAACTAAACTAGCTATTAAACTTCCAGCTCGGCGAACAGAACCACAACAACGAGCACCCGAGCTACAAATCTTCACACAAACTTTAGCTATTTAACTAAATAAATACCTAACAACAAACAAATGAATAGTAATAACTCAGCCCAGCCAAACAAAACACTCATACATTCACAGTTCCTCCTCCCTGGATATTAGACTCATGAAACACAATTGTTACGGCTATATAAAAGCCCTTTTAAGTGTGGCAGATAAATCTGTGTCCAGGTATTTCAAAAAGGGTGCCATGTCTTGTAAAAATTCTCAGTTTTGTGGTGTACCATATTTGTGAGAAAATCCAGGGGAATATGCTCCATAACAATCTTCCGCCAACCCGACAGGCCTGGGGGGTTTTCGGATGTCCAACCTAGCAATATATTCTTCCTTGCACAGAATGTAAGAATATTGAAAAGATTTTTCTTATGCGAGTCTGCAGGAAATACAATGGGTAGGCCCAAAAGGAGTGAAAGAGGGTCCTTCTCCACCCCTACACCTAAAATCCTCTCCATTGCACCCACCACAGCGCTCCAATATGTTTGAAGTCTGTCACAAGACCAAAGACAATGCTGAAGATACCCTTGGTTTAAATTTTGACAAATGGTCTGGGGCTAAGTGGACCCTGTGGAGAATCTTCAACTGTAAAGCATGGGTCCTATTGCAAATTGATATCTTCCTGTGGTGAAAGTATTTTAATACTCTTTTGAGCAGGAAGTGTCAGAATTTGGGATGGTGTATATAGAGTACTGACAGAGAGTGTACTCTTAGCCCTTAGTACCCCACTTTCTATGTCAGATTTGAAGGGATCAGTCAAAAGTGTGGTCTTTTTTTGAATAAAATCCCTAACTTGAAAAAAAAACGAAAGAGGCCTCTATTAGGTAACTCGTACTTCCGTACTAACTGATCGAAGGACATCATTATATCTCCTTCAAATAAATCACCCATGTAAGATATACTCCTAGCTGCCCAACATTTAAATCTATCATACCTGGTTGAAAACTTGGCATACCACTAAAGGTGTAAACAAAGATGTTTTGCCAATATTGCCTTCCCTCTGCCGAATTGCCCTCCATGCTTTAACAGTATTGATGACTATTAGGTTATGGCAATATTCCCTAACTGTCCTCACCTTGTCCAAAAACAGCAAACTGGTAAGGGGGCACCTTGCCTGGGAGACTTCAATATCTAGCCATATTGAAAGAGGGTCCCCACAAACCCAATCACTCACGTAGGTCAAAAGCGAGCTTAATTGGTAATTTTTAATGTCCGGAAGGTCTACTTCCCCCAATCTGTGAGGCAACAGCAGTTTGGCTAATTTAATGAGGGGCCATTTACAGTGCCAGATAAAGGAGCTGAACCAACTGTTCAGTCTCCTGAGTGTTTGTTTATTGAAAATCAGGGGGAGCATCCGTATAGGGTATAGCAAACGAGGGAGAATATTCATCTTAATAAGCGCTATCCGACCCAACCTTGAGATGGAAGTGCCTCCCATCTTTGGAGATCTTGTTTAACTTTTTTCAAATAATTGAGTAAAATTGGCTTTGAACAGCCAATCCAGAACTGGAGTAATGAATATGCCCAAATACACAAAATCCCCCTTTGACCACCTAAATGGGAATCTATAGTCACTCTCAAGAGCCAACTCTTTCGTAAGAACACCCATCGGCATAGCCTCTGATTTAGCAAAATTAATCTTATACCCTGAAAAAGCGCCAAACGCGTGAATGCATTGTATCAGTCAAGGCACTGAGACTGCTGGATTTGTCAAGAAAATAAGAACATCATCTGTATACAGCGAGATCTTATGTAATTTTGACCCCACTTCTGGAGTTGATATATTGAGATCCCCACGAATGGCCTCTGCCAACGGTTCAATCACCAACGTAAAAAGTAATGGTGAAAGGGGACAGTCCTGCCTGCTGCCCCTAGAAATATTAAAATTGCTTGATCATACCCTGTTGGTAATGACCGCAGCGAGAGGTACACTGTAGAGAACCTTTACCCATCTTATGAAAACTTCGCTCAGACCAAACCGGTCTAGAGTATAGAAAAGGTACGGCCACTCAACTCGGTCAAATGCCTTCTCTGCATCTAAAGCAATCACCAATCCCTGTATTGACTGCTGTTGGCATGCTTGAATTACGTTAAGCAGCCTCCTAACGTTATTGGAGGATCTGCAACCCTTTATGAAGCCCGTCTGATCCTCTTTAATAATAGAAGGTAACGCAGTCTCCAGCCTTAACACAAGGGCCTTAGAAAGGATCTTAAAGTCCACATTTAAGAGCGAGATGGGCCTGTATGAAGCACAGTCTTCCGGATCCTTCCCTTTTTTAAAGGATAAGTGAAATATTGGCCTCTCTCAGAGATGGTGGGAGACAACCATGACTGTATGAATCATTAAAAATATTCAGCATCGGGCCTGATAGATACTTATAAATTCCTTATAGAATTCACTGGGACGTTCATCAGGACCGGGCACCTTGCCACTCTGAAGCTGCCTCACAGCTTCCTGCATTTCTTGCTCTGATAATGGGGCATTGGGAAAGGACTGTTGTTCGGGAGTCACACCTGGGAGCTTCAGATCTCGAAAAAAGGATTCCATTTTGGCCTGCCCCTCCTTACAATTCTCAGACTGAAATAATTTAGAGTACACATTAATCTTTTTAGAATCACATGTTAGGTTCCCAGACCCTTCCCTAATCACTGTAATGGTTTGTGGGGCACTTCTCTTTCTGGCAAGACATGCTAAGTATTTGCCTGGCTTGTCACCATGCTCGTATAACCTTTGCTTTGCAAAAGCCAGCTCCTTCTTTGCCGTCTGCGTGAGCATGGAATTTAGTGCAGACCGCAGTGCTATAATCCTCGTAGTTTGACCAACGAGGGTCTGTCAAAATTGGCCTTCTCGGCTGCCTTCAA
This sequence comes from Chiloscyllium plagiosum, assembly GCF_004010195.1. Classification (NCBI taxonomy): domain Eukaryota; kingdom Metazoa; phylum Chordata; class Chondrichthyes; order Orectolobiformes; family Hemiscylliidae; genus Chiloscyllium; species Chiloscyllium plagiosum. Next base: position 9,453,641 of record NC_057753.1, read on the forward strand.
CCGTGCTTCAAGGAGACGTTGCTGCTCACCTTTCTGCCGCTTCCCACTGGTGGAATATGAAATAACTAACCCTCTGGCATAAGCTTTGGCAGTTTCCCAGAGAACAGATGAGCTATCAACCGAGCCTATGTTGATGTCTAGGAATGCCCGAAGTTCCCTAGAGAAATACTCCACAAACCTGCTGAGCATGAGAATAAAGGGGTCCATTCGCCAGTACCTTGAATCCACTGCAACATCCTTAATTTTAACCATGAGGTACACTGGAGCATGATCAGAGATGGCAATATTACCAATCGTACAGGATGCCACCAGATCCAGGGTTACCGCAGGGGTCAGAAAAAATATCAATCCTCATGTGACATCTATTCGGATTGGAGAAAAATGTGAAATCCCTACCTGTAGGGTGGAGACACCTCCAGACGTCCACCAATCCTAATACCCCACACAAACCCAATAACTGTTTAGTTTGTGCAGAGGGTGTTGAGGGACCTTTAGGCGACCTGTCTACTGTGGGGTCCATGAGGCAGTTAAAATCTCCCCCAATAATGATGTGCCGAGACTTGAGACTTATCATTTTAGAAAAAGCATCTACCAAGAATTTAAGAGGATGAGCTGGGGGACAATAAACATTTAAAATGCCATATTCTTCCCCATTTATCAAGGCTTTAAGAATTACAAACCTCCCGTATGTGTCTTTAACACATTCCAATAATTTAAATGAGAGATTTTTCCTAACCAATATAGCCACTCCCCTACTTCTGGTATTAAATGGTGAAAAATAAACTCGGTCAAAGCCATTCTGCTGTAATTTCAGATGCTCCTAGTCATCCAAATGTGTCTCTTGTAATAAAGCAATATTCACCTTCTCCTTTCTAAGACTCAAAAGTACCTTCTTCCTCTTAATTGGTGAGTGACTTCCCTTGATATTCCAGGTACACCATTTAATCAAATCATTAGCCATAATCTTCTGCAATTACATTTAAATTCCAGAGAGGAGGAACCCAAACCACAAGTTGCTGAGCCTTAGTGTTGCATGATCCACCAAATATAAAAACCACATAAACTAAAACCACTACATTTAACAAACATACAAAATTATTAAAAATAAAAAACAATAAAAAACAACAAAAACCAGAAAACAAACCAACAAATAAATTGCCAATAGCGCTGAGTAGGGGAACTCACCCCCAGCCTGGAGGGGGCAACTACTCTTCCCGAACTGTCCATAAATAGGCATCTCACCATCTCAACCACCTTCACTTCTCCCAGCTAGAGCCACATCGCAAGCACAAGCTAAAAAGAATAAACACTCCATAGAATATCAATATGAATAAAAAAACATTCTTTTATAAAAAAGGGGGAATAAATACCCCACCCATCCTTTGGTATGTCCTAACTTAGAAATTTAAAATGTACATCTTAACCACTGCCAGACATAGTTTGAACCAAATTATCACCAATAGAGGTTAAAAAAAGGGGGAAAAACAAAGCTCCAACTGGATTTCCTCCATTTCTTTTACAGAATGGTAAATGCATACCCAAGCAATACTATTTTTTTCATACTACAATTGTTTAAATTAGGTGAGTTTGTCCACAAAGTCTCTTGCCTTCTCTGATGTGTCAAAGAGATTAATGGATCCATCTAAGGTGATCCGAAGCACTGCCGGATATCTCAGGGAGTACTGAATCCCAAGCTAAGCTCCTTCAATCTTCTCTTGACACCATCATACGATTTTTGTTTCTGGATCACCGCCACTGAAAGGTCCTGAAAAAAACATGATCTTAGACCCCTCGTAAATTAGGGCCTTTGGATCCTTCCCCTGGAGTCTGGAAGCCTCCATGACTCTCTTCTTAGCCCGGTAATGATGGAACCGCACCAGGAAAGGACAAGGGTGTTGACCCAGACCCGACCTCCATGCTGCGACCCAATGAGCCCTCTCTATCTTCAATCCTCTCATGCCAGTCTCCAAGTCAAGGAATTTCGGAAGGTAATCTTCAACAATTCCGCAGACCGCTCACCTTCCTTACCCTCGGGCAGACCGATGACATGAATGTTTTTTCTCCTGCCCCTGTTTTCAAGATCATCCACTTGGTCACACAAATTATGAACCTGCGTCTTCAGGGCTTGGATCTCTTCCTTGAATGAACTGGCATCAGCTTCCACCACTATGACCCTGTGCTCCACCTCATCCGTCCTCTTCTCCAGGTCTCCCAGCTGCTGCTCATGCTTCTGCAGCATGAGAGAGACTGGAGTCAGCTTCTCTTCAATTTGTTTCCCCAACATCTCGTGAGATTTCAGGAGCTATTCACCAGGTCCTGGAGAGTAATCTGCTCTGAGGCTGCTGCAGGCTGAGCTGCAGGTCCGGCCTCAGATGCTCCTCCTCCCTTTTTAGGCATTTCTGGACAGCTGAAAATACAGGTAAGTCAATTTTTAAATGTGTCTTGGGGCTCCACAATCTTTCCAACACCCCAAGAAATCCTGATGACTTGGGTTGGTTGGTTGGTTGGTTGGGTGGGTTAAAGGACCGTCCTGCTCCTGCTGCGATGCGAAGCTCTGCAGTGTGACCTTCTCAGATCGCCGCCATCTTAGATCCCCCCACAGTGCATTGTTGAGTAAGGTTAAATCTCACTGGGTCTGGGGAGAGCTAGCCAACCGAGTACAAAATTTCATATTGCTGGAATCCATCCTGAAAACAACAAATGCTGGAGATCACAGCAGGTCAGGCAGCATCCACGCAGAGAAAGCAAGCTAACGTTTCTAATCCAGATGACTTTTCCTCAGAGATTTATAAAGTCACGGGGGTGTATTGATAAGATGAATGGCAGGGTTTTTTTCACTGGGCTGAGGGATTTCAAGACAAGGAACATATTTTTAAGGAGAGAGCAGAAAGATTTAAAAAACAAAGCTCTCGTGCAGCCAGATAGCCTTAAGTGTCTATGGCTATTTTGATGACAATGGCCTGGAACAAGCTGCCTACAAAAGGTGCTGGAAATGGAGCTGAATCAAGGACATCAAAATGAAACATCAAGGCTGCTTGAGAAAAAGAAAGTCAATAAAGTTGCTGAATGAGTTCCTGCTGTTCTATTAAATAAAAAAAAGACGACAAGAAATACAAGTTGTAACTCCATTACTACATTAGAAGGTGAATAATAATTGCAAAGAAGCCTTTACAACAGTTTATAATATCAGATACACACCATATGAAATGGCATACATCTACATTTTATATCAATGTGTCAATCCCTTAACTCCTGCTCAGTTCCATGAGAAACAACCCTTTTAGTTGTGAACATGAGGAAAGAAACAATCCTTTTCTAAGGTGCAAACTGTATATGTACCAAACTGAGGGAATACACAATGAAAATACCTTTAAGAGGGACAGAGAGCATCTGAGCACCTTTGTAGTGCTTGCTCCCTCCCTGGATTTACTCCAGTTGCTACAAGTGAACAGTGTTTCCCAGCGTCTCTCCCTCTCCCTCCCAGGATGAGGAATGGAAAGGGGTGACATTGCTTTGCTCCCAGATGTTGCCCAGAGGGAGGGAGTTTCATTCAAACTGACAGGGCTACTTCCGTGTTGAGACGTTCACAATGGGGGCAGGGCGGACAGTGGACTCGCACTGCGCCTGCGTTACCCTGCAGCTGAGGCACATGGGGAGGGGAGGACACTTGGCAAACCCACTTCACTCTCCTCCAAGTCAATGCGTTTGAGTTCAAGCAAAGCACGGGTTTTAAGTTTAGCTTCACACTCACAGAAAACCTCCTCCTCTGAGTGCTACACTTTACTTCTCCCTCCACTCCATGGAAATAGCCATTTGAGAGACTCCAGAGTTGGAGTTGCTACTATACCTGCTGTAGGGGGTTTGGTAGCAACTGTTTATTTTATGAACAATTGGGCCACTTTTGGAATATTGCATTCGATTCTGGTTTCCCTACTGTCAGATAGGATATGTCTATACATGACATATGTTTCCTTCTTTTTTTTAACCAATTTCTATGTTTATTTGATAACAGATGCTTTATTTCTGTTGATGGAAATATTCTTATAAATCATAGCCGGGTACTAATAGTTAGATGTAAGGGAGAGAGAATTTCTCAAGTAGGGCACGAGAAGAATCCTGGGAGAGCCCTATTTCTGGTTTGCTTCCTTATGAACAAACATGAAGCATGAGCACCTATTGTACCTTTGTTTCTAATGTTGTTTCATTGTTCTTGTTTGATTCCCTGCTACGATGACACTCTGTCTGGGTCGGTTGACAGGCTGGGAGATTGTCGGACCTTGATTGACTGAATGTTTCATTGTTCCGGAAGGTGTAAAAGGTGGGGGTCAAAGCTTCAGCAGAAATCCTGCAGAGCTGAGAACAGATGACAGTTGTGTGGGAATAGGGAGATCAGAGGACAGAGAAATCAGGACCTGAAATCCGGGCTGACTACCCTGTGATCAGTGCTCTGGTTAGCAGTGCCAACCCTCTACCTTTACCTAGCTTCCCATTCAACTAGAATGCCACATTCCCCCTTTGATATTCAGGATCCAATCCGGGTCATCCCGAAGCTGTGTCTCAGATCATAATTATTCTCTTCACTGTGGGCAGTCAATTCATTCACTTTTGTTACAATGCAGCACTCATTCAGACTCTCAGATTTTAGTTTCAATTATTGTGATCTTTTGAATCCAGTTTTGATTGCTGGAATATTTACTGTGTCTCTTTCTATCATTCTTTGATGGTCATTTTCCACATCATGACATTGCTCACCTGCCTTGGCCATGCTAAAATGCCCATAGTGGCCAGGGATGTGCAGGTTAGGTGGGTTAGCCATGGGAAATGCAGGGTTATAGTTTCATAGTAATAGAAGCAGGAGTCGGCCATTTGGCAATTCATTACGGTCATGGCTGATCGATCTATCATCTGTGCTCCTCCCACCTGCATTATCCCAACTACCCTTAATTCCCCTACCCTGTCAAAACCCATCCAACGTGTCTTGAGTATACTTAATGAAGATGCCTCTGCTGCTTCCTTGGGCAGAGGATTCCATAGATTCACCGCTCTCCAAGAGAATAAATTCTTCCTCATCTCTGTCCGAAATCTACTCCCACTAATCGTGAGAACTAGTCTCACCCACGAACGGAAATGACCTGATAGGGTGGGGGTGTCATCTGGGTGGTATGCTCATCGCAGGGGTCAGTGTAGACGTGATGGGCTGAATGGCCTGCTTCCACACTGCAGGGCTTCTATGATTTACTGCAGTTGTGTTTCATTCCTGAAGAAGGGCATGTGCCCGAAACGTCGAATCTTCTGTTCCCTAGATGCTGCCTGACCTGCTGTGCTGTTCCAGCAATAAAGTTTCAGCTGCAGTTGTGTTTGACCCGGATCACAGCATCTAGAACCTCACACCTTCTGCCAATCCAAAGACGAGTCCAATCCTGCTCTCTCGTATGTGTTATCTAACTGCTTAATTGTTTCTAGTGAATACAGTCCACACCTCCCACTGCTGCCAGTAACCTTTACAATGCTGATGAAACAATACCTGCAGTACTGAAAACCATAAGGTTTCTAACTGATTCACTGCTCCTTCTGATGAACAGCGTTGGAAATACAAGATTGGAGGCTGACAGAAGTGAGCAGTTTAAAACAAAAACCCACCTATCCCTTCACTGGGCTCCCCGCTCAGCACACTTTACTTACTGCTGGTAAACCTTAAATTACTTCATCCCCACAGTGCAATGAATTTCCACTTTCCACCAAAATCCTGGAATGCGCTCACTCACTCAGTTGCTGTCTCACAAATGAAACATTTCCCTGTAACTTCCTCTGCTCCCAGTAAGGACAAAACATCTTTGAAAGCTGCTCTGAAAGCCCCGTCTTCACAACACCTCTGCTTCTACCGATGACGATTAGAGGCATATAGCATGGAAACAATCCCTTCTGTCCAACTCGTTTGTGCTGACCAGATATCCTAAATTAAACTAGTCCCACTTGCCAGCATTTGGCCTGTAGCCCTCTAAACTCTTCCTATTCACACACCCATCCAGATGCCTTTTAAATGTTGTAATTGTACCAGCCTCCACCACTTCCTCTGACAGCTCGTTCCATACACACACCATTGCCTGCTTGATAAAATTGCCCCTCGGGTCCCTTTTAAATCGTCCCCCTCTCACCTCAAACTTCTGCCCTCTACCTTTGGACTCCCATATCCTTAGGAAAAGATCTTGGAGATTCACCCTATCCATACCCCTTATAAAATTCTATGAGGTCAACTCTCAGGCTCTGACACTCCACGTAAAAACAGTCCCAGCCTATTCAGCCTCTCTCTGTAGTTCAAACCCTCCAACTCTGGCAAGAACCTTGTAAATATTTTCCAAACCATTTCACAAATCTTTCCGACAGCAGGGAGATCAAAACTGAGCGCGGCATTCCAAAAGTAGCCTAACCAATGTCCTATATAGCCACAACATGACCTCCCAACTCCTGTACTCAACATTCTGATCAATAAAGAAAAACATACCAAACACCTTCTTCATGATCTGAATTACTTGCGACTCAGTTCAGGGAACTATGAACCTGCACTTCAAGGTCTCTGTTCAGCAACGCTCCCCAGGACCTTACCATTAAGTGTATAAATCCTGCCCTGATTTGCCTTACCAAAGTGCAACACCTCATATTTATCTAAATTCAACTCCATCTGCCACTCCTTGGCCCATCAGCCCATCTGATCAATTCTAATTTACATTGAATCCTCTTTCCTCTCTCATTCATAAAAGCTGAAAATCTCCATCCTACACTATCTCCCTTCATTCTCACTTTGTTGAACTTAATCCCTGCTGTACCTCATCTTGAATGGTCTAGTTTATGCTGATTAACAAGCCCACACTCAGGGGAGTCTAACTGAAACATACTTAGTACTCAATGGCCTGGACAGAGTGGACATTGGGAAGATGTTTCCATCGGTAGGAGAGACTATGACCCATGGGCACAGCATCAGGGTAAAAAGAAAGACCTTTTACAACAGAGATAAGGAGAAACTTCTTCAGCCAGAGAATGGTGAATCAATAAAATTCACTGTGACAAAAGGTTGTGGAGGCCAGGTCACTGAGGATATTTAAGATGGAGATAGATAGGTTTGAGTATCAAGGGGATCAGTGGTTATGGGGCGAAAGCGGAAGAATGGGATTGAAAAAGTTAGTCATGATTGAATGGTGGAACAGACTTGATGGACTGAATGGCCTAATTTCTGCTCCTGATGGTCTCTTGCTGTCCTGGACACAGAGTGAGAGAACTGGGAGCAGGAGTCAGCCATTTGGTCTTTTGAGCCTGCATCAGGATTGAACAGATCATAATTGGAAATGAATATACTTACATCTAGGTAGATAGGCTGGGACTTTTTTCACTGAAGCATAGGAGGTTGGGAGGTGACCTATAGAAGTTTAGAAAATCATGAGGGGGACAGATGAGGTGAACTGTGGGTGTGCTTTCCCGAGGGTGGGGGTTTCAAGATTAGGGAGCAAATTTTTTTTTAAGGTGAGTGGAGAAAGATTTTAAAAAAGCATGAGGAGCACCTTTTTTTTAAACAGAGTGGTTGTGTGTGGAATAACTGTCCAGAGGAAGCAATGGATGCAGGTAGAGTTACAATATTTAAAAGACATTTTGATAAGTACATGAGTTGGAAAGGTTTGGAGGGATATCGGCCAAACACTGGCAGGTGGGATTAGTTTAGTTAGAGAACATAGTCAGCGTGGCCTAGTTGGACTGAAAGATCTGTTTCTGTACTGTAAGACTCTGTAACTGTTCTATATTGATCTTAAAACCATTTCCTTGCCTTCCCCCATAACCATCCACTTCTTTGTTGTTCAAAAATCAGATGAACTCAGCCTTTGCATATATTCAATGACCCCCCAACTACAGGAAGACCCCTCCATTCTGAACTGAATTCCTCTTGCTAAGGTACCATTTGCCTTTCTGATTGCTTGGTGCACCTGTCTGACATCTGGCAGTGACTGGTGTGGAAGGAAGCTGAGACCCCCTTGTACATCCACACATCATTCCTGGTGAAGGACTCATGCCTGAAACGTTGACTTTCCTGCTCCTCGGATGCTGCCTTACCTGCAGTGCTTTACCAGTGCCACACTTTCCGATTCTGATCTCCAGTCCTCATTTTTTCCACATCCCATTTAAACAATGCACCTGCTTTCTGTTTTTCCCTCCCACGGCAAAGGCTATAAGTTCACATTGTGGTACTACATTTGCCATGTGTTTACGAACTGAGACACAGACCGAGACCAATGTTTCCAGAATCTGTCCCCTGTTTGGATTCATTCCCTTCTCCTTCAGTCGCTACAAATCCACAATTGTACCCCAGAATGAAAAAAGAAATGGAAAAGAGGGTGAGAGAAGAGAGTGCCGTACTCACAGATGTTGGATAGAGGAAGGCAGTTGCAGTCTGGGCTGAAGCTCAATCTTCATTCAGAGGGAGAGGAGCAGCAGCAGCCTCAGAAGTTCATGGTCCAACTTCTGTATTTAGACAATGGGGGGGGGGGTGTCACTGATTGGCAGGAGGACCAGTCTCCTTCCGGTCCTCCAGGGATCCCCATCAAGAGAAATTTGCGTGGCTTGTCTATGGACAGCAAGGAACGTACGCAGTGCTTTGCTGACACCAGCGCGCATGCACAATATGCTCTGTGGAGATACTTGATGTTATTGAAATGTCCAAATGCCAATAGGAGAAATAAAGGCTGGAGCCACAATTTTATTTTTAACCCTGAGGTTCAACATTTTATTCTTTTTGCATTTTGTCTTGCTGCTCAACGTTTGTACATCTTTTCCCCGGGGTAGGGGAGTTGTGGGAGAAGGGCAAACTGTTTTGCCTACAGAAACCATGTTTGTCCCTAGCTAAAAGAGGGCCTACCCACAATGCCATTCGTGCCTGAATTTAGCTACACTCGAACTGACAGCAAATGAGCCATTACTTCATCGGAAGAACATGTTATCTAAATTACCCTCTAATGGGATTCCTGAACTCACAATGACACTGCCCCTGCAGAAGCCCCAAAGGCTCTCGCTGCCTTCCCAGGAATCCAGCGATACAATAGTCCTGCAGACTAGATAATACCAAGATTTTCAGTGTGGGTGACCACAGCCCGATAGGAGTATTGTGAACAGGATATTCCCAAATACTTTATTAATGCCTTTACATTAGCTAACCTCCTTTAGCTGATTATTTCACTGATTGATACTGTTTAAGCATTGTTAGGCCTCTTTCAATATCATTAAACCATCAAGTGTAATTAAAACTGGATTGTCTTACAATCAATTGTCAATCTCTTGTAACCCTTTATAAACTGCATATGCCTGTACCTGAGTGGGGAGGTTATGCCACATCAGTGCAGAGCAGTCATTCTGTACTGTGTGGTCATTGACTGCTTCCCACTATACAGTGAAATAACCAAACATCAATTTCATAAGCTTTATTTATAATTGGACAATTCTCCGAAAGGAGTCCCAAACTAGAGGGGTATAAAAAAGCACAGTAGGTCAGGCAGTATCCGAGGAGCAGGAGAATTGAGGTTTCGGGCATAAGCGCTTCATCAGGAATGAAGTGCTTATGCCCGAAACATCAATTCTTATGCTCCTTAGATGCGGCCTGACCTGCTGTGCTTTTCCAGCACCACACTCTCGACTCTGATCTACAGCGTCTGCAGTCCTCACTTTCTGCTAGAGGGGTATAGATTTAGGGTGAGGGGAAAGATTTAAAAGGGGCCTGAGGGATAACTTTTTCATGCAGACAGTGGTGCATGTGTTGAACAAGCTGCCAAAGGGAGTGGTGGAGGCGGGTACAATTACAAAGGTTAACGGCACCAGGATGGGTATATGAATCAGAAGGACTCAGGGGGATATTGGCCAAGTGCTGGCAAATGGATCACTCGATTAATTTAGGATATCTGGTTGGTGTTGTCAGAAGGGTTTGTTTCCATGCTCTTCAACTCTATGACTCAATTTCTACACAGTTGGAACCAATTTCACAAGGCGATGAATAGGCCATTCACCCCTTACAGCCTGGTCTGAGCTGTGGCCTAACTGCACATATTTCAACATCGAAGAGTGTGGTGCTGGAAAAATCACAGCTGGTCAGGCAGCATCCGAGGAGCGGGAGAAATGATGTTGCGTATTTCAGTGCAAGTTTCAGAAAGCTGTCTGCAGCTTTTTCTTTTGAAACTGAACATGCTTTCAGACTTTAACAATATTTCTGAATATATCATTTTAGATATTCTCAATTTTAAAGATCAGTCATTTCTTGCACACCTCAGTCATCCAGGTAGAGTCATCACCATCCATTTTCTCTATCTCCTTAGAAGGGCTTGATACAGTGATTAAAGAGGACTCAAGGCACGAGAAAGGACGGGGGCGGAGCAGTGAAGAGGAGAGAGAGAATGGACAGGGAGGCAGATGGTTGGAGAGAGAGAGGAAATGGACAAGGGGACAGAGGATAGGGCGTAGAGAAAGACTGGGGAAACAGAGGGTTGGAGGGAGAGAATGAAGGGGAGAGAGAATGGGGAGGTGTAGAGTGTGAGGAGAGAGAGAATGGACAGAGGGACAGTGGGTGGGGGTAGAGACAGCACAAATCCCACCATGCCCAGGACCAGTGGAGATGTCCCATGAACTGGAACCCACTGCTCCCACAGCAGACTTTGGGCAATCATTTCTCAACATACATGTGGCTAAGGCAGTGGAATCATTTAATCCTTACAGAACATTTGGCCCATCAAATTCACAAACAGCATCCCACCCAGAACAACAGCTTTGCAGTTCCCCATGGCTAACCCACCCAAACCTGTCCATCCCTGAACACTTTAGCATGGCTGATCCACCCTAACTTGCATATCTTTGGACTGTGGGAGGAAACCTGGAATTAACCCACACAGACACAAGGGTGAGAACATGCCAAAGTCCACACAGGCAGTTGCCTGGGTCTCTGGCACTTGAGGCAGCAGTGCTAACCACTGAGCCACCATGCTTTGAGGTTCTTCTAACTTCTCCTGCGCCCTCAGCAGAGAGCCTGACATTGTTGGACCACACCCACTGCAATCTCCCTTTCCCACTTCTCCAGCTCTGAACACATCAATTCTCGAATCCTGGAGCCAGACAGACACCAATACCATCTGGCCTCCTGCTGCCAACTGCAGAGAACGGTGACAATCCCTGTCACTATTCTGTTCCTTCCCACCACCTCCCCAACGTTGTTCTTACTCCCACCACCCAGCCAGTTAGCTCCTCCCCCCGCAGCCCTCTCTTAGGTGCCCTTTATCTGTCTGACCTGGACTCACACCCTCCTGACCCTGTTCACTGACCCAGTCAGAAGGCTCTGTCTGGAGAGGAATGACCATCTCCCAGAATAAAGTCTCCGGTTAACTTTCCCCCTTTCCCCCAATGTGTCTGCAGCCCGGCTTCCAGCTGCATCTCTTTGAGCCGAAGGTCCTGCAGCATGAATTTGCCCTGGAAATGGAAAGACAAGTCCCATCCTACACTCTCCAATGTGTGTTGTGTAACTGCTTCATCGTTTCTAGTGGCTGAACAGAGGCTGATAGCCAAGTTCATAACCCATGAGAATGACCTCAACTGGGACCGTGGGTTCATGTCACACTGCAGGTAACACCACAACATTATACAAGCCGTATCACTCACTCACGCAGATCCTCTCCCATACACACTCTCTCTCAAACACACATGCGTACACCCCCCACATTCACATGCTTATATTCCATCACACACGTTACCAAGCATGCACACTCACAAACACACACTCTCTGTCACACATGCACATCCATAAGGATGAATTTGCATTTGCAGATTCATTGAACTTTGCTCAAAAAGTGCACAATCTTCAGGCAGAAAATACATGTAATAGTTTATAAATTCCTACTTTGGAAACAGAGCCAGTCTGATTCAAGATTGGGATACAGACTGCCTGCGTGGAGTTTGCACATTCTCCTCATGTTTGTGTGGGTTTCCTCGAGGTGCTCCGGTTTCCTCCCACAGTCCAAAGATGAGCAGGTCAGGTGAATTGGCCATGCTAAATTGTCCATAGTGTTAGGTGCATTAGTCAGAGGGAAATGGGTCTGGATGGGTTATTCTCCAGAGGGTCGGTGTGGACTGTTTGGGCGGAAGGGCTTGTTTCACCACTGTAGGGAATCTAATCTAATATCATTATATAATTTCAGTTGCTTGACACTGATCATTTGCTATGTTTTCTGTGTTGTGATCATGCTCCATAGCTTACCCAATGAATGAGCAGCGCTCCGAAAGCTTGTGTTTCCATATAAATCTGTTGGACTATAACCTGGTGTTGTGTGATTTTTAACTTGGTTTCTCATGAATACAGCCCACACCTCCCGTTTCTTTCAGTAAACTTTACAATGCTGAGGAAACGATGAACCTGCAGACCTGAAAAATTTAGTCTCTAATGATATTAACTACTCATTCACTGCTCTGTCTCATACACAACATTGGAAACTTAGTGCTGGAAACAAGTTTTAAAACAAAAACCTGATGGATCTCTCAGCTTTCAATGAGAGTCAGAGCCCAGCCGTAAGTTCAGGTTCCCTTTATTGTGACCCAATTTTGTTACAGCTTCAGATCTGTAAGATCTGTTACAGATTTGTCACAGCTTCAGATTAGTGGGCGGCACGGTGGCACAGTGGTTAGCACTGCTGCCTCACAGCGCCTGAGACCCGGGTTCAATTCCCGCCTCAGGCGACTGACTGTGTGGAGTTTGCACGTTCTCCCCGTGTCTGCGTGGGTTTCCTCCGGGTGCTCCGGTTTCCTCCCACAGTCCAAAAGATGTGCAGGGTCAGGTGAATTGGCCATGTGAAATTGCCTGTAGTGTTAGGTAAGGGGTAAATGTAAGGGTCTGGGTGGGTTTCGCTTCGGCGGGTCGGTGTGGACTTGTTGGGCCGAAGGGCCTGTTTCCACACTCTAATGTAATCTAATCTAATCTAATCTCCCCAGCAAAAAGATGTACGAAAAGTAACTTTTCCTTTTAAACAGCTCAACCTAAAAACGCACACATACCCCGTCCACCACTTTCTTTACTATTGGTCAGCACTGAGTTTTCCCTGTGTAACTGGATCCTTGGTACAGCCTTAGCCCGTAGGAAGTATTGCCTCACTCAGAAATTTCAGCCTATACTCTGTATCCAAGTAAGTTTCGTGCTGATTAGTTGCCGGAGGGCAGTCAAGAATCATCTGCCACGGTGGGATTCGAACCCAGAAGTCCCCGGAACTGGGTGGATTGTCCAATCGATAGTGGCATGCAGCCGTCACTCCTTCAATCCCCCTGCGATGGGCATGTGAACTCGCTGGCGGCTCCGCAGGTGAATGGTTTTACCTCGTTGTGAACCCACTGGTGGGTCAGCAGGCGAGAAGCATTGACGAATCCCTGCCCGCACTCGGAGCAGGTAAATGGCTTCTCCTCATGTGCATCCACTGGAGCTTCTGCAAAATATTACAGGGGCTGCTTAATTGGGAATTGCCTGAAAAACCTGGGAGCGGCGTCTGCAGAGAAAAGGGAAAGAAACAGAGACTGGAGAATAAAAAGAGAGGAGCAAAAAGACAGCGGATATAAAATAGAGATGTGGGAAAGAAAGGGAGACTAAAAAGAGACAGAAATAACCTGATTCCACCTGCCTCTTAGCCCATATCCCTCCAAACCCTTTCTATTCATGCAATTATTAAATGTTTATTATTTAAATTATTCATGTCTCTTAAATGTTGTCATAGAAATGAAGAGTCTGGAAACAGACCCTTCGGTCCAACCCGTCCATCCCAACACAATGTAGTCCTACCTACCAGCACACCGCCCATATCCCTCCAAACCTTTCCTATTCATATACCCATCCAAATGTCTCTTAAATGTTGCAATTGTACCAGCCTCCACCACTTCCTCTAGTAATTCATTCCAGACACGTACCACCCTCTGCGTGAAAAAGTTGCCTCTGAGGTCTCTCTTATATTTTTCCCCTCTCACCCTAAACCTATGCCCTCTAGTTCTGGACTCCCCGACCCCAAGGAAAAGATTTTGCCTATTCACCCAATGCATGCCCCTCAATTTTGTTAACCTCTATAAGGTCACCCCTCAGCCTCTGAAGCTCCAGGGAAAACAGTCCCAGCCTGTTCAGCCTCTCCCTGTAGCTCAGATCCTCCAACCCTGGCAACATCCTTGTAAATCTTTTCTGAACCCTTCCAAGTTTCACAACATCTTTTCAATAGGAAGGAGACCAGAATTGCACGCAATATTCTAACAGTGGCCTGTACAGCCGCAACATGACCTTCCAATAAAGGAAAACATACCAAACATCATCTTCACTATCCTATCTACCTGCGACTCCACTTTCAAGGAGCAATGAACCTGTACTCCAAGGTCTCTTATGCAAACCACACTGTAAAAAAGAAAAAAATTGCCCTTCATGTCTTTTTAAATTCTCTTCCCTCTCGCTTTAAAAATAAAACCTTAGTCTTAGAATCACTTGTCCTAGCGAAAAGACAGTATTAACCCTATCAATACCTCATTATTTTATAGTCTCTAATGTCTCAATCTCCTACAATTCAGTAAACTAAATCCTGGCCTATCCTACCTCTCCTTATAACTCAAACCCTCCATAACCAGCAACATCCTGGTAAATCTCTTTAGAACCCTCTCCAGCTTAGTAATATTCTTTGTATTATATTAGCGGGCAGAACTAAACTCAGTCCTACAGAAGAGGCCTCACCAATATCCCATAACGTCTCAACTCCTACACTCAAAGGACTGAGCAATGAAGACTTAATGTCTTTTTTAATGATCCTGTCTATATGTGATGCAAACTTCAAACAATTATGTTGCTGAACCCAAAAGGCAGAAGAGTGGGAGTGGAACAGAAGAAGAAAGAGAGACAGAGAGTGATCGAGAAAAGGGGGCAAAAGGTCAGAGAAACAGACAGAAGTTAAGGAAAGACATGGAGAGACTAAGGAAGGGACACCATTCCAATGGGTCCGAGTTTCTCTCTGGTTTCACACACTCCTTCTCACCCATGAGGGACAGACTCTGCTCCTGGAGTCTGCTTCAGTCTAGATGGTTCAGGGAGGGTGTGGGGGTGATGGAGGGTGGCTAATCGATCAAAACTGGCAGAGATTCCAACAGTATCCACACTCATTCATTCACACAGAGAAACCCTCCTGCTCCATCCACATGGCAAAGGGAACTATGGCTGACAGGACCTACTTTAAATACCTTCGGGTCTACCACTTAAAGACCCCTCTGTATCGAAATCTCAGCTCATCCAGTCAGCTCCTTTTACCTCGAGCATACCTCCCCTAGGGATGCAGCATTGCAAGAGTCATCTTTGTGAGCTGAGAGGAGGAAGGGAGCAGCTCAATAGTTTCGTCCAAACTATCTGTCTGTCTGTCCCTCTCCTCCCTCCCCCACCTCCTCACCTCACACACAGATTCCGGACTTAAAATCCATCCAGAGACAAAGCTGCATTTTCAAAACAGCAGCAGCCACAACACGTTCATTTAGACAACAGAATGCAGTCTTCTGCACCAATGGACACACATATTTCACAAGAAAATACAAGGATTTTTCACACAAATGAACACAACATTGTGTATTTCTCTGTGGACAGGTTTGTAAAAGTCAGTAATTCTGTGTCTCACTTTGTCTGTATTACGCTTCCGACTCTGTGTAAATGTCTGTTTTTCTGTGTTGGTGTGACCATCTCTGCAAGCAATGGGACACAGTCCATCTTGGAGGGAAGTTTGAGTGTGTCTGTGTATGAATGACAAACTCTGTCTGCAATGGCACACACTGTCCCAGAAGCAGGTGTCTGAAAGTCTCATTACAGCTATCCGTGAAACTGATTTTGTGCCGGTGTGTGTCCGTGTGTTTGTATGTGCCCAGCTCTGCCTGCAATGGGACAAACTTTGACAGAATGAATTTTTAAAAGTGTGATGAATCAAAGTTAGGGTTTCTCTCTCTATGAGAAGTAACACAATGCCTACCCATGTGATATCACAAGCGCCCACGTTTCCCTGTTCCACTGCATCTGTTTCCTTGGCCTCCTGGGGAAACTGGGTGGAGGGGTGGTTCCATCAGAATTTTGTTGAGAATAGCAGCAGCAGCACACAGCTGCCTGCAGTCAAGCGTGAACTTGCTGGTGTCTCAGAGGGTGAGATGACTGAGTAATCCTTTCCCATAAAAGCAGCAGGTAGCAGCTTCTCACCGGCGTGTATTCGGTGGGGTTTCAGAAGGTGTTTTGAATGGACAAATCATTTCCCACACACAGAGCAGGGGAATGGCCTCTCTCCAGTGTGAACGTGTTTGTGTATCAGCATTTCATGTCTTCGTTTAAAACTTTTCTCACAGTGTGAGCATTTGAAAGGTCTCTCATCAGTGTTAACCAGTTGGTGTGCCTAGAAGTTGATAACTGGGAAAATGCCTTGTCACATCAGAGCAGGGGAATGGCCTCTCCCCAGTGTGATCGCACTGGTGTGTCAGTAGGTAGGATGAGTCACGGAATCCTTTCCCCCACACAGAGAAGATGAATGGCCTCTCCCCCCTGTGAGTGCATTCATGTTTCTCTAGGTCAGGTAATTGAATCCCTTCCCACAAACAGAGCAGATGAATGGCTTCTCCCTCGTGTGACTGCATCAATGAGACTTCCAGCATGGATGGGCATTTGTATCCCTTCCCACAGTCTGCACATATCCATGGTTTCTGCAGTGCTGCTGTGCTCATATCTGTCCATATTGGACGATCAGCTGACTCCTTCACCCAGACACAGGACCGGGTCAATAAATTTATAGAATCCCTACAGTGTGGGAACAGGCCTTCGGCCCAACAAGTTCACACCAATCCTCTGAAGGGTAACCCACCCAGACCTATTCTCCTACACCATTACTCAACATTTACCCCTGACTAATGCACCTAACCTGCACATCTCTGAACACTATGGGCAATTTTACATGGCCAATTCACCTAACCTGCATGTCTTTGAATTGAGAGGGGAAACTGGAGCACCCAGAGGGAAACAACACATACCCAGGGAGAATGTGCAAACTCCACACAGACAGTCGCCCAAGGCTGGAATTGAACCCAGGTGCGTGGTGCTCTGAGGCAGCATCAGTTTCGAGTGTGGGGTGCTGGAAAAGCACAGGTCAGGCAGCATATGAGGCACAGAAGAATCAAAGTTTCGGGCAGAAACCCTTCATCAGGAATATCAGCCTTATGCCTTAAGCGTGGATTCTCCTGAGCCTCCGATGCTGCCTGACCTGCTGTGCTTTTCCCGCACCATACCCTCGACCCCATGTCAGTCCAAGACCAGCTCCTCCACAGTTTCTAATGAACACAGCCCACACTTGCCAGTAAACTTTACAATGCCAATGAAATGATGCAAAACCTGTACTCCTGAAAAATTTACAATTTCTAACGTAACTAGCTACTCATTCATTGCTCCTTCTGAGACGTGACATTGGAAACTTAGCACAGGAGGCTGAAAGAAATGAGCAGTTTTAAAACAGAAACCTTTTGGATCTCACAGCTTTCAATGAAAGTCAAGAGTGTGGTGCTCAAAAAGCACAGGAGGTCAGGCAGCATCTGAGGAACAGGAGAATAGATGTTTCGGGCAAAAGCCCTTCATCAGGAATGAGGCTCGGAGTCTCTGGGCTGGAGAGATAAGCCAGAGTCCAGCAGTAAGTTCAGGAAACTTTATTGCGACCTTCAGACTTCCCTAGCAAAAGGCGTACAAAAACAGCTCAACCCCACGCCCCCACAACCAGTCTGGAGTCACAGACTGGTTAAAAGATGCAGCTGGATGCAAGGACTGCAGATAGTGCTGGAAAAGCACAGCAGGTCAGGCAGCATCCTAGGAGCAGGAAAATCAACATTTCGGGCAAAAACCTTCACCAGGAATAGAGCTGGGACTACTGAGTGAATCATTTCTTGCAAAGTCAGTTTCCTTCTCTAAAAAGGACATGGTTTCATCAGTAGATTCAGAACTCCACATTTCTGAGCAAATTCCAATTCCATCATCTGCTGCAGTGGGATTCGAACCCAGGAGCCCCTGGAACTGGGTTGATAGTCCGGTTGCTAATGGCACTCGGCTGTCGCTCCTTCAATGGCACGTGAACACGCTGGTGCCTCTGCAGGTGGGAGGACTGGGTAAAGCCCTTCCTGCACTGAGAGCAGGTGAATGGCTTCTCCCCGGTGTGAACCCGTTGGTTGGTCAGCAGTGTAGATGACCGAGTGAACCCCTTCCCACACACACAGCACGTGAATGGCTTCTCTCCCTTGTGGATCCGCTGGTGGACCGCAGGCTGGAAGAATCGATGAATCCCTTCCCGCACTCTGAGCAGGTGAATGGCCTCTGCCCAGTGTGGACCCACTGGTGGGTCTGCAGGGTGCACAATCGAATGAAGCTTTTCCCGCACTCTGAGCAGGTGAATGGCCTTTGCCCTGTGTGAATGCGTCTGAGTTTCCAGCACCGATGGATAAAGGAATCCTTTCCCACAGTCCCCACATTTCCATGGCTTCCCCATGGGGGGAGCTTTCATTGTGTTGCTCTGGGTTTGAAATTACAAAAAGAAAATTACAAAAAAATTACACAGTCTGTCCCCACCGTGAGGGGTGAGATCTTAATCCTCCAAGCTAAGTAAATGGTTTGAAGCACTTTTCACAGTCGGCACACTGAATCTCTTTCACTCGGGTGGCTCAGTATTCTTCCTGCCACCCGTGTCCAAAATCTCTCAAGCAGACAAAAGCAATGAATCAAGTGGCTCCTTCAGAAGTTGATGTCTCACTTGCTTTCAGATTTCTTTCCCCATATCTTCCTGCAAAAATAAATTAATAAAAGTGATCACTGTCAGTACTGTTAAACAAACATAACATAGGTGGCAATTCCTATAGATTGCCAGATGCCTGCTGATCACACATTATCCAGGAAAAAGTAACCTGAAAACCCTCATGCAGCCAGCTAGCCTTAAATGAAGATTTCCTCATACACACGTAAGTGACAATGACCTGGAACAAGCTGCCTACAAAGGTGCTGGAAATGAAGCTGAATCAAGGACGTGATAATGAAATATCAAGGCTGCTTGAGAAAAGAAAGCCAGTAAAGTTGCTGAATGACTTCCTGCTGTCCTATTAAATAAAAAAGATCAGGAATCCAGGACGTAAGTCCATTACTACCTTAGAAGGTGAAGAATAATTGCAAAGAAGCTTTTACAACAGACAATAATATCAGGATATACAGAAGCAACACACGTCTCCATTTTATATCAGTGGCGCCAATCCCTTAAAAGCTGCTGAGTTCCATGAAGAACTACCTTTTTAAATTGTGAACACGAGGAAAGAAGCAATCTTTTTCTTGGGCGCAAACTGTATACGTGCCAAACTGAGGGACCACACAATAAAAATACCTTTGAGAGGGACAGAGAGCACCTGCTCTCTGCTCCCTCCCTGGATTCACTCCAGTTGCTACAAGTTGTCCCCTCCCTCCCAGGACGAGGAACGGAAAGGAGGACATATTGCTTTGCTCCCAGACGTTGCCCAGAGGGAGGGAGTTTCACTCTGAAACTGGCAGGGCTACTTCCGCGTTGTGACATCCACAATACTGGGCGGGGTGGACAATGGACCCTCAGTGCGCCCGCGATGCTCTGCAGCTGAGGCACGTGAGGAGGGGAGGACACTTTGCAAACTCCCTTAGCTCTTCTCGAAGTCAATGAGGCTTGAGTTCAAACAAAGCACGGGGTTTAATTTTAGCCTCACACTCACAGAAAACCACGTCCTCCATGAATCCAACACTTGACTCCCCCTCCAGTCCATGGAAATAGCAATTTTTGAGACTCCAGAGTTGGAGTTGCTACGAAACCTGTAGGGGATTTAGTAGAAACAGTTTATTTTATGAACCATTTCAATTCAACCCCATCCTTGCCATTCAAATACTAATTTTACACAGCGGATGGTTCATGTGTGGAATGAATTTCCTGAGGTGGATGCGAGTACAATTAAAAGACATTTGGATAAGTACATGCATAGGAAAGGGTGGGAGGGATACAGGCCAGGAGCAGGCAGGATAGACTAGTTTAATTTGGTTGGCCAGGTCTGTTTCCATACTGTGAAACTATAGCAGATTCATAGTTTCTTTGAAGTGGAGTCACAGGTAGACAGGATCGTGAAGATAGTTTGTACACTTGGCTTTATTGCTCAGAGCATTGAGTACAGTTGTTGAGAGGTCATGTTGTGGCCTTACCAATGTCGTGTACAGCCACTTTGGGAAGAGTGCATTTGATTCTGGTCTCCCTGCTACAGGATAGGAAGGATGCTGTGAAACTTGAAAGGGTGTAGAAAAGATTGATAAGGATGTCACCAGGTTTGGAGGATTTGTGGTACAAGGAGAGGCTGAATAGGATGTGACTGCTTTCCCTGGATTATCGGAGGCTGAGGGGTGATCTTATCAATGTTTATACAATCATGAGGGACAGGGATAGGGTAAATGGGAAAGGTTTTTTCCCCAGGGTGGGGAAAGTCCAGAACCAGAGGGCATAGGTTTCAAGAGAGGAGAAAGATTTTGAAGGGAACGAAAGGGCAACTTTTTAACACAGAGGGTGGTGCGTGTATGAAAATGGGCTGTCAGAGGAAGTGGTGAAGGCTGATGCAATGACAACATTTAAAAGTCATCTTGATTATGTGAATAGGTAGGGTTTGGAGGGTTGTGAGCCAAATGCTGGCAAATGGAAATGGATTTATATAGGATATCTTGTCAGCATGGATGTGTTGGATCGAAAAGTCTATTTCCGTGCTGTATATCTATCAATTTGATAAAATATGCTTTATTTCTGTTGATGTAAATATTGTTATAAATCATACCTGGGTACTAATAGTTAGATGCAAGGGAGAGAGAATTCCTCAAGAGTCCACTATGAGAACCCCAGGAGACTCTTGTTTCTGGTTTACTTCCGAATAAGAACTTCTTCGTTAAGAACTAGCACCTATCGATTTTTAATTTTGTTTCATTTTTCTTGTTTTATTCCCTGCTATGATGACACTCTTTGTCTGCATGTTTGACAGGCTGGGAGATTGTGGATTGGGCCTTGATTATCTGAATGTTTTATTGTTCCAGAAGGTGTAAAAGGGGGTCAAAGCTTCAGCAGAAATCCAACCGAGCTGAGAACAAATGACAATTTACTCTGTGGGAACAGGGAGATCAACAGAGGACAGAAATCAGGACCTGAAATGAGAGCTGACACCAGACTACCCTGTGATCAGTGCTTTGATAAGCAGTGCCAACCCTCTACCTTTACCGAGCTTCCCATTTGACTACCCCCTCAATATTCAGGATCCAGTCCTTGTCATCCTGAAGCCATGTCTCTGTAAGGCATCTCAGATCATAATTATTCTCTTCAATGTGTGCAGTCAATTCATTCACTTTTGTTACAGTGCAGCATGCATTCAGTCATAGCTTTTCATTTCAATTTTTGTGATCTTTTGAATCCAGCATTGATTCCTGGTTTATTTATTTGCCTTATGCCTTTTTGTCATTCTCTGATATTCATTTTCTACATCACTAAATTACTCATCTGCCTTGATTTAGATTGGCCATGCTACATTGCCCACAGTGTCCAGGGATGTGAAGCTTGGTGGGTTGGCCAATGGGAAGTACAAGGTTCTCTGTTTGTAGTAATTGAAGTAGAAGGCCATTTGGCCCATCGAGCCTACTTCACCAATCATTAAGATAGTGGCCGATCTATCCAATGTCTCAGCTCCTCCTACCTGCATTATTCAGGCTACCTTTAATTCACTACCATGCAAAAACCCATTCAACTGTCTTGAATATACTTAAATGACGCTGCCTCTACTGCTTCCTTGGGCAGAGAATTCCATAGATTCATGACTCTCTGGGAAAAGCAGTTCCTCCTCATCTCTGTCCTAAATCTACTCCCCATAATATCGAAGCCATGTCGCCTCATCCTAATCTAACCCACAAGCAGAAACAACTTGGTAGGGTGGGAGATGTGGACTGGTGGCATGCTTTTCAGAGGGGTCAGCATGGACATGATAGGCCGAATGGCCTGCTTCCCCAATGTAGGGCTTCAATGATGTATCGCAGTTGTGCTTGCCCTGGATCACAGCACCCAGACCCTCCCACCTTCTGAAAAATCAATGGACAAGCCCCACCCTGCCCTCTCGCATGTGTGTTATCTAACTGCTTCATCATTTCTAGTGAATACAGCCCATACCTCCCACTGCTGCCGGTAACCTTTACAATACTGATGAAACAATGCAGTACTGAAAGGCTTCTAACGATGCCAGTTACTGATTCACAACATTGAAAATACATTGTTGGAGGCTGAAAGAAATGAGCAGTTTAAAACAAAAACCCACCTAACCCTTCACTGGGCTTCCCGCTCAGCGCACTTTACTTACTGCCGGTAAACCTTAAAGCACTTCAACCCACAGCGAAATCAATTCCCACTTTCAACCAAAATACCAGGTGAACACCCCATTCATTTGCTGTTCACAAATGAAAGATTTCCCTGTAACTTCCTCTGCTCTCAGTAAGGGCAAAACATCTTTGAAAGCTGCTCTGAATGTCAGTCTTCACGACAACATTTCTGCTTTCAGTGAAAACAATTAAGAGTCATACAGCATGAAACCACACCCTTCGTTCCAACTCATTCGTGCTGACCAGTTATCCGAAATTAACTGGCTCCCATTTGTCAGCACTTGGCCCATATCCCTCTGAACCCCTTCCTATTCATATATCCATCCAGATGCCTTTTAAAATGCTGTAATTCTACCAGACTCCACTTCCTTTGGCAGCTTGCTCCACACATGCCATACCCTCTGTGTGAAAAAGTTGCTAATCAAGTTCCTTTTAAATCTTTCCCCTCTCACCTCAACCTTAAACCCTCTAGTTTTGTATGCCCCTGTCCTGGGGAAAAGATCTTGGCTATTCACCCTATCCATGCCCCTTATACATTTCTATAAGGACACCCCTCAACCTCTGATGCTCCAGAGAAAACAGCCGCAGCCCATTCAGCCTCCCCCTGTAGCTCGAGCCCTTGAACTCTGGCAACAGCCTTGTAAATCTTTTCCAAACCCTTTCAAAGGTTTCACAGCATCTTTCCTACACCAAGACGACCAGAACGGAATGCCAAACCACTGTCCTGTACATCCTCAACATGACCTCCCAACTCCCATACCCACTGACCAATAAAAGCAAGCATACAAAATATTTTCTTCACTACCATGTCTACCTGTGACTCCACTTTTAAGGAACTATGAACCTGGACCACAAGATCTCTTTGTTCGGCAACATTTCCCAGGAACTGTCCAAGTCCTGCCCTGGATTGCGTCACCAAAATTCAACATCTCACATTTATCTAAATTAAACTCCAACTGCCACTCCATGGCCCATCAGTCCATCCAATCAATTACAATTTATTGCCTTTTCTTTCCTCTCTCATTCGTTAAAAGCTGAAAATCTCCATCCCACACAAACTCCCTCCATTCTCACTTTGCTGAACCTAATCCCTGGTGTTCCACATCCTGAAGGGTCTGGTACGTGCTGACTAACAGGCCCACATTCTGGGGGGATCAAACTGAACCACGCAGAATACTGAATGGCCTTGGCAGAGTGGTCGTTGGGAATATATTTCCATTGGTAGGAGAGACTAGGACCTGAGGGCACAGCCTCAGAGTAAAGGGAAGACCTTTTAGAATGAAGATTAGGAGAAACTTCTTGTGCGAGAGAGCAGTGAATCTGTGGAATTCACTGCCACAGAAGGCTGTGGAGGCCAGGTCATTGACTATATTTAAGACTGAGATAGATCCAAGGGGACTGCAGGTTACTGGAAGAAAGCGGGAGAATGGGGTTGAGAGACTTATTAGCCATGATTGAATGGTGGAACAGACCTTATGGGCTGAATGGCCTAATTATGTCTTATGGTCTCTCGCTGTCCTGGACACAGAGAGAATTGGGAGCAGGACTAGTACACTTGGTCTTTCGAGCCTGGACCAGCATTGAACACATCATAACTGAATATGAATATACCTACATCTCAGGGGATAGGCTAGGATTTTTTTCACTGGAGCATCGATGTTTGACAGGTGAGTCAAGATTAGAGCAGTGCTGGAAAAGCACAGGTCAAGCAGCATCTGAGGAGCAGGAAAATCAACGTTTCGGTGAATGGCAGGTATTCTTTCCCTCGGGTGGAGGTTTCAAGATTAGGGAGCAAATTTTTTAAGGTGAGAGGAGAAAGATTTTAAAAAGACGTGAGGGACACCTTTTTTCCCCCACAGAGAGTGGTTTGTATGTGGAATGAGTGTCCAAACGAAATGATGGATGCAGGTACAGTTACAGCATTTAAAAGACATTTGGATAAGTACATGAATAGGAAAGATTTAGAGGGATATGAGCCAAACACTGGCAGGTGATGAGTTTAGTTTGAGAACATAGTCAGCATGGACTCATTGGACTGAAGAGTCTGTTTCTGTGCTGTCTGACTAAGTGTTCTATACTGGTCTGAAAACTTGTTTATGCCCTTCCCAATAACCATCCACTACTTTGTTGTTAAAAAAAAGAGATGAACTGAGCCTTGGACATATTCAACGACCGTCTAAATGCAGGAAGACATCCCCACTTCTGAACTTAATTCCTCTTGCTAATATCCCACTTGCCTTGCTTATTGAACCTATCTGACAACAGGTGTAGAAAGACAGCTATTCCCGCCCAAAGCATCGATTCTCCTACTCTTTGGATGTTGCCTGACCTTCCTTCGATTCTGATCGCCAGTATCTGCAGTCCTCATTTTGTCCACATCCCAATATATTACCACTTAAACCATGCACCTAGAATTAGAATCCTGATTGTGTGGAAACAGGCCCTTTGGCCCAACAAGTCCAAAGAGTATCCCACCCAAACTCCCTGAACACTGTGGGCAACTTACCATGGACAATTCAACTCACCTGCACATTTTTGGATTGTGGGAGGAAACCAGAGAACTCCCGCAGACACGGGGAGAATGCGTAAACTCTACAAAGGTCATTGTACCAGCCTCCACCACTTTCCCCCGCAGTTTATTCCATACACACACCCACCCGGGTCCCTGGTACAATGAACCACTGAGCTAACCACTGAGCCACCGTGCTGCCTCAGCTCTGCCTTTTGTTTCCACAGCAAAGGCTATAACCTCACATTTGGTACTGTATTTGCCACGTGTTTGCCAGTTGAGACATAGTTCTAGACCAACTTTTCCAGAGTCTGTTACCTCCCTTTCCCTTCAAGTCAACAACTGAATCCCATGTGAAAAGAAATGGAAAAGGGGTGAGAAAAAGAGAGCACTGCACTTACAGATGTTAGACAGAGGAAGGAAGTTGCAGTCTGGGCTGAAGCTCAATCTGCGGAGAGAGGAGAAGCTTCAGAAACTCGTGACCCAACTTCCGCATTCAGACAAACGGGCCTCTCTGATTGGTAGAAGGACCAGGGTTCTTCCGGTCAGTGCAGTGCTGCCCATTGGTTCATGACAAGAAGGTCTCTGCCGTTTTAGCGGACTGCGACGAGCATGCTCGGGTTCTTTTGCTGACACCGCCGCACATGCGCCGTGCTTGCTGACACCGAGAAGCATGCGCAGTATGCTCTGGGGAGACACTAGTGTTACAGATTTTAAGTGTCCAAATGGCAATGGGGCAAAAAAAAAGGCTGGAATCAGAATTTTATTTTTTTCCCTGTGCCTCGACGTTTTTTTCCTTTTGAAGTTTGCTCAACTTTGTATGTCTTTTTTCCAGGGTAGAGGAAATCCAAAACTAGAGGACAGTGTTTTCGGGTTGGGTTGGGTTGGGTTGGGGGTGGGGAGATTTAAAAGGATCCCAAGGGGTAACTTTTTCACGCAGAGGGTGGGTGCGTGTATGGAATAAACTGCTGGGGGAAGTGGTGGAGGCTGGTACAATGACAACTTTTAAAAGTCATGATTTGGAAATGTGGGTGTTGAACTGGGGTGAACAAGGTTTAAAAAAAAAATCACAACACCAGGTTATAGTCCAACAGGTTTATTTGGAAGCACTAGCTTTCGGAGCGCTACTCCTTCATCAGGTGATTGTGGAGAATAAGATTGTAAGACACAGAATTTATAGCAAAAGTTTACAGTGTGATGTAACTAATATATATTGAAAAAGTTTTTGGGGTTATGTTTGGCGTGGACTAGTTGGACGAAGGGTCTGTTTCGGCGCTGTCGGACTGTGCGACTCTATATCTGCAAAGAACCTAGAAATTTAATTCCAGCTTTCAGGGGCACTGAGATATTATGTTATGAGACAGTGTTATAGGTTATCTTTATTAACTCGTTCACCCGCTCGCTATATCCATTAATACCGGATTTCCATTCATTCATAAAACCGCAGTTCTATAGTATCCAAAATTTTAAAACAACTTTTTCAAACCCATCACTGCATTTCCACACCTTATCAGCCCCTACCACAAGCAGTGTTTACCTCAGCATACAGAACAATACTGTCCCCATCAAGTCTCCACTAAACATTACCTGTTAAATACCTTTTAAAGTATGTCCCTTTAAGAAACTAACTGACAAAATAGCGCTTTCACTGTTTTGATCACACAGCACTGACCCTTGATGTGAAGGGCAGTGCTTGTCACTGGCCACCCGGGTGTTTTCCTATCTTCCTGGTGGTGGAAATTGAATAAAGATTGGTGCACTTTGTGTCTTTCACTGTGTCTCACACCTGCACACACACACCATGGGTGCTGGGGATAAAATAAGCACTACCGCACTTAGGGGGTAGTGTGGGGGTTAAAAAAGAAAGGAAAAAAAAATATATATAAAAAAAAAGTGAAAAAAAAATAAACAGGAGAAACAGGGGAAAAATTTTAAAAAAGGGAAGTGTCACTGCCCTCTAATAAAGAAAAGAAGAAAAAAAAAGACAAAAAAAAATATAAACAGGAGATTTTTGATTTAGTCCCTACCAAGAAACAAAATAGCGCTTTTATGAAATTGCGCGAATGAATGAAGCTCGTACCGGCAAATAGCAAATAAATCTCACCACCCAGCTGCAGTAATCAGTTTAATATCATTTATTCTATTATTACAATTTTTAACTTCGAGCACATAGGCCTAGTATTAATATTTTAACATTTACTCATTTAAGTGAAAAGACAAACGAACTAACACCTGATTATGCAAGCAGACTGGTCAGACATCCCATCAGGAATCCAGATCGGAATGGTGCTGGAAAAGCACAGGAGGTCAGGCAGCCTCCAAGGAGCAGGAAAATTGACTTTTCGGGCAAAAACCCTTCATGAGGAGGGATTTTCCTGGTCCTCGGAATCTGTCTGACCAGTTATGCTTTTCCAGCACCACTCTAATCTTGACTCTGATCTCCAGCATCTGCAGTCCTCACTTTCATCTAATGTATCCCATCAGGAGTAGCAGCCAGCATTTAGCACGTTTTTAACCCATCTCCTGTCTGCCAGGCCAGAAGTCCTTCAAACCATTGTGTACTACAGATTAAAAATGTAACACAAGAGTAATGATAAGTAAGAACTGTGTAAAAAGGGGCTCTTGTAAGAACTGTATTTCGGGATTCAATTGCCGCCTCGACCTTGTGCTGTGAATGCTGAATAAAGAGGCTAATTTCACCACTCACCGATTTCAGTCGTTATTTGAACATGATCCCACACCAGTTTAAAGTTGAGTCAGTTTTGGCAGACTGGCCTTCATCAGTCAGGGCTTTGAGTCTACAAGCTGGGAAGTTATGTTGCAGTTATACAGGATGTTGGTGAGGCCGCACTTGGAGCATTGTGCTCAGTTTTGGTCACCTTGGTGTCGTGTGACTTCTGACTTCAACTCTGGGTTTGTGTCAAATTTGATGGGATACTTTATCCAGTTCAGTATATTTAAACAGTATCACTTGGAGGGAAGCATTTGAAACCTTTCAGGAGGTGAGCTCAACTAGATTGAGCTCTACAAAAAGTTATTTGGACTCAATTTTACACCAGGACTGGTAGTCAGATGTACAGAACAGAAACAGTTCTGGACTCCCTCACCTCCAAGGAAAATAGTGTTTATCCTATCCATGCCCTTCATGATTTTAGAAGCCTCTATAAGGTCACCCCTCAGCCTCTGATGCTCCAGGGAAAACAGCCCCAGTCTGTTCAGCCTCTCCCTGTAGCTCAAACCCTCCAACCCCCAGCAACATCCTGGTAAATCGTTTCTGATGGAGAAATTAACATTTCGGGTAGAACCCTTCAGTCCTGAACGGATAATACTTGAAATGCTGACTTCTCCACCTCCTGGTGCTGCCTGGCTTGCTGTGTTCTCCCAGCCTCCTGCTTGTCTACTTCGGATTCCAGCATCCAGAGTTTTTTTTTTGTTTCTAATGAATAGTAGAGCAGGCTCAATGGGCTAAATGGTGTAACCTCTGCTCCGATGGTCTTGCGGACTTAGGTTTGTGTGAGAACGTGTAGTCCTGGGCTCAATGAGCAGCAATGCCCACTGGAAGCAAAGTTCATAGAATCACAGAAACCCTAAAGTGGAAACAGGCCCTTCGGCCCAACAAGTCCGCACTGATCCTCTGAAGAGTAAACCACCCAGATGCATTCTCCTACTCTATTACTCCACATTTCCCCCCTGATTAATGCACCACATCTACACATCCCTCAGCACTATGGGACAATTTAGCTTGGCTAATTCATCCTAACCTGCACATCTTTGGACTGTGGGAGGAAACTGGAACATCTGGAGGAAATCCACACAGACATGAGGGGCGAACATGCAAACTCCACAGCACTGACTGTCACCCTGAGGGTGGAATCGAACCCAGGTCGCTAGCCCCGTGAGACAGCAGTGCTAACCACTGAGCCACCCTTGAGCCAGCTTGGGGTTGGGGGGAGGAGAAGTCTGGCAGAAATCAAAATAAGACCCACAGACTCTCCCACTACCCCCACCATCAGAATGGGCAGGGGTTCAGTCCTGGCGGCAACCCACAGCAGCATCACCGGGAGTGCTGGTGCCTCTGCAAGCTGCAGGGGAATGTGAATATTCACCTGCACTCAGGGCAGCTGAACAGCCTCTCCCCAGTGTGGACCTGCTGGTGCCTCAGCAAGTGGGAGGGACTGTTGAAGGCCTTCCCACACTCGGGGCAGAAGAATGGTCTTTCCCTGGTGATACTGCACCGATAAGACTCCAGAGCAGATGGGTCAAAAAAGCCTCTCCTGCAGTCACCGCACTTTCACGGTTTCTCCACGGGGCCAGATTCTTCGGGTTTCTCCATGGCCGAAGCTTCAGCCGCCACACAAACACATGTACCGTCTCTCCCTGCCGTGAATTCCTCTTTCCAGGCTATATACCTGTTTCAGGCTCCACACTCAGTGCACTGCAACAGTAGGGTCTCTCATCCAGTCCCATTGATGCGGAAAATGTACTCAAACAGGAACCAAAAAGCTTTGCTCCTTCTCACAGAATCACAGTCAAAAATCACTGCAGTCCCAGTGTCCCAATGTCACTGTCAGACATTGATGTGAAAGTGAGGACTGTAGATGCTGGAGAGTCAGTCTAAACGTGTGGCACTTTTCCAGCACAACAGGTCAGGCAGCGTCCGAGGACCAAGAGAGTCGATGTTTCGGGCATAAACACTTCATCTGTTGATTTTGAATCTCTCTCTCTCTCCCCCTCTAATTCTCCTGAAGGTGCTGATGCAGAATCTTACAAAAGGCAGCAAAGTAAAAACGTCAGGACTGCCATCTCTGAATTTTAGGTAAAAACAATGATTGCAGATGCTGGAAACCAGATTCTGGATCAGTGGTGCTGGAAGAGCACAGCAGTTCAGGCAGCAACCAAGGAGCAGCGAAATCGACATTTCAGGCAAAAGCCCTTCATCAGGAATAAAGGCAGAGAGCCTGAAGCGTGGAGATAAGCTAGAGGAGGGTGGGGATGGGTAGGGGAGAAAGTAGCATAGAGTACAATAGGTGAATGGGGGAGGGGATGAAGGTGATAGGAGAGGGTGGAATGGATAGGTGGAAAAGGAGATAGGCAGGTAGGACAAGTCTGGACAAGTCATGGGGACAGTGCTGAGCTGGAAGTTTGGAACTAGGGTGAGGTGGGGGAAGGGGAAATGAGGAAACTGTTGAAGTCCACATTGATGCCCTGGGGTTGAAGTGTTCCGAGGTGGAAGATGAGGCGTTCTTCCTCCAGGTGTCTGGTGGTGAGGGAGCGGTGGTGAAGGAGGCCCAGGACCTCCATGTACTTGGCAGAGTGGGAGGGGGAGTTGAAATGTTGGGCCAACTCCACCTGAAAGTTAATATCTTTCATGACATTGGGATACTGCTGAGAGTGAGCAGTGCACCTTCTTGAGAAACAACTAGACATAAAATGGTTAACGTCCCTGGGGGTTGGTGAATGAGACATCAAGGCATTGACACCAACACCAGAGAGCAACTGAATATACAGACGTGGCAAACATTGGTGGCAGGCTAGAGTTATAGAGATATACAACACAGAAACAGTCCCTTTGGTCAAACTTGACCATGCCGACCAGATATCCGAACCTAATTTGGCCCTAATTTGCCAGCATTTGGCCCATATCCCTCTGAGCCCTTCCTATTCATTTACCGATCCAGATGCCTTTTAAATGTCAGAATTGCACCAGCCTGCATTACTTCTTCTGGCAGCTCATTCCTTACATGCACCACCTTCTGCATGAAAATGTTGCCCCTTGACTCCCTTTTAAATCTTTGCCCCCCTCACGCTAAACATATTACCCTCTAGTTCTGGACATCCGCCATTCCAGGGAAAAGACCTTGTCTGTCTACCCTATCCATGCCAGTCATGATTTTATAACTGTGTATCAGGTCACCTTGCAGCTTCCGGCGCACTAGTGAAAACAGCTCAAACCCTGAAACCCTGGTAACATCCTTGTCAATCTTTTCTGAACCCTTTCAAGTTTCACAACATCGTCCTGATAGGAGGGAGACCAGAACTGCACATAATATTCCAAAAGTGGCCTAACCAATGTTCTGTGCAGCCACAACACAACCTCCCAACTCCTATACTCAAAGGATTGGGAAAGTTTTCAAAGCCCACAAAAGACAACAGGAAAGAATGGAGGGACAAGCTGAACTGTTGAGGGTCAGCTTGGAAGTATCAATGCCTGAGGGCAGGGGGTGGGGTGGGGTGGGGTGGGGTGGGGTGGGGTGGGGGTGGGGGTGGGGAAGGAAGCCAAATGTGCTGGAGCCAGGGGGAAAACAAGAAATTAGAATGCCTGCAATGTGGAAACAGACCCTTCAGCCCCACATGTCCACACCGACCCTCCGAAGTGTATTCCACTCAAACCCAGTCCCCTACCCTAGGACTCTACATTTACTCCTAACTAACCCATCCTGAACACTATGGACAACTTAGCACGGCCAATTCACCCTAACCTGCACACACTGGGAGAATGTAGAAACTCCACACAGACAGAGTCACCTGAGGCTGGAATCGAATCCGGGTCCCTGGCGCTGTGAGGCAGTAGTGCTAACCACTGAGCCACCACGCCTTCCCTTTCCATTCCCTACCAAGTCACATAGCTCAAGTTCAAGCAAAGCACTGTGTTTAATTTTAGCTTCACATTCACTGAACCTTCCTCCCGTGTAATACACTATTTCCCTCCCCTACCT
The DNA here is from genome assembly GCF_004010195.1 of Chiloscyllium plagiosum. Lineage (NCBI taxonomy): Eukaryota > Metazoa > Chordata > Chondrichthyes > Orectolobiformes > Hemiscylliidae > Chiloscyllium > Chiloscyllium plagiosum. The sequence goes on from NC_057753.1 coordinate 9,485,331, forward strand.
CATCCCTGGGAAATGCAAAGAGTTGTGAAACTCTGGAGCTGGGTGACTGCCACATTGAATTCTTACAGTGCGGGAACAGGCCATTTGGCCTAACAGGTCCACACAAACCCTCCAAAGAGTAACCTGCCCACACCTATTCCCTTACCACTCGACACTTACCCCTGATTAACGCACCCACCCTGCACACTCATGGGCATTTAGCATGGCCAATACATCCTAACCTGCACATCTTTGGATTATGGGAGGAAACTGGAGAACCTGGAAGAAACCCACACAGACATGGTGGGGGGGGGTAGAACGTGCAAACTCCACACAGACAGTCGCCCCAAGGAATTGATTCCGGGTCCCTGACGCTGTGAGGCAGCAATGCTAACCACTGAGCCATGGTGCTGCCCCTATGTGCTGGAAGAGGTGGAGGCTGGGACCTCTATTGACTGTACCGCACAATGAATTGTTGAATAAGGTTAAATCGCATGCGATCCGGGGAGAGCTCGTCAACTGGGTACAAAATTTAGGAGCGCATTGCTACAGATGCTGGAATCTCTCCTGAAAACAACAAATGCTGGAGATCACAGCGGGTCAGGCAGCGTCTGTTAGGTTCTTTTTTGGAGTTTCTCACACACTTGACGCCATTGCAACACCAACTTCTGTGAACAAGCAACCAAATGCATTAAACACAGTACAGTACAGGCTTTCTGGAGGCACCTTTAATGGGGTCATGGCAAAAGCTCTCTCTGAACAAAGGAAACAATTCAAGTTGATTAAAACTTGGGCAATCTAGGTGACCCCCCCTTTGATGAGAAAGTGAGGACTGCAGATGCTGGAGATCAGAGCTGAAAATGTGTTGCTGGAAAAGCGCAGCAGGTCTTGCAGCATCCAGGGAACAGGAGAATCGACGTTTCGGGCAAGGGCTTATGCCCGAAACGTCGATTCTCCTGTTCCTTGGATGCTGCCTGACCTGCTGCGCTTTTCCAGCAACACATTTTCAGCTCTGACCCCCCCCTTTGATCCCCATCACAGGCATGTGAGGTTGAGTCAAAGTGAGGCACTCAACAAAGAAAGCTTATCCCCTTTATCCAGGTCAGTTGCAATGCCCTGATACACTGGCCACTCCCCCACAGTCACATGCTTCTTAAGACAATCCCCAGTTACTCACAGTCACATGGTACCCCAGGTACAATGGCAGGATGAGCTCATCCTCTGAGTTAACGCTCATGCTAATGCCCCAATCCTGGGGAATCGTTAAACAGATGACTTCCTTACTCAGTGATTTCCCCAAGACAATGAAGGTATGAGATACCTCTGGCCAGAAAGCATTTCTGAATGAAAGAGATTGAATTGATGGTTAACTTGACAATAGCAGGGGAGGAATGTCGAAATGAAGTGCAAATTACAATGGATAGTCATCAGCATTCTTTCATGGCTGTGTCCCCACCCAAAAACAGTGCAGTTTAACGCTCTAATAGTACATTAATGTACAGAGAGATATTCCTATTTAATCTTTTAACATCACACATCCACACAGACAGAGCAAGCTAACATTTCAAGTCCAGATAACTCTTCGTCATAGAGATGTATAAAGTCATGGGAGGTGTACATAAGATGAATGGCAGGGGCTTTTCCCTGTGCTGAAACCTTAACACCTTACTGAAATGCATATACACCAAATCTTTACGCTCATCCACCTGTTTCATCACCTTCTCAAAAGAACTCAGTAAGGTTTGAGAGGCACGAACTACCCTTCACAAAACTGTGTTGAATATCCCTAATCAACTTTTTCCTCTCTAGATGATGATTATAAACCCTATCTCTTATAATCCCAACCAAAGTAAGGTTCACAGATATATACTCCCCTTCTTGAACAAGTGAACAACATCAGCTATCCTTCAGTTCTCTAGCACTATTCCTGTAGACAATGATGACAAAGACTCAACAATCTCCTCCATGGCTTCCCACAGAACCAGAGGATAAATTCCATCTGGCCCAGGGGACTTATTGTTAACACCTCCTCCATTTGTGGGCAGCACAGTGGCACAGTGGTTAGCACTGCTGCCTCACAGCGCCAGAGACCCGGGTTCAATTCCCACCTCAGGCAACTGTGTGGAGTTTGCATGTTCTCCCAATGTCTGCGTGGGTTTCCTCCGGGTGCTCCGGTTTCCTCCCACAGTCCAAAAACATGCAGGTTAGGTGAATTGGCCATGCTAAATTACCCGTAGTGTTAGGTGTAGGGGAATGGGTCTGGGTGGGTTGCACTTCAATCCCAACTAGTCTAGCAGCATATATCTCAGTATTCTCCTCGACTACGTTGTATATTTCCAGTGTGAATACTGATGAAAAGTTTTCATTTAACACTTCCCCTCTCTCCTCTGACTCCACACATAACTTCCCACTACTATGCTTGATTGGCCCTAATCTTACTCTCGTCATTCTTTCATTCCTGATATAGCTATAGAAAACCTTAGGGTTTTCCTTTATCCTATCCGCCAATGACTTCTCACATCCCCTCCTGGCTCTTCTTAGCTCTCTCTTTAGTTCTTTCCTGGCTAACTTGTAACTCTCAAGCACCCTAAATGAGCCATTATATCTCATCCTAACAAAAGCCTTCTTTCTCTTGCCAAGAGATTCAACTTCCTTAGCAGGTGATGAAGGAGCGTCGCTCCGAAAGCTAGTGTGCTTCCAATTAAACCTGTTGGACTATAACCTGGTGTTGTGTGATTTTTAACTTTGTACACCCCAGTCCAACACCGGCATCTCCGAATCATTCTAAATCTTGCACAATTGCATTGTAATTGCCTTACTATAACTCATGCCCTGCGGTATATACCTATCCCTTTCCATCACTAAAGTAAACATAACTGAATTGTGGTCACTATCACCAAAGTGCTCACCTATCTCCAAACCTGGCCGGGTTCATTCCCCAGTATCAAATCTAATGTGGCCTTGCCCCTTGTTGGCCTATCTATATACTGTGTCAGGAAACCCTCCTGCACATCCTTCCTCAAACATCCTCAAACATCCTTCCTGCAACCGTAATACTGTCCTTGACTAACAATGCCATACCACCCCGTCTTTCACCATATTCTCTGTTCTTATGGAAACATCTTAAGTCCTTCAACTATTGGAAAGATGTTGTGAAACTTGAAAGGGTTCAGAAAAGATTTACAAGGATATTGCCAAGGTTGGAGGATCTGAGGTACAGGGAGAGGCTGAACAGGCTGGGGCTGTTTTCTCTGGAGCGTCGGAGGCTGAAGGGTGACTTTATGGAGGTTTACAAAATTATGAGGGGCATGGATAGGATAAATAGACAAAGTCTTTTCCCTGGGGTCGGGGAGTCCAGAACTAGAGGACATAGGTTTAGGGTGAGAGGGGAAAGACATAAAAGAGACCAAAGGGGCAACTTTTTCACGCAGAGGGTGGTACGTGTATGGAATGAGCTGCCAGAGGATGTGGTGGAGGCTGGTACAATTGCAACATTTAAGAGGCATTTGGATGGGTATATGAATAGGAAGGGTTTGGAGGGATATGGGCTGGGCGCTGGTAGGTGGGACTAGGTTGGGTTGGGATATTTGGTCGGCATGGACAGGTTGGACCGAAGGGTCTGTTTCCATGCTGTACATCTCTATGACTCTAACCTGTTAAAACCATTCCTGTCCCTACTCTACCGATGTCTCTAAAATGGCCATAACATTGAAATCCCAGGTATCAAACTATGCTGCAAGTTCACCCACCTTATTCCAGATGCTCCTGACGTTGACATAGACACATTTCAAACCAATTTCTTGCCTGCCGCTGCCTTATCATAATCTTGAAGTCTTAGTTCTGACTTCACTCCTCTCATTCTCCCGTATACTCAAACTACAATTTTGGTTCCCATTCCCCTGCTGAATTAGTTTAAACCCAGCCAAAGAGCATTAGCAAATATTCCCCCATCATCCCAGGATATTGGTGCCCCTCAGGTTCAGATGAAGACCATCCTGTTTGTCAAGGTCCCACCTACTCCAGAAAGAGCCCCAATTATCCAGGAATCCAAAACCCTCCCTCCTGCACCATCCCTGTAGCCATGTGTTCAACTCTTCTCTCCCTGTTCCTCACTTTGCTGGCATGTGGCATGGGCAACAAACCAGAGATAAAAACTGTTTGTTTGAGCTCTAAGCTTCAAGCCTAAGCTCCCTGAATTTCTGCTTTAAGTCCCCATCTCTCTACCTACCTATGAAGTTGATGTCTATGTGGACCACAACTTGTGCTGCTCCCCCTCAAGGATCCTGAAAAACATGATCAGAGACATCACAAACCCTGGCACCTGGGAGGCAACACACCAACCATGTGTCTCTCCCGTTCCCACAGAACCTCCTATCTGTCCACCTAACTATGAAGTCCCCAGTGACTAATGCTCTGCTCCTCTTCTCTTCTCTTCTGAGCAACAGGAACAGACTCTATGCCAGAGAGCTGTGCCCCATAACTTACTAGGGTAAGCAATCTCCCCCAACAGTATCCAAACAGTATACATTGTTGTTCAGGGGAACGGCCACAGGCGATCCCTGCACTGCCTGCTGGTTCCCTTTCTGTCCCCTAACAGTAATCCATCTGCCACCTTCTTTTACCTGAGGTGTGACGACCTCCCTGTAACTCCTCTCAATGATCAGAAGTTCATCCAGCTCCAGCTCCAGTTCCACTTCCCCAACACAGTTTTCGAGGAGCTGGAGAAGGGTTCACGTCCCCCAGATGCTGTCAACAGGGACACTACTGGTGACCCTTACCTACCACATTCTGCAGGAGGAACATTCAACTGCCCTCACCTCCATTCCCACTGTTCTAAATCATCAACAAGACTACTGAAATACTAAAGAAAAAGATACCAGTCACCTTACCAATTGGCACACAGAACCTTTGTTTTTGATTGGAAGAGGACTATGGGTGGGAGATACTACCCGAGTAGTGTCACTTACACTTCAGCAGGGGGATGGGAACCAAAATTGTAGTTTGAGTATACGGGAGAATGAGAGTAGTAAAGTCAGAACTAAGATTTCAAGATTGTGATAAGGCAGTGGTAGGCAAGCCTCACTTACCCAGCAGTCCTGTGTCTGCTCCTGCTCAGTGTGCGCTCCACCTATACACAAGGCAAACCTTTTTATCTTTTAAAATTTAACTTGCCGTCAGGCCTCTGGTACTTGCTGTCACTCCTCCCACTCCAACTGCCACCAAAAGCAAAAAAACTGAAGAACGCTAAACTCCCGAAGTAAGCTTTTATATCTTTTTAAATTTACCTTCCTGTCATGGAGACCAAGTCATTGAGGGCATTTGAGACAGAGATATGTTCTTGATTAGTAAGGGGATCAAGGGTTAGGAAGAGAAGGCAGCAGAATGGGGTTAAGAAACATATCAGTCACAATTGACTGGTGGAGCAGACTCGATGGGCCAAATGGTCTCATTCTGCTCCTGTGTATTACGGTCTGAAAACTGGCAGATTACTGAAGTGGTTTTCACAAACAATTTCAGAGTCCTGAAAAAGAGTCATAGAGTCACAAATGTACAACACAGAAACACACCCTTCAGTCCAACTCAACCATGACAAACAGTTATCCTGACCTAATCTGGTCCCATTTGCCTGGCCATAGCCCTCTAAACCCTTCCGATTCATGTGCCCATCCAGATGCCTTTTAAATGCTGTAATTTTATCAGCCTCCACCACTTCCTCTGGCAGCTTATTCCACACACACACACCACCCTCTGCGTGAAATAGTTGCCCCTGAGGTACCTTTTAAATCTTCTCCCTCACCCTAAACTTACTCCCTCTATTTCTGGACTCCCCGACCCCAGGGAAAAGACTTTGTCTATTTATCCTATCCATGCCCCTCGTGATTTTGTAAACCTCCCTAAGGTCACCCTCCGCCTCTGATGCTCCCAGGATAACAGCCCCAGTCTATTCAGCCTCTCCCTTTTGCACAAATCCTCCGACGCTGGCAACATCCTTGTAAATCTTTTCTGAATCCTTTCAAATTTCACAACATCCTTTCGATAGGAAGGAGACCAGAATTGCACGCAACATTCCAAAAGTGGCCTAACCAATGTCCTGTACAGCCACAACATGACTTCCCAACTCCTATACTCGATGCTCTGACCAATAAAGGAAAACATACCAAATACCTTCCTCACTATCCTTTCGACCTGTGACTCCACTTTTAACTAACTATGAACCTGCACTCCAATGTCTCTGTTAAGCAACACTCCCTAGGACCTTACCATTAAGTGTATAAGTCCTGCTTGGATTTGTTTTTCCAAAATGCAGCACCTCACATTTATCTGAATTAAACTCCATCTGCCACTCCTCAGCCCATTGACCCACCTGATTACCTGTTGTAATCTGAGGTAACCTTCTTCCCTGTCCACTGCACCTCCAATTTTGGTGTCATCTGCAAATTTACTAACTATACCTTTTATGCTCAGATTGAAATCATTTATATATGACAAAAAAGTAGTGGACCCAGCACTGATCCTTGTGGCACTCCACTGGTCAAAGGTGTCCAGTCTGAAAAACAACCCTCCACTACCACCCTCTGTCTTCTACCTTAGAACCAGTTCTGTATCCAAATGGCTAGTTCTCTCTGTATTTCATGAGATCTAACCTTGCTAACTGTGTCCCACGGAGAACCTTGTCGAACACCTTACTGAAGTCCATATAGATCACGTCCACCGCTCTGCTCTCAATGCTCTTTGTTACTTTTTCAAGAAACTCAGTGTTGAGAGTTTGGTGCTGGAAAAGTACTGCAGGTCAGGCCACATCCGAGGAGCTGGAGAATCAATGTTTCAGGCTTCAGCCCTTCATCAGGAATAAGAATGAAGTGCATATGCCCAAAACGTTGATTCTCCTGCTCCTCGGATGCAGCTTGATCTGCTGTGCTTTTCCAGTACCACTCTAATCTAGACTCTGACCTCCAGCATCTGCAGTCCTCACTTCCTCCTTTCAAAACCCGCAATCAAATTGATGAGACATAACATGATTTCCCACGCACAAAGCCATGCTGACTATCTCTAATCAATCCTTGCCTGTCCAAATATGTATAAATCCTGTCCCTCAGGATACCCTCCAAAAACTTGCCCACCGATGTCAGGCTCACCGATCTATAGTTCCCTGGCAATTCCTTACACCTTTCTTCAGTAGTGGTACCACGTTAACCAACCTCCAGTCTTCCGGCATCCCTCCTGTGACTATCAATGATACAAATATCTCAGCAAGGGGCCCAGCAATCACTTCCCTAGCTTCCCACAGTGTTAGGGTACCCCTGATCAGGTCCTGGGGATTTATCCATCTTTACCTGTTTCAAGACATCCAGCACCTGCTCCTCTATAATAAGGAAATCTTTCAAGATGTCACCATCTATTTCCCCACATTCTACAGTATATTTTCCATGCCCTTCTCCACAGTAAACACTGATGCGAAATACTCGCTCAGTATCTCCCCCATCTCCTGTGGCTCCAAACAAAGGCAGAATTTCGAGGGGCCCTATTCTCTCCGTAGTTACCCTTTTGCCCTTAATGTATTTATAAAAGCCTTTTGGATTCTCCATAACTCTATTTGCCAAAGCTATCTCATGTCCGCTTTTCACACTCCTGATTTCCCTCTTAAGTATGCTCCTACTGCCTTTATAGTACAGGGATTCACTCAATTTCTTTCATCTGTACTTTTTACATGCTTCCTTCTTTTTGTTAACCAAAACCTCAACTTCTCTAGTCATCCAGCATTCCCTAAACCTACCAGCCTTTCCTTTCACCCGAACAGGAATATACTGTCTCTGAACTCTCATTATCTAATTTTTGAAGGCTTCCATTTTCCAGCCATCCCTTTACCTGCGAACATCTGTTCCCAAGCAGCTTTCATAAAATTCTTGCCTAATACCATTAAACTTTCCTTGCTCCAATGTAAAACCTCAGCCTTTAGATCTGGCCTATCCTTTTCCATCACTATTTTAAAACTAATAGAATTATG
>NC_057753.1:9493814-9499387 GCF_004010195.1 Chiloscyllium plagiosum
ATGGATAGGGTCAAGAAACAAGGACTTTTCTTTGGGATGGGGGCAGTCCAGAACTCAAGGTTAATATGTTTAGGGAGAGATGTAAAAGAGACCTCAGGGGCAAGTGTGTGGTGTGTGTATAGGATCAGCTGCCAGAGGAAGTGGTGGAGGATGGTACACTTACAACAGTTAAAGGGCATTTGGATGGCCATATGAGTACATAGAGATGTACAGCACAGAAACAGACCCTTCAGTCCAATTTGTTCATGCTGACCAGATAGCTAACCCAATTTAGTCCCACCTGCCAGCACATGGCCCACATAGGAGCCAAGTAATGGCGAATATGACTAGATTAATTTAGGATATCTGGTCAGCTTGGACAAGTTGGGCCAAAGGATCTGTTTCGGTACTGTACGATGCTAATCGTTCTTCGATGAATGCAGAACTGTGGTTGTGAAGACTGAACTTTCACAGCAGATTTCAAGAATGTTTTGCCCTTACTGGGAGCAGAAGAGCTTGACTGAAGTGTGTCGGTGTTAATGCCTTGATGTTTCATTTTGCTCCCACCTTCCTGAGGACATTGACCATTTTGTGTCTGGTTGTTCCTCAAGACGCTGAATTGCCACACTTTGTTTTTTGCTTCCCAAAATCAGACCTGCTCACTCTCAGCAGTAGCCCAGTGTTGTGAAAGACATTAACTTTCAGGTGGAGTTATCCAAAATTCAGAGAGATGTCAGTTTTGACGGTTTTGCTTTTCTGCCCCTGTAAGATCCTGAATTAGCATCTTCAGGAGAATTAGTTAGAGCGGAGTGAGAACAGAGGGGGAGAGAGTTCTTTCAATTTTGTGGAATAAGAAAAGAAAAGAAGGTTCCGCAGAAAGTAGAATTGCTCGTTCTGAATTTCTACCCTGGACTGAGAGACTTGTGAAATCTCTTTTTGCAGAATATTTGAAGATCTGAAGACAGAAATTTCAAAATGAACAGATGAAGGGCTTTGCCCGAAATATTGACTCTCCTGCTCATTGGATGCTGCCTGACCTGCTGTGCTTTTCCAGCGTTGCACTTTTCGATACTGACTCTCCAGTGTCTGCAGTTCTCACTTTCACGTCAATGGCTGACAGTCACTCGATTCATCGGGAGCGCAATGGTTTTCAACTGATTCTGTGAGAAAGAGCAAAGCTTTTTGGTTCCTGTTTCAGTACATTTTCAGCGTCAGTGGGTCTGGATGAGAGACCCTACTGTTGCAGCGCACTGAGTTGGAGAGTGTAACAGCTGTACAGCCTGGCAAGAGGAATTCACGGGAGGGAGGGCCTGTACACGCATTTGTGTGCAGCTGAGGCTTCGGCCATGGCGAAACCCGAGGAATCCCGGCCAGTGGAGAAACCATGGAAGTGCGGTGACTGTGGGAAAGGCTTTTGTGCCCCATCTGCCCTGGAAACTCATCGGCGCAGCCACACTGGGGAGAGACCATTCTCCTGCCCCGTCTGCAGGAAGGGCTTCAGTAGTTCCTCTGCCGTGCTGACCCACCGGCGGGTCCACACGGGGGAGAGGCCCTTCAGCTGCCCTGAGTGTAGGAAGGGCTTCAGCAATTCCTCCTCCCTGCTGAGGCACCGGCGGGTCCACACAGGGGAGAGGCCCTTCAGCTGCCCCAAGTGCGGGAAGGCCTTCAGCGATTCCTCCACACTGCTGAAGCACCAGCGGGTTCACACCAGGGAAAGGCCCTTCAGCTGCCCCGAGTGCGGGAAGTGTTTGACCCAGGCCTCTGACCTGCTGACCCACCAGCGGGTCCACACAGGGGAGAGACCCTTCACCTGCCCCGAGTGCAGGAAGGGCTTCAGCAATTCTTCTGACCTGCTGAAGCACCAGCGTGTCCATACGGGAGAGAGGCCCTTCAGCTGCCCCGAGTGCGGGAAGGCTTTCAGTGATTCCTCTGCCCTGCTGAGGCACCGACGGGTCCATACAGGGGAAAGGCCCTTCAGCTGCCCTGAGTGCGGGAAGGCTTTCAGCAATTCCTCTGACCTGCTGACCCACCGGCGGGTCCACACAGGGGAGAGGCCGTTCTCCTGCCCTGAGTGTGGGAAGGCATTCATCAATTCCTCCAACTTGCTGACCCACCGGTGGATCCACACCAGTGAGTGGCCCTTCAGCTGCGTCATATGCGGGAAGACCTTCAGGAATTCCTCCACCCTGCTGAGACACCGGCTGGTCCACACAGGCGAGAGACCTTTCAGCTGCCCTGAGTGCGGGAAGGCCTTCAGCGATTCTTCCACCCTCCTGAGGCACCGGCGGGTCCACACGGGGGAGAGGCCGTTCCCCTGTGTCGACTGCGGGAAGGCCTTCAGCAACTCCTTCAACCTGCGGACCCACCGGCAGCTGCACACAGGGGAGAGGCCGTTCACGTGCTCTCAGTGCGGGAAGGGCTTCACCCGTGCCTTCCACCTACGGAGCCACCAGCGAGTGCATGTGCCATCACTCGGGGATTGAAGGAGTGCCGTTATGAACTGGAAATTCCACCTCGTTCTGGGGATTCCTGTGTTTGAATCCCAATACAGCAGATGGCGGAATTGGAATTTGGTTAGAAATCTGGAGTTAGAATCTAATTATGAAACTATTTTCACGGGGGGTGTGGATCCAATTACAAAGGGGTAACTCGGTGACCAATAGTAAAGAAAGTGAGGTTTGGGGGGGGGGGGTTAGGGAGTGTGCGCGCTTTAACCTTGATGTTTAAAAAGCAGCTACTTTTTCTATGCCTTTTCGCTGGGGGGATCTGAAGCTGTAACAAAGTTGGATCACAATAAAGGTTATCTCAACTTACCACCGGGCTCAGACTCTCATTAAAGGCTTTGTGCCCCAAGGGGTTTTGTTTTAAAGCTGGTCATTTCTTTCAGCCTCCAGCACTAAGTTTCCAATGTCACTTATCAGATGGAACAGTGAATGAATAGCTAGTATCGTTAGAAATTGTAAATTTTTCAGGAGTGCAAAGTGTGTTGTTTCCTTGGCATGCTAAAGTGTAACGGCAGCTCCGGAGATGTGCGCTGTGTTCACTAGAAACTGTGGAAGTTTCTAGTGTATCGGACTTGGGTGGATAAAGTTAAAATCACACAACACCAGGTTATAGTCCAACTGGTTTATGTGGAAGCACTAACTTTCGGAATGCTGCTCCTTCATTGGGTAGCTGTGGAGCAGGATCATAAGACACAGATTTATCGCAAAAGATCACAGTGTCATGAAACTGAGAGGATATATTGAACAAACCTAGATTGCTGTTAAGTCTTTAATCTTTTAGAGTGGGTTGCAGATTTTGGTTCATTAATATGTAAATCCCAGAACATCTTTTAAGTCACATTCTCGAGATCACTTAAGGTTTTATATACAAAAAAGTGACATCTCAGCTCAGACAATGCATTAAAGGTGTGTGGTTCAAGTCTCAGTATCCCAATCATGAATCAGACTGGTTCTATTTCCAAAGTAGGAATTTATAAAATAGCACATGGATTGACTGCCTGCAGACTGTGTGCTTTTTGAAGAAAATTGAACGTATCTGCAAATATAATTCTGCCAATACAAATTATCTCCATAGAGTTATGTGTGTGTGTGTGTGCATGAGAGAATGTGGTTGTGTGCATGTGAGTTTGTGCGTGAGAGTGCACGTAAGAATGTGTGCATTCTTGGTAAATTGTGAGTGTAATGGAGTATATGTGTGTTTGTGAGAGAGAGCATGTGTATGAGAGAGGTATGAATAAACGTGAGGGGTTATGTTTTGCTAAAAAAAGGAAGGGCAAGACTTGTACAGTTAACGGTAGTGCTTTGGGTCATATTGCAAAATAGAGAGACATGGGTGGGGGTGTGTTCAGGTACATATTCTTTGAAAGTTGCATCACTGGTAGACATGGTGGTTAAGGAGGCATTTAGCACCATTGCCTTCACTGTTCACACCATTGAGTATAGGAGTTGGGACATTATGTTAAGGTTGCACAGGAAGTTGGTGAGGCCACTTTCTGGGTACTGAGTATGGTTCTGGTGGCCTTGTCAGAGGAAGAATTCTATTAGAGAGGGTTCGGTAAATATTTACCAGACGTTGCCAGGACTGGAGGGTTTGAGTTTGAAGGACAGGCTGGGACATTTTTCAATGGGTGACCTCATTGAGATTTATAAAATCATAAGGAGTGGAGGTAAGGAGATTAGCAAAGGCTCTTCCTTAGCATAGCGGAGCTTAAAACTTGGGGCATATTTCTTTAAGGTGAGAGGAGAGAGATTTAAGAGGAACCTGAGGTGCAATGTTTTGACAGTGTTGTTTGCATGCAGAATGAACTTGCTGAGGAAGTGGTAGATGCAGGTACAGTTGGAACATTTAAATGACAATTTGCATGGGTACATGAATAGAAAGGTTTAGAGGGATATGGGCCAAATGCAGGCAAGTGGGACCAGGTTAATTTAGGAATCCTGGTCTGCATGGACGTGTTGGAGCGAAGAGACTGTTTCTGTGCTGTATACCCCTATGAACCAGAAGTGATTTTATTGAAAGCAGTAGAATTCTGAAAGGGGCTTGACAGGACAGATGCAGATAAAATGCTCCTTTGTGGGAGGAGTCATGGAATGCCAACGATGTGGAAGCATGCCATTCAGCCCATGTATTCTAACTGGCCCTCCGAAGAGTATCCCACCCATAACCAGCTCCTTACTCTGTATTTCCCATGGCTAACCCATCTCACGTGCACACCCCTGGGCACTATGGGTAATTTAGCATAGCCAATCCACCCTTACCTGCACATCCCTGGGCGCTATGGGTAATTTAGTACGGCCAATCCACCCTAACCCATACCCTTATCTATAACTTATCTTCTCAAGAATGTAATTTAAATGCAGAGCTTTTCTAAGAAAATGTCTGGTTCAACATTTGGACGTAGAATCTCCACCTATTGTCTCTCAAAGGGATATTTCTGCGAATAAATAGGGCAACGTCTCTTCGAATTGTACATTCATTTAGGTAAGACTGCGTCACTTTGCATAGTGAGCTATCCCTATGAATGTGTTCACACCCCTTTGAAATTCTTTATTTGCAGAAATAGCCCTTTAAAATGTCCATGTCCCTTTAAAATGCACATTTCCCCATTGAGATATGACGATGTTTTATTATTATGTCGGAATATCTGTTTAAATTGAGCCGTGAGCTGTCCCAATGTAGACGGGGCTCCTGGAAACGTGGCAGTGTCCCCCCTGCAGCTGCAGAGCGAGACAGGAGAGTTTGTTTTTGTGAATGAGCAGTTGTAGCGCGAGGTGGCTGTTGCTTGGTGACGGTGAGGCTCCCCCGGCCCCGCCCATCCCCCCCGTGCAGACGTCACGCGGGGGCGAAGGCGAAGGCGGTTGGGAGGAGAAGTCGCTCGAGCGAGGAAGCGGCGGGAGGGCGGCCGTTAGGAAAATGGCGCCGTGCGGCCCGGGGCAGACACCCGCCACTGGGCACCGCCGCCTTCCTGGCGCAGCTGCTGTGTCACGCCCACACCGGCCGGCTGTACAGCAGCCAGGAGCCGGTGAGCATTCTGGAGGCGGAGGGGGTTAAGGGCCTGTTTGGGAACTCGTCGGCCGCCTGGGTGGTGG
>NC_057753.1:9500784-9524671 GCF_004010195.1 Chiloscyllium plagiosum
TATAATCTCTTCCATTTAAACCTCTTTATTTGCAGAAATACCCTTTAAAATGTCCACGTCCCTTTAAAATGCAGATTGCCCCCTTTCGATATGACGCCGTTCCGTTAGATGTCGGAATATCTGTTTAAATTGAGCCGTGGGCTTTCCCAATGTAGACAGGGCTCCTGGAAACGTGGCAGTGTCCCCCTGCAGCTGCAGAGCGAGACAGGAGAGTTTGTTTTTGTGAATGAGCAGTTGTAGCGCGAGGTGGCTGTTGCTTGGTGACGGTGAGGCTCCCCCGGCCCCGCCCATCCCCCCCGTGCAGACGTCACGCGGGGGCGAAGGCGGTTGGGAGGAGAAGTCGCTCGAGCGGGGAAGCGGCGGGAGGGCGGCCGTTAGGAAAATGGCGCCGTGCGGCCCGGGGCAGACACCCGTCACTGGGCACCGCCGCCTTCCTGGTGCAGCTGCTGTGTCACGGCCACACCGGCCGGCTGTACAGCAGGCAGGAGCCGGTGAGCATTCTGGAGGCGGATGGGGTTAAGGGCCTGCTTGGGAACTCGTCGGCCGCCTGGGTGGTGGAGTTCTACTGGTCGTGGGGCGGCCCCTGTGTCAACTATGGGGCCACCTGGAAGGTACTGGGCCCGGGAGGTGAAAGGTGAGGCAGGTTGTGGGACGGAGGGGAAGGAATGTGTGGCCTGTCTTGTCAAAGTGTTATTTTACACAGACTTTCCATCTGCTTTTACTGGGGTTTGTGCTTTTCACCCTCACTCTGTTTTCAAAAAAAATCATTGTGTTTTTTTACTCTTGCTGTTATTTGTGCAACTACTTAGACTAGTGTGTAAATACCAGTGAAGGAGATTATACACCAGCATGTATGTGTTCCTTGGTCACTGAAGGGCCAGGATCTGCTGAGAATGGTTAGCAAACCATGTGGTGTACTAATTATTGTTAACATGGATATAGTTTGTTATTTGTCAAAGTATACTTTTTACTATTTAGAGTCACAGATGTACAGCATGGAAACAGACCCTTGGGTCCAATCCGTCTATGCCAACTAGATATCCTAAATTAATCTGGTCCATTTGTCAGCACTTGGCTCATCTCCCTCTAAACCCTTCTATTCATATACCCATCCAGATGCCTTTTAAATGCTGTAATTGTACCACTTCCTCTGGCAGCTCATTCCAGACACTCACCCCACCTCACCACGGCCCTTGGGTACCATTTATATCTTTCTGCTCTCACCCTAAACCAATGCCCTCTAGTTCTGAACTTCACCCCTGTACTGCAGAAAAGACAAAGTTGAGCAGCCAGACATAATGCAAAAGCAATAAAATGTCGAGCCACATGGCAAAAAAATATTGTGGCTCTACCCTTTTTTCACTCCTATTGGCATTTGGACACTTAAGATCTGTTAAAAACACCAGCAGCACCACAGAGCATATTGTGTCTGCTTCTCAGTGCGGACAAGCAGCGCACATGTTTGCTGATGTCATCAAAACACTGCGCTGTTGGCAGAAAAGGCGACATCGCTTATCTCTGTTCTAAAAGGTCTTCCCTTTACTCTTCAAGCTGTGCCCTCTGGTCCTAATCTCCCCTACCAATGGAAACTTCTTCCCACCGTCATTGCACTGTGGGGATGAAGTCCTACCCTAACCAGACATTTCTACTGGTGGGTGAGACTAGGCCTCAATGTTAGGGGGAGTTGCTTTTGGGACTGCTTTTTCCAGAGGGCAGAGATGAGGAACTGCTTTTCCCAGAGAGCAGTGAATCTATGGAATTCTCTGCCCAAGGAAGCAGTAGAGGCAGCTTCATTACGTATATTCAAGACACAGTTGGATGGGTTTTTGCCTGGTAGGGGAATTAAGGGATTACTTGTGACAATGCAGGGGGGAGGAGCTGAGACGATGGATAGATCAGCCATGATCTTAATGAATGACGGAGCAGGCTCACTTGTAGCAACTGGAATGAATCCACGGAGGGGGGGGGCGAGAGAGAGGGGTGGGGGGAAATCTGTTCACTTATAGCAACTGGAGTGAATCCAGGGAGGGAGCAGACTTTGCGAACTCAGGTATGTGTCTTGATTACCCTAGTGAGAGATGGATGGACAGGGTGGGACTGTTGAGGGGTGACATTATAGACTTTTATAAAATCACAAGGGACTTGGATAAGGTAAATAGACATGGTGTTTTCCTTTGGATGGGGGATTCAGAACTAGAGGGTAATAGGTTTAGCGTTGAAAGTGTGGTGCTAGAAAAACACAGCAAGTCAGGCAGCATCCGAGGAGCAGGAAAACCGATGTTTCGGGCAAAAACCCTTCGTCAGGAAAGTGTGTGTGTGTGCGAGTTTGTGCATGAGTGTGCGCGTAAAAGAGTGTATTTGCATGTGTGCATGCTTGGTAAAGTGTGATTGTGATGGAGTATGAACCTGTGAGAGGGAGAGTGTGTTGCAGGGGTGTATGTGTATGAGAGAGGTTTGGATAAAAGCGAGGGTTGCATTTTGCTAAAATAAAGAAGGCAAGACAGGTAATGGTAGGGCCCTGGGTCGTGTGGTAGAACACAGACCTGGGGGTATTCAGGTTCATTGTTCTTGAAAATTACATCACTGGTAGACAGGGTGGTGAAGAAGGTGTTCAGGAATGATGCGTGGATGTACAAAGGGGCATCAGCGTCCTTCTACACCAGTCACTGCCAGTTGTCAGACAGGTGCAGCAAGCAATCAGCAAAGCAAGTGGTATATTAGCAAGAGGAATTGAGGTCAGAAATGGGGATGTCTTCCTGCCGGTGAATATATTCGAGGCTGAGTTCATCTGATTTTTGAAGAACAGAGAAGTGGCTGGTTACTGGGGAAGGCAAGAAAATAGTTTTAAGATCGTTATAGACAAGTTAGTCATACAGCACAGAAACAGACCCTTCAGTCCAACCATTCCATGCTGACTATATTCACAAACTAAACTAGTCCCACCTAGTTTCGCCCATTTCCCTACGAACCTTTCCTATTCACGTACTTATCCAACATATTTTAAACATTGTTACTGTACCTGCATCTACCACTTCCCCTGGACATTCATTCCACACACAAACCACTCTCTGTGGAAAAAGGTGCTCCTCGTGTCTTTAAAATCATTCTACTCTCACTTTAAAAGTTTGCTCCCTCATCTTGCCATTCACCTCACCTATACCCCCATGACTTTTTAAACCTCTCTAAGGTCACCTCTCAGCCCCCAATGCTCCAGTGAAAAAAGTCCCAGCCTCTGCATCTAGATGTAGGGAGATCCATATCCATTTGTGATGTGTTCAATGCTGGTGCAGGCTTGAAAGTCCAAATGGCTGACTCCTGCTCCCAATTCTCACTCTGTGTCCAGGACAACAACAGACCATAAGACATAGGAGCCAAAAGTAGGCCATTCAGCCCATCAGGTCTGCTCATACCATTCAATCATGGCTGATAAGTTCCTGAGCCCCATTCTCCTGCTTTCTCCCCATAACGCTCGATCCCCTTGATATTCAAGAACCTAGCTATCACAGTCTGAAATATCCTCAGTGACCTGGCCTGCACAGCCTTCTGGGCCAATGAATTCCATAGATTCACCACTCTCCTTATCTCCATTCTAAAAGGTCTTCCCTTTACTCTAAAGCTGTGCGTTCGGGTCTTAGTTTCTCCTACCAATGGAAACATCTTCCCAACATCCACACTGTCTAGGCTGTTCAGTATTATATATGTTTCAATTAGATCTCCCCTGAGTGTGGGCCTGTTAATCAGCATGAACCAGACCCTTCAGGGTGAGGTGCAGCAGGGAATAGATTCAGCAAAGTGAGAATGGAGATTTTCACCTTCTTCGGGATAAGAGAGGAAAGAGAGTTCCCTATAAATTAAAATTGATCGGATGGGCTGATGGGCCATGGAATGGCAGATGGAGTTGAATTTGGAGAAATGTGAGGTGTTGCTCACATTTTGGTCAAGTGATGCAGGCAGGACTTACACAGTGGGGGGGGTGTTACTGAAGAAAGAGACCTTGGAGTGCAGGTTCATAGTTCCTTGAAAGTGGAGTTGTAGGTAGACAGGATAGTGAAGATGATGTTTGGTATGCTTTCCTCAGTTGGTCAGAGCACTAAGTGAAGGAGTTGGGACGTCATCTTGCGGCTGCACAGGACCTTGGTTCGGCTACTTTTGGAATATTGTATGTAATTCTGGTCTCCGTCCTATGGAAGGATGCTGTGAAACTTGAAAGGGTTTGGAAAAGGTTTATAAGGCTGGTGCCAGAGTTGGCGGGTTTGAGCGAGAGGGAGAGGCTGAATAGGCTGGGGCTGTTTTCCCTGTAGTGTCGGAGGCTGAGGGGTGACATTATGTAAGTTTATAAGGGGCATGTATTGGGGTGAATAGCCAAGATCTTTTCCTCAGGTAGGGGATTCCAAAACTAGAGGGCAGAGGTTTGAGCTGAGGACAAAGATTTAAAAGGGACCTGAGGGGCCACTTTTTCACACAGAGTGCTGCACGAATGGAACGAGCTGACAGAGGAAGTGGTGGAGACTGGTACAATTACAACATTTAAGTATCACCTGGATGGGTACATGATTAGGAAGGGTTTTGAGGAATACAGGCCACATGCTGGCAAATAGGAATAGATTGATTTTGGATATATGGTTGGCATGGACGTGTTGGGCTAAAGGGTCTGTTTCCATGGTATAGGACTCTAATTGTCTTCGGTGAAAGCAGAAATGTGGTTGTGAAGACTGGACTTTCAGAGCAACTTTCAAAGATGTTTTGCCCTTACTGCGATCAGAAGAAGTTACAATGAAATCTTTCATTTGTGAGACAGCAAGCAACTAAGTGAGTACATCCGGGATTTTGGTGGAAAGTGGGAATTCGTTGCACTGTGGGGATGAAGCCCTACCCTATCCAGTCATTTCTAGGCCTCAAGCTGAGGG
The DNA here is from genome assembly GCF_004010195.1 of Chiloscyllium plagiosum. Taxonomy (NCBI): domain Eukaryota; kingdom Metazoa; phylum Chordata; class Chondrichthyes; order Orectolobiformes; family Hemiscylliidae; genus Chiloscyllium; species Chiloscyllium plagiosum. The sequence continues at coordinate 9,505,692 of NC_057753.1, forward strand.
GGAGTCAGTTTAGGACAGATGAAGAGGAGGAAGCGAGGACTGCTGCTTTTCCCGGAGAGTAATGTATCTGCAGAATTCTGAAGCAGGCTCCAATATACCCCGGTCCTAATTCTTCGGCTTGACGTACCTGTGAATGTAAACTTTGAAGTGTTTTGGTTAACTGATGCAAATATTTCCCATTTGTCCAATACTATAGTAGCAGCTGCTTCAGTCATTGGGATGGTTTTGATTCATCTACTAAATATACCTACTCTTATTAGACAATATTCATAACAATGTACGCAAGGTGATTCTATAAAATCAAGTTGTAGACAAGTAAAAAGGCCGACCAGGCAAGGAGGTGGTTAACAAACACAGAGCATCTGTAGAGTATGCATCTTATTTGTTTACAAATTAAACATTGTTCAGCTCTTTTCCTAGCTGCTTTCCGAAAATCTGTGTGCCACCATGTTTGTGAGTGTGGACAATAATGTACATTATCAACTGAAATAGGCAACAGCAAAGAGTGAACACAGACCAGTCCAGCGGGGGTCACATACATTTTGGTTTGAGTATCGAGGGTGTACTGCTTTTGAGGCCATTGTTGTGCGCTTCAGCAGGGACTTCCCCTGTGATTTCAGTACCATACCCAGGTAAATGTGCATTTAAACCAGATTACTAAGTGTTAACCTTTCTGCAAACTTCTGTCTGTGTGTGTCTTTCTGTAATATTCTCCAACTTTCTTCATATCTGTTTGTCAGCTTTTTTTCTTCCTTTTGAAGGGTAATGAAGCACACACTTTCCAGAACAGTCAAAGTTAGTGAGTTGAGCCTCATAAACCCTGGCTGTGATACACAGCTGCTTATGTAAGTTGTGAGTGTCTTTGCATTAGTCCACAACCCAGTGGAAAGACAACAGATTCTTTAGTAGTTGCCCAATGTGTCCTGTATGCCAAATTCATTCAAGTCTGGACGCCCTGAAGCGAGCAATTATACTTCAGATTTCTATTACCCAATTAAAACTAATGCTGGGCACACGATCGGATCGGGGGCATTTTTAAATAGATAATTAATTATTTCCTACAGTGTGGAAACAGGCCCTTTGGCTCAACAAGTCCACACTGACCCTCCAAAGAGCGACCCTTCCTATTCATATACCCATCCAAATGCCTCTTAAATGTTGCAATTGTACCAGCCTCCACCACGTCCTCTGGCAGCTCATTCCACACATGTACCACCCTCTGCATGAAAAAGTTGCCCCTTAGATTTTTTTATATCTCTCACCCTAAACCTATGCCCTCTAGATTTGGACTCTCCGACCCCGGATAAAGACTTTGCCTATTTACCCTATCCATGCTGTTCATAACTTTGTAAACCTCTATAAGGTCACCCCTCCACCTCCGACGCGCCAGGGAAAACAGCCCCAGCCTCTCCCCATAGCTCAAATCCTCCAACCTTGGCAACATTTTTGGACTGTGGGAGGAAATCGGAGCACCCGGACGAAATCCACGCAGACACGGGGAGAATGTGCAAACTCCACACAGACAGTTGGCTGAGGTGGGAATTGAACGCAGGTCTCTGGCGCTGTGAGGCAGCAGTGCTAACCACTCTGCCATCATGCCGTCAGGTTAAAAACTTTGTCCATAGTGCCCAGGGATGTGCCGGTTAGGGTGGATTGCCTATGCTAAATTATGCATAATGTCCAGGGATGTGCAGGTAAGGTGCATTACTCAGGGTTAAATGTAGAGCAATGGGGGTAGGGAAATAGGTATGGGTGGGTTACCCTTGGGAGAGTCGGTGAGGCCGAGTGGCCTGCTACCACACTGCGGGGATTCCCTGAAGGGAAGGGGTTTTTGGAAAGGGCGTTCTCCTATTCTTCTGTTGCAGGGCAACGCATGCGCAGAACGGGGGCCCACTGACGGCCTCGCCTCGCCCCTTCACTGTCACTTTTCCTTGCCCCGCCCCTCATTTCCTGAATGGCGTCACAACGCGGAAGTCGCCATGACAGTTTCAAAGTGAGTATCCCTCTCTTTGGGCAACTTTTCAGGCTGGGAGGGAGACAGAGACGGGAGGAGGGGAAATGTGTTCACTTGTAGCAACTGGAGTGAATCCAGAGAGGGAGCAAACTCAGGTGTGTGTGTCTTAATTATCCGGGTGAGGTGGAACAGAAGGATCGACGTTGGGATGGCGGAGGGGTAGATAGCTTTTCTGTTTTTATTTTTAAAATGCACCCGATTCCCACAAGTAACTGCAACAAGAGCAAGTACAGCACATGCAATATTCGTCATTGCAGCTTCAAGCCGGTTTTGCATTCTCTGTTCTTTTTCCGCCTTGGCTCCAGCGCATTCTGCTTCCTTCCCTCATTCCCATTCCCCCCCCCCCCCCCCCCCCCCCCCCCCCCCCCCCCCCCCCCCCCCCTCCATTCTGGCCCGGTTGTTTTTTGTGGATTTTGAAAACAGTCCCAATCCTCTGATTTTAAGAATAGGGAAGTTATGTTGTAGCTGCACCAGACATTGGTTAGGCCACTTTTGGAATATTGTGTGCAGTTCTGGTCTCTCTGCTGGAGGAAGGATGTTGTGAAACTTGAAACGGTTCAGAAGGATTTTGTCAGGGTTTGAGCTGAACAGGGTGGGGCTGTTTTCTCTCGAGCGCTAAAGGCTGAGGGATGACGCTATAAACTTTTATAAAATCATGAGGGGCATGGATAGGGTAAATAGATAAGGTCATTTTTCTTGATGGGTCATAGGTTCAGGTTGAGGGTGAGATTTAAAAGGAACCTGTAATCAGCAGGTGGTGCGTGCAAGGAATGAGCTGTCAGAAGAAATGGTGACGGCTGGTACAATTACAGCATTTAAAAGGCATCTGGATGGGTATGTGAATGGGAAGAGTTTAGAGGGACATGGGCCAAGTGCTAGCAAATGGGACTAGATTGATTTAGGATATCTGGTCTGCATGGATGAGTTAGACTGAAGGAACTATTTCTGTGCTGTACATCTGTGATTCTGGCTTGCCACTAATGTTTGCCACGTCTGTATGTTCAGTTTCTCTCTGGTGTTGGAGTTAATGCCTTGATGTCTCATTTTGCTCCCCACATCCTGGGGACATTAACCATTTCCTATCTGGTTGTTCTGATGATCCAGGTCATTGAGTTTCTGCGATTGGTCAATAAACACATCTGGAAATGAGTCTTTGTCAATCACACAAGCAATAGTTTATTCTTTGATATGGCTGGGTCAGTAGACTCTGATTAGCCCAGAAGGATGAATACTCCGAGACCGCCAAAAGAATCTGCTGACTTTTACAGAGTTTGCATGCAGCTTATGTACATTGTTTAAAGTCAGACATGGAACGTGATCACATATTAACAACCAATCAGATCCCACAAGGTCCTCGTCCACTTTTGACTCAGCCTATCATAATTTCTTGTAAACAACCTGTTAGTCATAGAGTCATACTCATAGAGATATACAGCATGGAAACAGACCCTTCGGACCAACCCGTCCATGCCGACCAGATATCCCAACCTGATCTAGTCCCACCTGCCAGCACCCGCCCATATCCCTCCAAACCCTTCCTAGTCATACACCCATCCAAATGCCTCTTAAATGTTGCAATTGTACCAGCCTCCACCACTACCTCTGGCAGCTGATGCCAAACACGTACCACCCTCTGTGTGAAAAGGCTGCCCCTTAGGTCTCTTTTATATCTTTTCCCTCTCACCCTAAACCGATGCCCTCTAGTTCTGGACTCCCCGACTCCAGGGAAAAGACTTTGCCTATTTATTCTATCCATGCCCCTCATAATTTTGTAATAAGGTCACCCCTCATACTCTGACGTGCCAGGGAAAACAGCCCCAGCCTGTTCAACCTCTCCCTATAGCTTAAATCCTCCAACCCTGGCAACATCCTTGTGAATCTTATCTGAACCCTTTCAAGTTTCACAACATGTTTCCGATAGGAAGGAGACCAGAATTGCGTGCAATATTCCAACAGTGGCCTAACCAATGTCCTGTAAAGCCGCAACATGACCTCTCAACTCCTGTACTCAATACTCTGACCAATAAAGGAAAGCATACCAAATGCCTCCTTCACTATCCTATCTACCTGCAACTCCACTTTCAAGGAGCTATGAATCTGCACTCCAAGGTCTCTCTTTGTTCAGCAACACTCCCTAGGACCTTACCATTAAGTGTATAAGTCCTGCTAAGATTTGCTTTCCCAAAATGCAGCACCTCGCATTTATCTGAATTAAACTCCATCTGCCACTTCTCAGCCCATTGGCTGATGTGGTCAAGATCCTGTTGTAATCTGAGGTAACTCTCTTCGCTGTCAACCACACCTCCAATTTTGGTGTCAACTGCAAACTTACTAACTGTACCTCTTATGCTCGTATCCAAATCATTTATGTAAATGACAAAAAGTAGAGTACCCAGCACCGATCCTTGTGGCACTCCACTGGTCACAGGCCTCCAGGCCGAAAAACAACCCTCTACCATCACCCTCTGTCTTCTACCTTTGAGCCAGTTCTGTATCCAAATGGCTAGCTCTTCCTATATTCCATGAGATCCAACCTTGCTAATCAGTCTCCCATGAGGAACCTTGTCGAACGCCTTACTGAAGTCCATATAGATCACATCTACTGCTCTGCCCTCATTAATCCTCTTTGTTACTTCCTCAGAAAACTCAATCAAGTTTGTGAGACATTATTTCCCCGCACAAAGCCATGTTGACTATCCCTAATCAGTCCTTGCCTTTCCAAATACATGTGCATCCTGTCCCTCAGGATTCCCTCCAACAACTTGCCCACCACCAATGTCAGGCTCACCAGTCCATAGTTCGCTGGCTTGTCCTTACCACCTTCTTAAACAGTGGCACCACGTTTGCCAACCTCCAGTCTTCTAGTACCTGACCTGTGACTATCAATGATACAAATATCTCAGCAAGAGGCCCAGCAATCACTTCTCTCGCTTCCCACATAGTTCTCGGATACACCTGATCAGGTCCTGGGGATTTATCTACCTTTACCCGTTTCAAGACATCCAGCACTTCCTCCTCCGAAATCTGGACATATTTTGCAAGGTGTCACCATCTATTTCCCTACAGTCAATATCTTCCATGTCCTTTTCCACAGTAAATACTGATGCAAAATATTCATTTAGTATCCTTCCCATTTTCTGTGGCTCCACACAAAGGCCATCTTGCTGATTGATCTTTGAGGGGCCCTATTCTCTGCCTAGTTACCCTTTTGTCCTTAATATATTTGTAAAAACCCTTTGGATTCTCCTTAATTCTATTTGCCAACGCTACCTCATGTCCCCTTTTTTCCCTCCTGATTTCCCTCTTAAGTATACTCCTACTTCCTTTATACTCTTCTAAGGATTCACTCCCTGTCTATACCTGACATATGCTCCCTTCTCTTTCTTAACCAAACCCTCAATTTCTTTAGTCATCCAGCATTCCCTATACCTACCAGCCTTTCCTTTCACCCTGACAGGAATATACTTTTTCTGGATTCTTGTTATCTCGTTTCCGATGGCTGGAAAATGGGAAACCTTTCCTTTACCTGCGAACATCTGCGTCCAATCAGCTTTCGAAAGTTCTTGCCTATTACTGTCAAAATTGGCCTTTCTCCAATTTAGAACTTTTAGATCTGGTCTATCCTTTTCCATCATTATTTTAAATCTAATAGAATTATGGTTGCTGGCCCCAAGGTGCTCCCCCACTGACACCTCAGTCACCTGCCCTGCCTTATTTCCCAAGAGTAGGTCAAGTTTTGCACCTTCTCTCGTAGGTACATCTATATATTGAATCAGAAAATTGTCTTGTACGCACTTAACAAATTCCTCGCCATCTAAATATTTAACATTATTGCAGAGAAAGGTACCAACAGCATACTGTCAGCTGCGAGTCTTCTCTTGACCTGGAGAACATGTCAAGAAACTTTTATACATCTTATGATATAATCGGTCAGTGATGAGATTATTGTCTTTGTAACATGATGTGTTTATTGTAAATCATTGCAGAATCGTTGATAGTTTCAATACAGTCTTTGTCAGTTCCAGCACAGCCTTTGTTAATTTCTGCACAGTCTTTCCAAGTTTCAGTGCAGGCATTGCCAATTTCAATGTCTGCATAGAAATCCATTGTTGTAGTAATGGGCGCTGATTGCTCTTCCTGAGAAGGAGGATTACTGTAGCCCTGGCTATTAGCATTTCGTATTGAGTCTGTATCAAGCTGTTAGCACTTCTATAAGAGGTGTTGGCTGGACCCAGTGCTCATGTGTATTCTCTCCCCCACCCGCCTTAAACTGTGTTATGAGTCCATTGTGCTGGCATTCTGGTGGGCCCAGGCAGTGTCAATATCTGTTCTGCTGTTTCTCTCTGTATTGTGATCCGGCAGCCATTTTGTGTGTCAAGTTGGCCAATTGATGGCTCAGTGGCCATCTTGTGTATCCGTGTGCCTAGTGTCACCCTGCCCCGTGCCAGCTCCCACTTCTCTCTCTGCCCGCCCATTCTCTCTATCAAGCCCACTCGTTTTCTCTCTATCTGTACCCCCCAGTCTCTGTCTACACCCATCCTCTGCCCCCGTCAGGAATGAAGGCTCCTGCCCGAAATACCGATTTTCCTGCTCCTTGGTTGCTGCCTGGCCTGCTGTGCATTTCCAGCTGAACTCTAATCTTGACTGTAAAGGGGTTAATGGCCTAGTCCTAGTCTTGTGAAGTTGATTCCGACCATCTAGAAATAGTCACGGAGCACAGAAACATACCCTTCGGTCCACGCCGACCAGATATCCTAAATTAATCTAGTGACCCCTTTGCCAGCATTTGGCCCCTTATCCCTCTGAATCTTTCCTATTCATATCCCCATTCAGGTGCATTTTAAACATGGTCATTGTAATAGCCTCCACCATTTCCTCTGGCAGCTCATTCCATACACGCACTGCCATCTGTGCAAAAAAGTTGCCCCTCAGAAATGTTTCCCCTCACCCCAAATCTCTGCCCTCCAGTTCTGGACTCGCGCCCCTACCCTGGGGAAAAGACGTATAAAGAAAGGTTGAGCAGCCAGACAGATTGCAAAACAATAAAATGTCGACTCACCGGGATAAACAAATTGTGGGTCTACCCCTTTTTTTCCTATTGGCATCTGAACTCTGAAAACACCAGCACCCGCAGTGAGCGGACTACGCATGTTTTCCAGTATCAGCAAAACTGGGCATGCTCATCGCTTTCCGAAAAAAAAGGCGCGCGACCTTCCTTTGATGGCCCAATAGGGAACCACGGAGGACCGGAAGGAGACTGGTCCTCCTGCCAATCAGAGCCACCACATTGTCTGAATGCGGAAGATCGACCATGAGTTTGTGAAGCTGTTACTCCTGGTCCTCTCTTTCTGAATCAACATTGAGCTTCGCCCGGACTGCAAAATCTTTCCTCTGTATAAATTGGATAGCAGTGAGTTGAGGGGTGCGTAGGTTAAGTTACTATATTTTAAATTAGGATTAAGTCTCGGCACAACATCGTGGGCCTAAGGGCCTGTTCTGTTCTGTACATTTCTGTCCTAAATTCTAAGATCTGTGAATACGACACTATATTTTCTCGCCACCTTTTCCATTTCTTTTTCATTCTGGAGTTCAATTGTTGACTTGCAGCAACTGAAAGGAAAGGGTGTGAATCCAGGAGGGGACAGACTCGAAACGTGGTCCAGGTCTGTGTCTCAATTGGCAAAATAGACAGGCAGAAGGCTGGAAGATCACAGCAAACCAGGCAGCATGAGGAGATGGAGAAGTCGACGTTTCGGGTGTAACCCTTCTTCAGGATTGGGTGCTGGGGCCAGAGGCTAAAGTGGGGATAGATGAAGACAGGGAGAGGGTACGACCTGATTATTCAATGGGAGGAAGAAATCTGGTTGGTGGCAGGGAGGAGTGGAAATGAGGGGCACGAGGCTGAGAAGGGAGTCAGGGGATGGAAAGTGAGTTTATTTGAAATTGGAGAACTTGATGTTGAGTTCTGCAGGCTGGCTGGGCGGATGGTGTTTTGTTCACGCAATTTGCAGTTTGGTTCTTGTTGTGGTTCTGTTCGCCGAGCTGAGAATTTGTCTTGCAGACGTTTCGTCCCCTGTCTAGGTGACATCCTCAGTGTCTGGGAGCCTCCTGTGAAGCGCTTCTGTGATGTTTCCTCTGGCATTTATAGTGATTTGTATCTCCCGCTTCGGTTGTCAGTTCCAGCTGTCCGCTGCAGTGGCCGGTATATTGGGTCCAGGTCGATGTGCTTATTGATTGAATCTGTGGATGAATGCCATGCCTCTAGGAATTCCCTGGCTGTTCTGTTTGGCTTGTCCTATAATAGTAGTGTTGTCCCAGTCAAATTCATGTTGCTTGTCATCTGAGTATGTGGCTACTAAGGATAGCTGGTTGTGTCGTTTTGTGGCTCGTTGGTGTTCATGGATGCAGATCGTTAGCTGTCTTCCTGTTTGACCTATGTAGTGTTTTGTGCAGTCCTTGTACGGGATTTTGTACACTACATTGGTTTTGCTCATGCTGGGTATTGGGTCCTTCGTCCTGGTGAGTCGTTGTCTGGGAGTGGCTGTTGGTTTGTGTGCTGTTATGAGTCCTAGTGGTCGCAGTAGTCTGGCTGTCAGTTCGGAAATGCTCTTGATGTATGGTAGTGTGGCTAGTCCTTTGGGTTGCGGCATGTCCTCGTTCTGTTGTCTTTCTCTTAGGCGTCTGTTGATGAAATTGCGCGGGTATCCGTTTTTAGCTAATACATTGTATAGGTGTTCTTCTTCCTCTTTTTGCAGTTCTGGTATACCGCAGTGTGTTGTGGTCCTTTCGAATAGTGTCTTGATGCAACTTCTTTTGTGTGTGTTGGGGTGGTTGCTTTCGTAGTTCAGGACTTGGTCAGTGTGTGTGGCTTTCCTGTATACCTTTGTGGTGAATCAGGACGAAGGACCCGAAACCCAGCATGAGCAAAACCAATGTAGTGTACAAAATCCCATACAAGGACTGCACAAAACACTACATAGGTCAAACAGGAAGACAGCTAACGATCCGCATCCATGATCACTAACTAGCCACGAAACGACACGGCCAGCTATCCTTAGTAGCCACACACTCAGATGACAAGCAACATGAATTCGACTGGGACAACACTATTATAGGACAAGCCAAACAGAGAACAGCCAGGGAATTCCTAGAGGCATGGCATTCATCCACAAATTCAATCAATAAGCACATCGACCTGGACCCAATATACCGGCCACTGCGGCGGACAGCTGGACCTGACAACCGGAAGTGGCAGATACAAATCACTATAAATGCCAGAGGAAACATCACAGAAGCGCTTCACAGGAGGCTCCCAAGCACTGAGGATGTCACCGAGACAGGGGACGAAACGTCTGCAAGACATATTCCCAGCTCGGCGAACAGAACCACAATGAGCACCCGAGCTACAAATTTTCTCACAAACTTTGCAGTTTGGTTCGTTGTGGCAATAGAGGAAGCCTAAGATGTTCTTGTCAGAAAGGGAGTGGGAAGGGGAATTAAAATGGGCGGTGACTGGGACGTCTGGTCGGCCTCTGTGGACCTGGCTGCGATTCCTGGTGAACCATTCCCCAAGTTTGCGCTCTGCATTCCCGATGTAGAGAAGACCACAATTGGCAAACACATGGCAAATGCAGTACAACACTGTGAAGTAATAGCCATTGCTGTGGGGAAAAAAAAGTAGAAAGGAGGTATATTGATTAAATGGTGATCTATTGGGATGTGGAGAAAGTGAGGACTGCAGATGCTGGAGATTAGAGTCAAAAAGTGTAGTGTTGGAAAACACAATAGATCAGGCAGCATCAGAGGAGCAGGAGAGTCGACGTTTCGGGCCCGAGCCCTTCATCAGGAATGATGTGTGGATGTACAAAGCATCCTTCTCCAGCAGTCACTGCCAGTTGTCAGACAGGTGCAGTGAGCAATCAGCAAGGCAAGTGGTATATTAGCAAGAGGAATTGAGGTCAGAAATGGGGACATCCTCCTGCAGTTAGGGGGTCATTGAATATTATTCAAGACTGAGTTCATGTGATTTTGGAACAACAAAGAAGTGGATATTAATGGGGAAAGGCAAGAAAATGATTTTAAGACCAGTGTAGAACAGTCACAGAGTCATACACAGAAACAGACCCTTCAGTCCAAATAATCCATGCTGACTATATTCACAAACTAAACTGGTCCCACCTGCCTGTGTTTGACCCATATCCGTCCGAACCTTCCTTATTCATGTATTTGTTCAAATGTCTTTTAAATGTTGTTACCTGCATTCACCACTTCCTCTGGACAATCATTCCATACGCAAACCACTCTGTGTAAAAAAAAAAAAAAAGTGCCCCTCCTGCCTTTGCAAAATCTTTCTCCTCTCACCTTCAAATTTGCTGCCTAATCGTGAAACCCCCACCCTAGAGAAAGGATACCCAGCGGTCGCCTCATCTATCCCCCTCATGATTTTATAAATCTCTGTAAGGTCACCTCTCAACCTCCTGTGGTCCAGTGAACAAGTCCCAAAGTTTTCAGCTTGATATCGGCAGATTCACGACCAATCTGTTGAATATTGGTGCAGACTTGAAAGACCAAATGGCCTACTCCTGTTTCCAATTCTCTCACGCTGTGTCCAGGATAGCAAGAGAACATAAGACATCGGAGCAGAAATTAGGCCATTCAAAGTCTGCTGTGCTATTCAATCATGGCTGATAGGTTTCTCAACCACATTCTCCCACTTTGTCTCCGTAACCCTCCATCATCTTGATACTCAAGAACGTCTCTATCTCAGTCTTAAATGTCCTTAGTGAATTCCACAGATTCACCGCTCTCTGGCTGAAGAAGTTTCTCCTTACCTCCATTCTAAAAAATCTTCCCTTTACTCTCAGGCTGTACCCACTGGTTCTAGTCCCTCCAACCAATGGAAACAACTTCCCAACTTCCACTCTGTCCAGGCCATTCAGTATTCTTTATGTTTCAGTTAGAAGCACCCCGCCCCCCCCTTAGTGTGCGCCTATTAATCAACATGAACCAGACCCTTCAGGATGATGTATGGCAGGGATTAGGTTGAGCAAACTGAAAATGCAGGGAGAGGGTATGGGATGGAAATTTTCAACTTTGAGGGAATGAGAGAGGAAAGAGAGTTCACTATGAATTAGAATTGATCTGATGGGCCAAGGAGTGGCAGTTTAGTTTAGAGAAATGTGTGGTTTGCATTTTGGTCAAGCAATCCAGGCAGGACTGACACAGTTAAGGGGAGTGTTGCAGAACAAAGAGACCTTGGAGTGCAGGTTCATAGTTCCTTGAAGGTGGAGTCGCAGGTAGACAGGATAGTGAAGAAGGCATTTGGTATGCTTTTCTTTATTGGTCAGAGCAGAGAGTACAGGAATTAGGAGGTTATGTTGTGGCTGTACAGAACATTGGTTCGTCCCCGTTTGGAAGACTGCATTCATTTCTGGTTAATAGGAAAGATGTTGTGAAACATTGAAAGGGATCGGAAAAGATTTACAAGGCTGCTGTCAGAGTTGAAGGGTTCGAGCTACAGGGAGAGACTCAATAGGCCGGGGATATTTTCCGTAGAGCATTGGAGGCCGAGGGATGACCTTATAGACGTTCATAAGGAGCATAGAGTGAATACCCAAGGTCTTTTCCCCAAGGTAGGACAGTCCAAAACTACAAGTTTGATGTGAGGGAGAATTTTTAAAGGCATCTGGATGGGTACATGAATAGGAAGGGTTCAGAGGGATATGAGCCACATGCAGGCAAATTAGACTAAATTAATTTAGGATATCTGTTTGGCCGGACAAATTGGACCAAAGGGTTTGTTTCCGTGCTGTATGACTCTAATCTTCTTTGGTGAAAGCGGAAGTGTGATTGTGAAGGCTGGAGTTTGAGAGCAGCTTTCAAAGATATTTTGCCCTTAATGGGAGCAGAAGTTGTTGCAGTGAAATCTTGCATTTGTGAGACAGCAACTGAGTGAGTGAGTACATCCGAGGTTTTGGTGGAAAGTGGGAATTCATTGCACTGTGGGATGAAGTCTATCCAGTCATTTCTGCTGGTGAATGAAACGAGGCCTCAATATTAGGAGTAGAAGATTTAGGACAGAGATGTGGAGGAACTGCTTTACCTGGAGAACAGTGAATCCATGGAATTCTCTGCCCAAGGAAGCAGTAGAGACAGCTTCATTAATTATATTCAGGACACAGTTGGGTGGGGTTTTGCATGAGGGGCATGGATAGGGTTAATAGACAGGGTCTTTTCCTTGGGATGGGGAAGTACAGAATTAGAGGGTAATAGATTTCAGGTGAGGGTGGGGAAGATGTAAAAGAGATCTCAGGGGCAACTTTTTCACGGAGAGGATGATGCATGCATGGAATGAGCTGCCAGAGAAAGTGATGGGGGCTGGTACAATTACAACAGTTAAAAGGCATCTGGATGGGCATATGAATACAAAGGGTTCAGACCGATAAGGGGCAAGTGGAGTCATAGAGATGTACAGCACGGAAACAGACCCTTTGGTCCAACTCGTCCTTGCCGACCAGATAGCCAACACAATTTTGTCCCAGCTGCCAGCACCCAGCCCATATAGGGGCCACGTGATGGCAAATGTGACTTGATTAATTCAGGAAATCTGGTCAGCTCAGAGAAGTTGGGCCAAAGGGTCTGTTTCCGTGCTGTATGACCCTAATCGTCTTCCGTGAAAGCAGTAGTGTGGTTTTGAAGACTGGACTTTCAGAGCAGCTTTCATGAATGTCTTGCCCTTACTGGGAGCAGAAGAGCTTGACTGAAGTGTGTCGGTGTTAATGCCTTAATGTCTCATTTTGCTCCCTGCTTCCTGGGGTCGTTAACCATTTTGTGTCTGGTTGTTCCTCAAGAAGCTGCATTGCAGGTTCACTCTGAATTGACACACTTTTTTTGTTTCCCAAAATCAGACCTGCTCACTCTCAGCAGTATCCCAATATTGTGAAAGATATTAACTTTCAGGTGGAATTATCCAAAATTCAGAGTGATGTCAGTCTTGATGTTTTTGCTTTTCTGCCCCTGTAAGATCCTGAATCAGTACCTTCAGGAGAATTAATTAGAGCGGAGTGAGAACAGACGGGGAGAGAGAGAGTGGGATGGTGCTTTCAATTTTGTGGAGAAACAAAAGAAAAGAATGTTCTGCAGAAAGTAGAATTGCTTGTTCTGAATTTCCACCCTGGACTGACAGTGATGACTTTGTAATCTCCTTTTACAGAGTATTTGAAGATCTGGAGACGGAAGTTTCAAAATCAACAGATGAAGGGCTTATGCTTGAAACACCTACTCTTCTGCTCTTCGGATGCTGCCTGACCTGCTGTGCTTTTCCAGCGCCGCACGTTTTGACTCTGACTCTGCAGCGTCTGCAGTCCTCACTTTGATGTCAATGTCTGACAGTCACTCAATCCATCAGGACTGCAATAATTTTCAACTGTGATTCTGTGAGAAGGAGCAAAGCTCTTTGGTTCCAGTTTGAGAACGTTTTCAGCATCAGTGGGTCTGGGTGAGTGCCCCTACTGTTGCAGCGCACTGCATGTGGAGCGTGTAGCAGCTATACGGCGTGGGAAGAGGAATTCACAGCCTGGAGAGGCTGTACATGCGTATGTGTGCACCTGAAGCTTCGGCCATGGAGAAACCCGAGGATTCCTGCCCTTTGGATAAACCATGGAAGTGTAGCGACTGTGGGAAAGGCTTCTGTTTCCCGTCTGTTCTGGAGACTCATCGGCGCAGCCACACCGGGGAGAGGCCGTTCTCCTGCCCCGTCTGTGGGAAGGGCTGCAGCAGTTCCTCCAACCTGCTGACCCACCGGTGGGTTCACACAGGGGAGAGGCCCTTCACCTGCCCCGAGTGCGGGAAGGCCTTCTGCAATTCCACCAACCTGCTGGCCCATCAGCGGGTCCACACAGGAGAGAGGCCCTTCAGCTGTCCCGAGTGCGGGAAGGCCTTCAGCAATTCCTACAACCTGCTGACCCACCGGCGGGTCCATACGGGAGAGAGGCCCTTCAGCTGTCCAGAGTGCGGGAAGGCCTTTAGCCATTCCTCCACCCTGCTGAGGCACCGGCAGGTCCACACAGGGGAGAGGCCATTCCCCTGCACCGAGTGCGGGAAGGCCTTCAGGCGTTTCGACACCCTGCTGAGTCACCGGCAGGTCCACACGGGAGAGAGGCCCTTCAGCTGCCCCGAGTGCGGGAAGGCCTTCAGCAATTCCTCCAACCTCGTGATCCACCGGCGGGTTCACAGGGTAGAGAGGCCCTTCAGCTGCCCCGAGTGTGGGAAGGCCTTCAGCCATTCCTCCACCCTGCTGAGGCACCAGCAGGTCCACACAGGGGAGAGGCCTTTCCCCTGCACTGAGTGTGGGAAGGCGTTCAGGCATTCCAACACCCTGCTGAGGCACCGGCAGGTCCACACGGGGGAGAGGCCCTTCACCTGCCCCGAGTGCGGGAAGGCTTTCTGCAATTCCTCCAACCTGCTGGCCCATCAGCGGGTCCACACGGGGGAGAGACCCTTCACCTGCCCCGAGTGCGGGAAGGCCTTCAGCAATTCCTCCAACCTGCTGGCCCATCAGCGGGTCCACACAGGGGAGAGGCCATTCAACTGCCCCGAGTGTGGGAAGGCCTTCAGCAATTCCTCCAACCTGCTGGCCCATCAGCGGATCCACACGGGGGAGAGGCCATTCAGCTGCCCCGAATGTGGGAAGGCCTTCAGCTGTTCCTCCAATCTGCTGAGGCACCAACGAGTTCACGTGCCATTGCAGGGGGATTGAAAGTGTGACGGTTGACTGCCATTATCGACTGGACTATCAACCCAGTTTGGAGGATTCCCAGGGTTTGAATCCCACGGCGGGAGATGGCAGAATTGAAATTTGGTCAGAAACCTGGAGTTCAGAATCTGACAAAAACCCATCTTTTGGGAGGATGGGTGTAATGGAAAATTATCCATTTACTGTGAAATTTAAAGAGAATGCTTTTCCTTAATTCAATGCTTTGTAAACGCTGCTTTGATGAAGGTTTGTCGTTAGCTTATCTCCGTTTGAATTCTGTAAACATTCAACATGACCTTGCGATAATCGAACTCAGCGAAAGCTGAAGAACTGTTATGTCTAGGACCAGGGGATGAGAGGATAACAACTTGAGTTTCCCCCCCAGCCTTTGCCCTTGAGAGTGTGATAAGGAACGCATCTGTACAGTGTTTCAGTGCTCTTTGCATTGAGGCATCTGGCTTAGTGTAATGAGTCAATCCTGCAGGATTTAGAAATAAAGATCCTTTCTTTGCTCTGGCTAATAATTGAGTCAAATCGATTTAATTTCCACGACCGGGGGAATCCCCATCTGATTTATTCACGTCCTTTTAATGGAAGGAAACTGCCGTTTGGGAAAAGGATTCACTCAGTCGTTCCAGCTGCATCCTTTACCCGGTCTGGCCTACATGAGACTGCAAACCCACAGCAGTCTGGTTGACTCTACACTGCACCCCCTGGCAAATGATGGGGAGAAACTTACTTGGAGACAGGGTACGGGTTGAAATTGCTGAGTGAATTGCTCCAAGTAAAGGCTGTACCAAGGATCCAATTACAAAGGGACATCTCAGTGCTGACCAATAGTAAAGAAAGTGAGGTGGGGTGGGGGCGTGAGGGTGACCTTGAGCTATTTAAGAAGCAGTACTTTTTCTATGCCTTTTTGCTAGGGGGATCTGAGGCTATAACAAAGTTGGGTCACAGTAAAGGTTACCTGAATTTAGCACTGCGCTCAGGCTCTAATTGAAAGCTTTGAGCTCCAAGAGTTTTTTGGTTTAAATCTGCTCATTTCTTTCAGCCTCCTGCACTAAGTTTTCAATGTCATGTATCAGATGGAACAGGGAATGAGCAGCCAGTATCATTAGAAAGTATAAATCTTTCAGGAGTGCAGGTACTGCGTGGTTTCATCAGCATTGTAAAGTTTACTGGCAGCACCGGGAGGTGTGGGCTGTGTTCACTAGAAACGATGTGGATGTGCCAGTGTTGAGCTGGGGTGGACAAAGGTAAAAATCCCACAACAGCAGGTTATAGTTTATTTGGAAGCACTAGCTTTTGGAGCACTACTCCTTCATCGGGTAGCTGTGGAGCAGGATCAAAAGACACTGTGATCTTTTGCTATAAAATGTATCATGCAACTGAGGATATATTGAACAAACCAAGATTGCTGTTAGGTCTTTTCATCTTTTAGAATGGGTTGCAGGTTTTCGTTCATTAATATGGAGGAGAAAGTGAGGTCTGCAGATGCTGGAGATCAGAGCTGGAAATGTGTTGCTGGAAAAGCGCAGCAGGTCAGGCAGCATCCAGGGAACAGGAGAATCGACGTTTCGGGCATAAGCCCTTCTTCAGGAACCTGAAGAAGGGCTTATGCCCGAAACGTCGATTCTCCTGTTCCCTGGATGCTGCCTGACCTGCTGCGCTTTTCCAGCAACACACTTCCAGCTTCGTTCATTAATATGTAAATCCTAGAACATCTTTTAAGTCGCACTCCAGAGTTGCTTAAGGTTTTAATTTAAAAAGGTGACATCTCAGCTCAGACAATTCATTAAAGGTTCAAATCTGTCAGTATCCCAATCTTGGATCAGACTGATTCTATTTCTAAAGTAGGAATGTATAAAATATTAAATGGATTGATTGCCTGCAGATTGTGCACTTATTGATCAAAGTTGAATATATCTGCAAATATATTTTTGCCAATACAAATTCATCCCATTGAGTTGTGTGTGTGTGTGTGCGCGCATGTGAGTTTGTGTGTGAAAGTGTGAATGTGATGGAGTATAAGCCTGAGAGTGTGTTGGGGGGTGTATGTGTGTGTCTGAGAGAGAGCATGTGTATGAGAAATATGAATAAAATTTGAGGGATTGTGTTTTGCTAAAACAAGGAAGGGTAGGACTTGTACAGTTAATGGTAGGGCCCTGGGTCGTGTTATAGAATAGACTGACATCGCAGTTTGGGGGGAGGTGTTGAGGTATATAGTTCTTTGAAGGTTGCATCACTGGTAGACAGAGTGGTTAAGATGATATTAAGCACCATAGCCTTCATTGTTCACATTGTTGAGTATAAGAGTTGGGACATCATGTTGAGATTGTACAGGATTTTGGTGAGGCCACTTTCAGAGTACTGAGTACAGTTCTGGTGGCCCTGTAATGGGAAGAATTCTATTAGAAAGGGTATAGTAAAGATTTACCAGGACATTGCCAGGATTGGAGCGTTTGAGTTACAAGGAGTGGCTGGGATTTTTTTTACTGGAGTGCAGGAAGATGAGATTTATAAAATCATGAGGAGTGGAGGTGAAGTGAAGAGCAAAGGGCTCTTCCTTTGCGTAGGGGAGCTCAAAATTAGGGGGCATATTTCTTTAAGGTGAGAGGAAAGAGACTTAAAAGGAATGTGAGGGGCAATGTTTTGACAGAGGGTTGTTTGCATGTGGAATGAACTTGTAGATGCAGGTTACAGTTACAACGTTTAAATGACATTTGGATGGGTACATGAAGAGAAAGATTTCGAGGGATATGGGCCAAATGCAGACAAGTGGGACTAGTTTAGTTTGGGAATCCTGGTCGGCATGGACGGGTTGGACTGAAGGGTCTGTTTCTGTGTTGTATACCTCTATAAACCAGAAGTGATCTTATTGAAAGCAGTAGAATTCTGAAAGGGGCTTGACAGGATAGATGCAGATAAAATGCTCCTTTGTTGGGGGATGTCATAGAATCCCGACAATGTGGAAGCAGACCATTTGGCCCAACTGTTCCACCCTGGCCCTCCGAAGAGCGTCCCACTGCTACCCAATCCCTATTTCCCATGGCTAATCCGTCCTAATTTGCACACTCCTGGGCACTATGTTTTTAACCTCTCCTAAATTACCCAATGATTGCAGATGCTGGAAACCAGATTCTGAATTAGAGTGGTGCTGGAAAAGCACAGCAGTTCAGGCAGCAGCCGAGCGCAGGCAAATCGACATTTCGGGTAAAAGCCCTTCATCATTCTGCTGCTTTTGCCCTAAACGTCGATTTTCCTCCTCGTAATTTAGTAATATAGAACTCATCTCCGCATACCTTGACACCGTCCTGTCCCCCTTAGTCCAAGAACTCCCCACCTACGTTCGGGACACCACCCATGCCCTCCACCTGCTCCATGATTTTCGCTTCCCCGGTCCCCAACGCCTTATTTTCACCATGGACATCCAGTCCCTGTACACCTCCATCCCCCATCACGAAGGACTCAAAGCCCTCCGCTTCTTTCTTTCCCGCCGTACCGACCAGTACCCTTCCACTGACACCCTCCTTCGACTGACTGAACTGGTCCTCACCCTGAACAACTTCTCTTTCCAATCCTCCCACTTCCTCCAAACGAAAGGAGTAGCCATGGGCACCCGCATGGGCCCCAGCCATGCCTGCCTCTTCGTAGGATATGTGGAACAATCCATCTTCCACAACTACACTGGCCCCACCCCCCACCTTTTCCTCCACTACATCGATGACTGTATCGGCGCCGCCTCGTGCTCACACGAGGAGGTGGAACAGTTCATCCACTTCACCAACACCTTCCACCCCGACCACAAATTCACCTGGACAGTCTCAGATCCCTCCCTCCCCTTCCTCGACCTTTCTATGTCTATCTCAGGCGACCGAATCAACACGGAAAATCTATCTCAGGCGACCGAATCAACACGGAAAATCTATCTCAGGCGACCGAATCAACACGGAAAATCTATCTCAGGCGACCGAATCAACACGGAAAATCTATCTCAGGCGACCGAATCAACACGGAAAATCTATCTCAGGCGACCGAATCAACACGGAAAATCTATCTCAGGCGACCGAATCAACACGGAAAATCTATCTCAGGCGACCGAATCAACACAGACATCTACTACAAACCGACCGACTCCCACAGCTACCTGGACTACACCTCCTCCCATCCTGCCCCATGTAAAAACGCCATCCCATTCTCCCAACTCCTTCG